>NW_021604589.1:7407911-7501293 GCF_004785775.1 Grammomys surdaster | reverse complement strand
AAACAGACCTCAATGACAAAGACAGACACTACCTCAGCGTAAAAGGCTAGAAAAAAGTTTTCTGAGGAAATGAATCCAAGAAGCAAACTGGAGCAAATATTCTAATATCCAATAAAATAGACTTTCAACCAAAATTAATCAAAAGACACAGGGAAGGACATTTCATATTCATCTAAAGAAAAATCTGCCAAAATGCTATTTAAATTCTGAAAATATGTACGCCAAACTCAAGGACTCCTACATTTGAAAAAAATAAATCAATGTTAAAGCTTAAATCACACATTGAATCAACATAAAACTGGATACATTAAATCTCATAGATGAGAAAGTAGAAAATACCCTTAAACACATTTGTAGAAGAGACAAGTTCCTGAACAGAACAACAATGGCTAATGCTCTAAGATCAAAGATTGATAACTAGGACCTCATGAAACTGCAAAGCTTTTGTAAGGCAAATGACACTGTCAATAGGACAAATTGGCAGCCCACAGATTAGGAAAGGATCTTCACCAAACCTGCACCTGAAGAGAGATAATATGCAAAATTTACAAACAACTCAAGAAGTTAGACACCAACAACTCAAATAACCAAATTAAAGAATGGTTACAGAACTAAACAGACATGTCTCACCAGAGGAATCTTGAATGCCCAAGATGTACTTAAAGAAAATTTTCAAAGTCCTTAGACATCAGGGAAATACAAAGTGAAATAACTCTGAGATTCCTTCCTATACGCATCAAAATGGCTAAGATCAAAAACTCAAGAGATAGCCCAAGCTGTTGAGGATGTAGAACAAGAGGAACACTCTTCCATTGCTGGTGGGAATGTGTACTTGTACAACCACTTTGGAAGTCAATTTGGTATTTTCTCAGAAAACAGGGAAGGGTTCTACCTCAAGACCCAGCTATATTCCTTCTGAACATATGCCCAAAAGATGCTGCAAAATTTCACAAAGACATTTGCTCAACTATGTTCAAAGCAGCTTTATTTGTAATAGATGAAAACTGCAAACAAGCTAGATGTCCCTCAAATATAAAATGGATAAAGAAAATGTGGTATATCTACACAATGGAATACTATTTGGCTATTTAAAACCAAGACACCACAAATTTTGCAGGCAAATGGATGGAAAGTGAGAATATCACCCTAAGTGAGTTAACTCAGTCCCAATAGGGCATGCATGGTATGTACTCATTTATAAGTGGATATTAGTGATAAAATAAATGTACCATGTTACAGTCCACAGACCCAAAGAACCTAAACACAAAGGAAGGCCCAAGCAAGGAAGTTATAATCTTCCTTAGAAAGGGTGAATAATATAGTCATAAGAGACAGTTGGAGGAAGGGAACTGGGAGGGACAGGGCATGAGGAGGGGAATGGGAGATTCATGATCAGGTATGGGGAAGAACAGGAGAGATGGCTAAATAGCCATGAAAATAAATGGAACTCTGCAGCTGACAGGGGTGAAGAGATGGGGGGACATTTCCAGGATGAGACATGGCCTGAGGTAAGAGAGGTGTCAAGAATCAATGAGGGTGACCTTAGTAGTGACTCATTACATTGTGGATTTGTAACCTGAAGTAGCTACTTTCTGTATCCAGACAGTAACCCACCCACAAAACGTTCACCCCAAAATTTATCCTGTCTACAAGTAACAGAGGTAAAAGAGGATAGAGCAAAGATTGAGGGAATGGCCAACCAATAACTGGCCCAACTTGAGATGCATCCCATGGGCAAGCACCTATCTCTAACATTATTCATAATACTCTGTTATTCTTGCAGACAGAAGCATGTTGTCCTCTGAGACGCTCCACCCAGCAGCTGACTCAGACAAACACACAATCAAACAGTAGATGGAGTTTGGGGTCTCAGGAAGAAATAGGAGAAAGAATTGTGGGTCCCAAAAGGGATAGAAACTCCACAGGAAGACCAACAGAGTCAAACAACCTGGACCCTTGGGACTCTCAGAGACTGAACCACCAACCAAAGAACATATACATGCTGGACCTAGGCTTCTCTGCTCATATGTAGCAGATGTGAAGCTTGGTCTTCATGTGGGTTCTGACCAACTGGAATGGGGGCTATACCAAAAGCTGTTGCCAGTGTGTGCAATATGTTCTTCTAGCTGGGCTGCCTTGTTTGGCTTCAGTGGGAGAAGAAGCATCTAGCCCTGAAGACACTTGAAGTGCCAGGGTGAAGGGCACTCTGGGGGTGGGGGCGGCACCTGCACGAAGAAGAAGAGGAGGAGAAGGAGGAAGGATTATGGGAGGGGTTCAGTGAGCAGGATATAAAGTGAATAAATAAAAAATTAAATTAAATTAAATTAAAGATAGCATGCTGCAAAACCTCAAATTGGTTCAGATTAAGTTAATTTCATAATATAAACCAATTTAAGATGACATCATCTATTTAGTAGGTATTTTGATACATAATAATGTAGATCTCATATCCTTTTTCACCTCAACTCACCAGTCAAAAATAGATAGAGCATAACCTTGTCTTAGTTGTTATCTATTATCATTGGGCTAATGTAAATTAAAGGTATGATCTGATTAAGCTAACTTTCTTGTAAGCTCTTTTTCCTCTAGACTGATTACAGTCTCGTATTCCTTTGTTTAGTTGTCTTCATTCTTATTTTTATTCTTTCTATATCCTACAGTATGACAATTTAAAACTAATCCGTTTAATCAGACCTTCCAAGTCATATTTCAGTTAACATTTTCTTCCATAATATCTTCCCTCTTCATGTTCCATTAAGGTAAGTTGGTTTTCTTGAATCTCCAATCATTGCTCTTTTCTTTGTCTTTTTTTTTCTTTTTTTAATTGGATGTTTTATTTACATTTCATATATTGTCCCCTTACCCCATCCTCCACCCACCCAGGAACCTCTATCCCCTCACCCCTTCACCTTCTTCTCTGTGGATGTAACCCCTACCTAACCCACCACTCCCACCTCCCCACCCTCAAATTCCCACCCCCTGGGGTGTCCAGCCTTCATGAGGTCAAGGATCTCTTCTTCCACCTATGCCCAGCAGGGCCCTCCACTCTGACATATACAGCTGAAGCCATGGATCCCTTCCTAAGTGCACCCAGGCTGGTGTTTTGGACCCTGGGAGCTGTGGTTGGTTGGTATTGTTGCTCTCCTCATGGGGCCACAAACCCTTTCAGCTCCAATGGTCTTCACTCTAACTCCTCCAATGGGAACCCCATTATCAGTTCTATGGCTACTTTCTGTAAGGCAAAGGACACTGTCAATAGGACAAAACGACAACCAACAAAATGGGAAAAGATCTTTACCAATCATACATCTGATAGAGGGCTAATATCCAATATATACAAAGAACTCAAGAAATTAGACTCCAGACAACCAAATAACCCTATTTAAAAAATGGGGTACAGAGCTTAACAAAGAATTTTCAACTGAGGAAACTCGAATGGCCGAGAAGCACCTAAAGAAATGTTCAGTATCCTTAGTCGTCAGGGAAACACAAATCAAAACAACTCTGAGATTCCATCTCACACCAGTCAGAATGGCTAAGATTAAAAACTCAGGTGATAGTAGATGCTGGTGAGGGTGTGGAGAAAGAGGAACACTTCTCCATTGTTGGTGGGACTGCAAGATGGTGCAACCACTTTGGATATCAGTGTGGCGGTTCCTCAGAAAATTGGACATAGCATTACCTGAGGATTCAGCTATACCACTCCTAGGCATATACCCAGAAGATGCTCGAACATATAACAAGGACATATGCTCAACTATGTTCATAGCAGCCTTATTTATAATAGCCAGGAGCTGGAAAGAACCCATATGTCCTTCAACTGAGGAATGGATTCAACTTCTGTTAATTTCAAAGTGTCTCGGTTTAGTTTCTGTTTCCATGATCTGTCCATTGCTGAGAGTGGGGTGTTGAAATCCCCCACTATTATTGTGTGAGGTGTAATGTGTGTTTTGAGCTGTAGTAAAGTTTCTTTTATGTATGTAGGTGCCCTTGCATTTGGAGCATAGATGTTCAGAATTGAGAGTTCTCCTTGGTAGATTTTTTCTTTGATGAGTATGAAGTGTCCTTCCTTATCTTTTTTGATTACTTTGGTTGAAAGTCGATTTTATTTGATATTAGAATGGCTACTCCAGGTTGTTTCTTGGGACCATTGGCTTGGAAAATTGTTTTCCACCCTTTTATTCTGAGGTAGTGTCTGTCTTTGTCACTGAGGTACGTTTCTTGTATGCAGCAAAATTTTGGGTCCTGTTTGTGTATCCAGTCTGATAGTCTGTGTCTTTTTATTGGGGAATTGAGACCATTGATGTTAAGAGATATTAAGGAAAAATGATTGTGGCTTCCTGTTATTTTTGTTATTAGAGGTAGAATTATGTTTGTATAGTTATCTTCTTTTGGGGTTGTTGGAAGATTACTTACTTGCTTTTTCTAGGTTGTAGTTTCCCTCCTTGTGTTGGCGTTTTCCATCAATTATCCTTTGAAGTGCTGGGTTTGTGAGAAAATACTCTGCAAATTTGATTTTGTCATGGAATATCTTGGTTTCACCATCTATAGTGATTGAGAGTTTTGCTGGGTATAGTAATCTGAGCTGGCAAATTGTGTTCTCTTAGGGTCTGTATGATGTCAGTCCAGGCTATTCTGGCTTTTATAGTCTCTGGTGAGAAGTCTGGTGTAATTCTTATAGGTCTGCCTTTATATGTTACTTGACCTTTTTCCCTTACTGCTTTTAGTATTTTTTCTTTGTTTTGTGCATCTGATGTTTTGATTATTATGTGACGGGAGGTATTTCTTTTCTGGTCTAGTCTATTTGATGTTCTGTAGGCTTCTTGGATGTTTATAGGCATCTTGTTCTTTAGGTTAGGGAAGTTTTCCTCAATAATTTTGTTGAAGATATTTACTGGCCCTTTAAGTTGGGAATCTTCATTCTCATCTATACCCATTATCCTTAGGTTTGGTCTTCTCATTGTGTCCTGGATTTCCTGGATATTTTGAGTTAAGAGTTTTTTGCATTTTGCATTTTGCATTTTCTTTGACAACTGTGTCAATATTTTCCACAATATCTTCTGCATTTGAGATTCTCTCTTCTATTTCTTGTATTCGGTTGGTGATGCTTGCGTCTATGACTCCTGATCTCTTTCTTAGGATTTCCATCTCCATGGTTGTCTCCCTTTGAGCTTTCTTTATTGTTTCTATTTCCATTTTCAGATCCTGAATGTTTTTGTTTAATTCCTTCTTTGTGTTTTCTTGCATTTCTTTAAGGGATTTCTGTGATTCCTCTTTAAGGGCTTCTACCTGTTTACTTGTACTCGCCTGTATTTCTTTAAGGGAGTTACTTAATTCCTTCTTATAATCCTCTAATATCATCATGAGAAGTGATTTTAATTCTGAATCCTGCTTTTCCAGTGTGATGGGGTGTCCAGGGCTTGCTATATTGGGAGAACTGGGTACTGATGATGCCAAGAAACTTTGGTTTCTTTTGCTTATGTTCTTGCTCTTGCCTTTTGCCATCTGGTTAACTCTAGTGGTACCTGCCCTCACTGTGTAAGACTGGAGTCTGTATTTCCAGTTATCTTGGTTGTGGCAGAGCTCCTCGGAGTCCAGATGTCTCTGTGGTCTTATGCTCCTAATCTCCTGGGTGGAAGAACTCCTGGGACTCAGGTCACCTCTGGGATCTGGAAATCCTTCTGCTCTGGGTGCAGTGGTTCCTCTAGGATGGCTCAGGATATGATGTCTCCCAAGTGCAAACCACCTTGGTGTCTGCTGCTCTGAGTGCAGTGGCTCCTCTAGGATGGCTCAGGATTCAGTATCTCCACAGGAGCAGACCCACTCTGTGTCTGCCCCAGCCCAAAGGACCAGGCAGGGGCGGAAGGGAACCATTGCTCTTTTCAAAACATTTCTTTACCATTGTTTTGGGAAGTTGTTCCTTCTGTGTTTGACATATTTTTTCAAATCCTTATTCTTTCATGATTTACTATAATGTTGCTAATAATCCAGGGACTTCCTAAGGAAAAATATATGAAAGGATTTTTTTTTCTTTTTAAATTAGCCCTATTTCACTCTCATTCTTAGTGAATAGGACAGCTGATATAAGAGTCTTAGCTGGGAATTATTTTCCTATACAATGTTTGGAAGACATTGCTCTATCTCCTTTCAGATACAGAGCTGATAAAAAAAATGTTTTTATCCCTCATCTTTCTTATTTTTAAAAATTTTATTTATTCACTTCGCATCCCAGTATCAACCCCTCCTCTCCTACCAGTCACTCCCTCTCTCAGATCTTTTCCCCTTTCCCCACTCTCCTCCTCTTAGAAGGGGGAGCTCCCCCATAACTCCTCCCACCCCTGTGCACACATTAGTTACTGCAGGACTAGAGACATCCTCTCTCACTGGGGCCAGACAAGGTGACCAAGTTAGGGGAACAGGATCCACAGGCAGGCAACATATTCAAGGACAGCCCCTGCTCCAGTTCTTGGGGAACTTGCATGAAAACCAAGCTACATATCTACTATATATGTGTGGCTCAGTCTCTGGGATTCCCCTGGGTTCCAGGTTAGTTGACTCTGATGCTCTTCCTATGGAGTCCATATCCTCTTTGGGTCCCTTGATTCTTCTCCCCAACTCTTCCACAAAACTACGAGTGTTCCATCTAATGTTTGTCTGTAGATCTCTGCATCTGTTTCAGTCAGTTTGTGGGGTGGAGCCTCATAGAGGACAGTTATGCTAGAATCCTGCCTGCAAGCATAACAGAGTATCATCAACAGTGTCAGGGATTGGTGCTTGCCCATGAGATGGGCCTCAATTTGGGCCAGTCATTGGTTGGCCATTCGTTCCATCTCTGCTCTGTCTTTGTCCCTGCACGTCTTGTAGGCAGGACACGTTTTAGGTGGAAGTTTTTGTGGGTGAGTTGCTGTTCTTATCCCTTCACTGGGAGTCCTGCATGGCTACAGGAAGCGGACGTTTCAAGATCCATATCTCCACTGCTAGGATTTTCAGGTAGAGTTATCCCTACAGCCTCCCTGGGGCTTCACCATCCCAAGTACTGACCAGAGATGCACCCCCACTGCCTATTTCTGTTCTCTCTCCCCTGCTTTCCCTACACCTGACCACTCCCTAACAAGTTCTCTCCTTCCATTTAACTCTGATATCTATTTTATTTCCCCTTCTGAAAAAAAGATTCAAACAGCTTCCCTCGGGCCATCCTTGGTATTTGAGTTCTTTGTGTCTATGGGTTGTAGAGTGGTTATTCTTTACTTCATGGCTAATATACATTTATAAGTGAGTATGCATGTTCTTTTGGGTCTGTATTACCTCACTTAGAATGATATTTTTTAGCTCCGTACATTTGCCTTCAAAGTTTATGATGTCCTTTTATTAAAATAGCTGAGTTGTATTCCATTGTGTAAATGAGCCATATTTTCTTTATCCACTCTTCAATTGAGGGACATCTAGGTTGTTTCTAGTTGCTTGCTATTATTAGTAAAGCTGTTATGAACATAGTTGAACAAGTTGTGGGATGGTAGAGCATATTTTAGGTATATGTTTAGGAGTGGGTTATATCTGGGTTTTGAAGTAGAGGTAGGCCCAATTTTCTGAGAAACAACCAAATTAATTTCCAGAGTGGTTGCACTATTTCGTACTCCCACCCACGATGAAGAAGTGTTCTATTTGTTTCACATCCTCATGTGTGCTGTCCCTTGGATTTGTTGTTGTTGTTGTTGTAGTTGTTGTTGTTCTTCTTCTTCCTCTCCTCCTCCTTCTCCTTCTCCTTCTCCTTCTCCTTCTCCTTCTTCACCATTCTGATAAGTGTGCGGTGGAGTCTCAGAGTTGTTTTGATTTTCATTTCCTGATGACTAAGGACTTTGATCATTTCCTTAAGTGTTTATCAGACATTGGAGAATTCTGTTTAGCTCTGTACTCCATTTATAATTGGGTTATTTGGGTTGTCAAATTCTTAATTTCTGTCTATACTTTGGATATTAGCCCACTGTCAAATGCTATCTCTCATCTTTCATACTGTTATTGACTTTGCTTCCCAAAATACATTTGAATCATTTTTTCCAGCCATCTAAGGTCTGTTGTGTCACAATTATACATCATGATGTATATTTTTATTAGTTGAATCATATTGTTGGAAGTCTTTTCATTTTGGAGATCATGCACTTGAATTCTACACATCTTCTTCATTCATATAGCAGAGACACCTGAACTCCTGTCTGCTCTTTGCCAGCAGGTAGCCAGGAGGAGAGAAGCCCTGACCCACTGGGTCTCTCAGGGGCTGAGTGGGATGGTGAGTGTCAGCAGCCTGAGAAGCACCACACCAAACAGGGAGTCTTGTCGAAGCAGGAACTTGCTTTATTGCATCAGTCTCTCACTTTTAAAGAGCAGATGACAAGGGGTATGGGGTGATCTTGGGAGGCCTATGAGATTATTTACATCAGTGGTTGCTGGGCAGACTCGGATTTGGCCAGGTCTTGTGGGTAATGCTGAGTCACTCAGAGGTGGAAGTGACCAGAACAGGTTATAAAAATCAAGCCAGGCTCAAGCCATTCCTCTAGGCCCAGAATAAGGCCCAACAAACCCCCATTGACATTTGATTTTTTTTTCCTTCCTACGTTTAGTCTCTCAGACCCTACTCCTTGTGTCCAGTTAAGCAAATAGGTTAACAGAAACAATGTTTTCATCTGATCTAAGGCAATAAGGACATAAGTGGATTAATCTTCTTTCTTTCTTACTCTTTCTGGATAATTTTTATGAATGTCAACATGTAGGGATGGTAGAGAAACACAGATTACCTAGCTGATGGCTATGGAAAGCGCAAAAATAAAAGGTTGTGAATTTTGATAAGCTACTGATGTTTAAAGTCTTCTGAGACGGATTTATTTCTTTAAAATATCCTTCCAATTGATTTCTCTATTCTATAATTTCTGCAATGTTCATTATTGCAATATTAGAGATTCCAGATTAATCTTCTATTTTATTATTTTTTTCTTTCATGATATTGATCTCCAACTTTTCTCCCCTTTCAATAACAGTGTTTTGAAATTTTTATACAGAGTCTTGAAAGATGCCTCAGTGGTTAATAGCATGTGTTGCTCTTGCAGAGAACCAATGTTTCACTTCCAGAACCTACATGGCAGCTCACAACTTTTTTATAACTGCAGTTCCAGGGGATCTGATGCCAACTTCTGACTGCAACAGGCACTAGGCAGACATGTGGTATACATACATACATGTATGGAAAACAGTCACACACATAAAATACCTTAAAAGAAAGTTTCATACAACCATGTTTGAAACAAAATGGGGAGAAAAGGCAAAGGCATCATTTATTTTAATTTCCAATTATATTTTCCTTGATTCTTCTCCTTTTACAGTTTGTAGTTCTTATTTGATTTACTCAATATTTTATTTATCTCTGAGAATAACCACTATAGCATTCATTGCTTTCCTGCTTGTCATAAGATACATTTTCCTTATACTATATGCATTGGGGACTATGGCCCCATGTCTTATAACATTGTTATGCCTCTTTTATTTGGAGCACTAGAATGGCATATATATGTAATGGTTCTTGGCAACTGTAAGTTGGCTTTGGTATATGATTTGTGGGGTGCTGAATGCTGGAGGATATTGGGGTTTTCATCATTTAAGGAATACTCATACTGTACTGTCAGCTCCATTTTAAAGTACAAGGTGTACCTTAAATTCATGAGTTTCTCCAGTCTATTATATGAAAATAACATGAACTTTGGCATTATTACAGGGTTTGGGGAAAAATGGTTCCCAGATTTAAAAATAAATGAAGTGGGTGGGTTCTAGAAGTTAAGCAGTTGTAACTGATTAGATCATTGCAGGGTTTTGTGGAACAATTGGTATGTTCCTAGTTTATTTTCCCAAGATATGGGAACATGGAGAAATAGAAAGTGGGATTTGGTTTTGGGTTGCATCTAATTGGCCCCCCAATAAGGTAACAAAACAAAACAAACAAAATCCCTGGCAATATGTGAAAGGTAATGCAGATTGGTAGGCTGTTAAGCTTCAGGAATCAGAAAAAACCTGAGACAATGAGCTGTGGAGTGATACTGTTTTGTGAGGCTGTATAGGAAACAAATAAATAAATTAAGACAGGTGGAAAAGGGTGTCATTCTTGGGTCAGTAACATCCTTGTCATATTTGAGGGCAATGATTGTTTAAGGCCTAAAGTATCTCCTGCTGCTTTGGAGAAATTCTCGCATAGCTGACCACAGAGACACTGAGTCTGAAATACAGTATTCAGGTAGAATGTATGAAATGTCCAACCATCCAAGCTGTGCTGGTGTCAGTTATAGTAAGGGTACATAGTGAATGACACTATGAGAGGATAGTGGGAAGTGCTAACACATGTGACCAAACAGAATAAAAGCACTTACCTAGGAGGATCAAAGTCAGGGATTTCAAGGTATATCAAGAGACCCTCAAAATCCATGACAAAGGACACCTGCCAGCATAGAGGAAGAAAAGCTAGTGGTGCCTCAAACAACATCCTTTCCCACGTGCCTCACTTTTAATTGGTTCAACTGAAGTACTGGAAAATTGAAATAAAGGAGAAATTCAAGTTCATGCCCCAGTATTCTGGAGGATTCATGCTTGGGAAATTGTCTACATTTATCATTTATATCGTAGGCTAGAGTAAGATTTATGAACTGAGACTTTGCAACTATCTATAACCACAAGAATTACATGCTACATAAGAATGAGCAGAATAAATTTTTATTAGACTAGGAATGTTTAACCCTTCCTCATAAAATTCCATCAGGAATGTGAGCAGTAAGAAATAATGTTGCATCATGGTAGTTATACTGGTTTTCCTTATTTGATTTATATATATCGTCTACATTTCATTTCCCTGGCAGATAATATTTTCCTAAATTAAACAAAAATATGATGAAGAAAGAAATAGTCCAAAATAGCTGGATAGAGGCTGTAAGAATTAACTAAACTTCTTGGCAACACTCATATGACCTGAATCCTGTTGTCCTCCTAATTGTGTGGTCTGTCTTCTTTACATTCTGCATTGCACCAGGGAGAAGATCCTATTCCTTCCTGTGGGAATATCTTCACATGTCCATGTTATTGTATTTCCTCCCTTTTCCTATCTCCCCTTTTTTACTTATCTATTTCTATTCACTAATTCTCAGCTTAAATATGGCATCCTTCAGAAATATCCCTGATGCAAACAAACTTTTATCACACATTCTGACATAATTCACTGTGCTCTGTAACCAGAAGCACATTATTATCTATTTATCTGTTCACTTTTCAGTATACTTCCTGTCTACATCACAGTATCTGTTACAGTGTGTCAGGCTCATGTCTGCATCTCCACAATCATGCATATAGTAGAATGTCATGTTAAATGAATTAATTTGAATGTGTATTCACATAAAATATCTGATAGACATACACAAGATAAGTTAAAGATTTCATGTGGGTGTTTGTGTGCATGTGTTTGTGTGGGTGTGCTCCTATACATATGTGTGTATATGTGTGTAAAGTCCAGATATCAGCAACCACAGATGTCCTTTCTCAGGAATGATCCATCTTTCTCTTTAAAGAAAGGGTTTCTCTTATTGGCCTTAGAGTTGCCATGTCCTCTAGGTTGGCTATCCAGCAAGACCCATGGATTCACATGTCTCAACTTCTCCAATACTGCCTACCACCACCTGGAATTTTTATGTGAATTCTGGGGATTAAACTCATGTCCTTGGAAGGCACCTTGCCAACTGGACTACCCCTTCAACTTTAAAGAAGAAAATGGCAAAGTCTTAAAATAAAATTTTATGATTTTTGATGACCATGAAGCATACATCACTTAAGGAAATATTTCTCAAAGTGTAGTCTTTGAAGCAGTATGATAATTTTGGGAGTTTGTTGAAAATGTAAATAAATTACATAGCCTACAACACCACTCAGAAACTGTAATAAGGGGGCCAAATATCTGTATTATACAAACCATTCATGTCATGATGAAGTTTATGAATCATTGTTCTAATATTTGAAATGCCTCCTCGAACCCAGCAAGGTGCTTAAGTCATTCTTAGGAGAAGATGCTATATCAGTTAAGCATGCCAGGAAATTAAGACCCATATGACCCCTTTCTCCTTAACAACACTCAAGGAAACCATCCAAAACTAAAGACAGTCCATAACAAGAGGACTCAGCTGGAAAGCATTTCAAATGCACACTACTGTCAACCTCTACAAACAGTCTCCAGGTGTGTGTATCTGATAATCCTGGCTGGGAAATCACAGGATTTCTTGCTTCCTTTAGTTTTACATTTTAACAGTCTGATATTTTAAACTGAATGGCTGTATTTTTAATCAGATTGGTTAATTTCTGTACCTATCCTTGTACAACAATTTACTTTGTGGGAGGTTTGAATTACCAATGGTGTTAAGCTCAACGTTTTGGCAAGGAGAAGGAAGTGATACTTAACATGTATGGTCAATCCACATGGGATCTGAGATCAAAATCTCTAGACAAGAACAGTGGAGAGCCATGGAGAAATTGTCTAAAAACTTCAATTAGTATTTGTTGATCCCTTGACTCATGGAAGTAGTATATTGTTAAATTTCTATCAAGCTAAAGAAGAAGGGACATCTTAGACTCTAATATATCTATCTTGTCTATCAGATTCACAAATGGAACCTAGGAGACAGATCAAAAACACAGGAAGAAACATTTATTTTTTGATTAAGGAAAATAGAAGCAGAAAGCAAGAGGGACAAGTCAATTAGGTTAACAAAATTACTAAATAAAAAACCAATTTAGAATACCAGCTAGGATAGAGAGGGAGGATGAAGAATGATGACTGAAAGTAACCATCACTTGGGTGCTAAAGGCTGTCTGCTCATCCTTGGGAAGAACTATCTGCAATAAAGGAGCTTCTAGCTACATGAGAATACTGAAAATGATATCAGTAAAAATTTTATAAAATTAAAATTTCAGTGCTCAGACCACATTTTAATTGCTCAATGGCAACATGTGACTTCCATATTGAAGAGAATAGTTTCAAATATTCTCATCATTGTAAAATATTACTGGATTGTGCTGCTCTAAGATCAAATATGCTTTTCAGTACAATTCCAAGGATATTTAAATTCACAGAAAATAGACAATAACAAGGCAAGTAGTCAGCATGCACATAATTTTTCATTGTTTATAAATTACAATCCCCACGAGATTCAATATGACTGTGCCCTGCTTTACCTTTTTATATATTTCTCAAATACTTATTCAACATAAACATTGTTAAATGCCTGCTCAGGGAAAACATTTATGGATGGATGCCGAGAGAGAGAGAGAGAGAGAGAGAGAGAGAGAGAGAGAGAGAGAGAGAGAGAGAGAGAGAAAGTATACTGTTCTTTAGGGATATATTCGCCATATCCTAAAAGTTGAAGAAAAAACAAAAATATGAAATGGGAAAAAATTGATTTGTTAGGAAAGGTATAAATTAAGGCATATGTCTCCAGCTTTAATCTTTATATATTTGCATAGATGCAAAATCTGATATCCCAAAGAGCAAAAGCCAATTGACTCTTCCTGCTGGTAGAGGAAGAGTCAGGATTTTTTGAAGTGTAGCCTCTGGTAAGGTGACCATACTTCACTAAAAGGTGATAGATATGTACAATATATATGAGCAGCACAATTTGGACTTGATGGGTATTAAGAAGAACAGAAAGAAAAAATTAGTGTATGAAGATAGGTGGATAGTAAAGAAAGATGAAGTAGGCTTCAGACATGAGAATGACTTTGGGCTAGGACAGGGAAATAGGCTCAGATACTTTGGTCATCCTGATAAGCCCTTAGAAACAGTGATCACGGGAGTGTTCATGTAATTGGGTTTAATGCTTTGCTTTTTCTTTGACTACTTGTGCTTATTCTCTTGCTTGTTCCTTGACTATTTGCATCTATTGCATTGCTAGACCCTCAACCTAGAACTGACCTTAATACATGCATGCAATCAAAATGATATAAAAGCATGAAGGAAGAGGGGGGATGGGATAGGGGGTTCTAGTGAGTGGAAATGGGGAAAAGGGATGGCATCTGTAATTATAAATAAATAAAATATCCAATTTTAAAAAAGAGTTGAGGAAAAGGTGAAAATGATCAAAGCATTGTACAAAATTTTCAAAGTATTAATGAAGTATTTTACTTCTAAAAATACAGGTATTCCAAACCTATCTCCAGGCAAACATATTTGTTGGCTTTACACGAGGATTAGGCTTAAACATGCTTCATAAAAGTAAGGTATCTATTAGCTATAAAAACATAGAGCAGTATAAGTGAATGAGCAACATGCTTTAAGATCTATGTGACTGTGCTGTGAAGATCAAGAGAAGAACAATGTATAAACTAATTCTGGTTTTTAAAAATGTATGTTGCTGATCAAACCACTTCAGCCACTTAAACAGCAACTTTTATAAAGTGGTTGGTTATAGTCTAGCATGGAAGGACAGGGGCTTATTTCTCTACCTGAGTAAATATACCCAGGTAATGACTTCGGGGAAGAAAGAGATGGTTACCATTAAGGGTGTGGACAATACCCTGAAGTATGTGGATAGTACAAATAGGACTCAGTAAGTTATTCAAATTAAGACGACCTGAAATCAAGAGAGATGGGTATATGGGAATAGATCTGGGAAGAATGAGGAGTGAATATGATCAAAATTCATTGTAGGAAATTCTCAATAAATTAATAAAATTGTTAGATCACAAAAGGAAATGGTTAGTCATAATTTATTTTAAAATATTCAAGTGCCAAAAGACTAAGGTATTGAATAGAAAAATAAACTCAGGAGTCAGTGAGATCTCAACTGAATTATAAATATAAAGTCATTAATACTATTTAAAGACCTAAAGCCAGACTAGACTACAGTATAGAGAATATATACATAAGTCATTTGTTATATATTTTAACTTACTAATCAAAATAAATCAGTAGCCACTATGGGAAAGACATAGGTTTTCTAGGTTAGAACAACTTTGGGACACAGAAAAATCAATCCTGGTAATACAACAGAAGGCTGACAGTTGCTGGAAAAATTATATCACAAGATGTTACACTTATTAGCTAGTCATAGATCAGCAATCTGAGCTATGAATAACTTCCTAATCCCACACTGTCAATATTATCTTCTAGGTCATCTCCTTGCACATAACTAATTGACCTTACCTGCACTTATACATGTTTGGTAAAAGTCAAAGAAATTGGCATTAAATTTATAGTTTGCATTGATAACATTGCTAGAAACACTTAAATATTAAAATTTGAATTATTTTTTTAATTTGCAATATGTTTTTATTATTTGCTTATTTATTTGTGTGTGTGTGCATATGTATGTGAGTGTGTGCATGTGTGTGTCTGTTTGCATGTGTGTGTGTGGTCTATTTCAGGATATTACAAGTTTTCTCTCTCTCTTCCTCTCTTCTTTGTTCTCTCTGTTGTATCTCCTCCTTCCTTCCTCCCTTTGTGTGTGTGCCATGTATATGCACAGTTTATGTATGTATGTATATAAAATGGATTTTTAAAGATTGTGGTAAAGAAGATAATGTCCTAATTTCCTTTTGATTTTTATTTTTTGTCCACTACCATCAGAAAATATTCTCTAATGGCAAACAATTTCCTGCTGTTCCAGATTCCAAAACACTAATTATTAGGAAGGGCCATGCAAATGTTAGATTGGTAAGTTATATGCAGTTTTCTAAGGAATTTTTATTGTGTTTTATTGAATATGAAGGCTAAAATGCCATTTCTGTCTTTTATTACACACCAAAAGTCTGTATTTCAACTAACTCAGCAAAGAAAAATTTGGTTGCAACACATAGCAGATGGGAGGAATGCTATCATAAGACTGTGTCAGTTGTACAATATACTATTACAAGAAAAAGCCTCTACAAAGCCTTAGATATGATTAGTACCTCCTAGAATTATATTGCTCAACTACTCATGATCACCATAAGAAAAATGATTCTATACAATTGTTTTATATTATTTTTTATGCAAATAATTATTTATTGGGTGATGATCATAGATCAGGCTCTGTGCAACAGGCTGGTAAGTTATACTTATAAAACGTCTGTCCTTGTGGTGTTACTATATTAGCAGATAAAAATTAGGCAAACATTCACAATAAAACATAGTAGTATAATGATATAACAAATGCAGAATGAAATGAAGTACAAGGAGTGTCATTTAGAAAGGAACCTGGTGAGATTCCTAAAAGAATTGATGGTTAATTTGAAATATTCAAGGTTAATGGGAGCTAGATCAATTAACTGATAGAATGGAGACGGTGAAGAGATAGAGAGAGGGAAGGTGACATTGTTGCCATCAGAACAAGAACAAAGAGTCTTTGTTCTTGCCATAGACTCAACCATGATGAACCATCAAGTTATTATCTATTTCCTGACATGATTATGTTAGATACCAGTATTCTTGTATTAATCCCTGTGTCAGAACTACTCCTGGATCTTACCTGGAAAAGATATCATCTTTTGTACTTTGCACCTGCTTGATGAAAACTGTCCCTAATATTTATGCTTTTTTTTCAAAGAAATTGCAGTATATTTTATACTCTACTCAATGGTGGAACCCCAATTAAATTAATTAATTAGAGTGTGTGTTTTATGCTGTCTTTGAATTTGGTAGATATCCAAGACTATTGATAAGAAACAATTAACATTAAGAAAAGATTGTGGCTGTTCCTCTCTCTTTCTAACCTTTCAATAAATGAAAACATGCACTTCCAAGCCAGCCTGAGTTTGAGACTTTACCCCTTGATTTCAGATTTGTTACTAGTGAGCATGCATGGAATGAGTTCTTGCTTCTATAATGTGATAGAAAAAGACATTTAGGCAAATAAGATTTGCAGCTAAAGATCCATGATCTCGTGTTTTGATTCCAATTACATAAACAGTTGAAAGTAGCTTTTCAGGTATCTTGACTAACCCTGAAAGAGGTATAGTTTTATGTAATCGGTAGAAAGAAATCAAAGTATCCTGTTCCAACAAAAGCCCTTTGCATATAATAAGAGTTGTGAAGCTTGGTCTTCATGTGGGAATCCTAACAGCAAAGCAGGGACTGTCTTTGACTCTGTTGCCTGCCTTCTTAGGATCCATTTCCCTAAATGGGCTGCCTTGTTTAACCTCAATAGTAGATTCGTTTAGTCCTGCTGCAAATTGATATGCCAAGGTGGGTTGATGTCCATGGGAGGCCTCTCATTTTCTAAGGAAAAATGGAAAGGATTCGGGGAGGAAAGGTGAGAAGGAGGAACTGGGAGGAGAGGAAGGATAAGAAACGTAATTGAAATATAAAGTAAATTAATTAGTTAATTAATCAATTAATTAATATGTTTCAGACATGGTAGTAAATCAAGTTCATCCTTCAGAATGCAACATTAGACAATCAATTTGGGTGTAACATTTGGTAATTGAATTGAGACACTCTGTGCAGTTGTCATAGTCCACATATCTACCCAAATTCCAAGAGCAGCTCAATGTTGAAACAGAATGTGACAATGGAATGCAGTTTCAAACAGCAACCTATCAATGACAATGACCATTGCCTTGACACTATGGATGTTAGTTTTGTGAAGTTTCATAAAATATCTTCATTTGCCCTTTGAGAAGTTTACAGTAAGAGTGTAGGGAGTTCTCAAGTTCATTTATTTGGTTTAAGTTTTGTGTGGGGGCCTCTTAAAACAGGGTCTCATATAGACCAAGTGGTCTGGGAACTATGTAACCAAGGATGACCTTGAACACCTGATCCTTCTGCCCCCTGTTCCATATGTTACTAGTGTGCACTATGACACTGGCACCCAGTTTATGAGGTGATAGAGACTGAACTTAGGGCTTCATCTATGCCAAATGTGCACTTGGCCCTTAAACTGTTTAAAGGAATTTGACTCTAAGAATGCATACTGTTGGAGTCCTTGTCCTCTTCAGGTCCTTCAATCCTTCTCCCATATCTTCTACTAAACTCCCTGAGCTCTCAGAGATTGAATTATTAACCAAAGAGCAAGCACAGGCTGGACCTAGAACCCCCATACATATGTAACAGATGTGTATTTTGGCCTTCATGTAGGTTCTAGATTTTCACTTAGCCTGAAGATTGTACTCAAAATACACCAGAGTAAGCAAAAGTAGTCCATTAAAGGATAAGCCAGCCTGAGAATCTTCCCAACACAATTAGACATGTCCCTGAAAAGCAGCGATTTTACCAGGTACAGGCATACATACACATACACACACACACACACATACACACACATGCACATGCATACACACGTGTGTGTGCACATGCACTAGCTCACTTGATGCACATAGCTTCCACAATATATCAAATTTTCTTCTATAGTCAAAAGCAGGATCTAAACTCCGTAAACCTTAATCTATCTACTCAAATGTGACAATTTGTCTCCAGATTCTAGTCTTTCTACCTTACCTTATCCAGAACAGTCAGTAGAAAATCAGGCCAAGCCTTACCATAAAAAGAATTTTCAGCCTCCTCAAATTCTCAAGTTAATTTATATGTAGCTTTTAAAATTATTTTGTAGTGCTAGGTATCAAACTTATGCTTATGCTTGCTAGGTCAAAATTCCATAAATGAAGCATAACCCCAGCTATATGCAGTTAAATTATTGAAAAATAAATTGAGACATCCAGGAAATGAGAAAAGCTGTTATAATTTTCTTCTGCCAATTAAAACAGAACAGTCTGCATAGAGACAGAACAGATTTGGAGGAAGCCACTGCTATAAAGCCAAAAGCAAATGCATGGAATTCTGAAACAGAGAATCAAAAGTCAAGGTTAGGATTTCCGGAACCTGGACAGAAGTTAAAAAAAAATGATCATGGGTTAATCAGTCAGCCTTGTTCAAAGCTGTTCTCATGATACATGCATGAGTTCATGGTAAATAAAAGGAATCTTTAAAAATTTATATGCCTAACATTGGTTATTCAATGTAAAGATGCTGGCCAATTGATTTCTGGTGAGGTTTGTCTATCTTCGTGTCTTAAAGATGGCCAACTTTGTCCTATGGCCTTGCATAGTGTAGAGGGTGGGAAGGAGAAAGGAAGAGAGAGAGTGAACTTGGAAATGTGTGTGTGTGCCACGTGTGTGTATCTGTGTGTTTATCTTATAACAGCACTCATTCCAACTTGAGCACCCCTCCCTATGACCTCATCTTAGCTAATCACCTCCCAAGGGCTTACTAAATAACCATGACATGGAGGTTAAGACTACAACATGTAAATTTCATAAAGACCCAAAGACTTACCCCTAAATATCCAATTGTCCAGAGACCACAAGCATCTCACAGGGAAAAGGGGGCCTCTAATAATGAAAGAATGACTGAACAACTTCCACTTCTCCACTTAGTACTTCTTATTCCTCTCTATACATATAGTATCTTCACAGAGCCCCTCTCTGAAACAAGGGGGGCAAGTTATGAAGGAAGCACAGTTTTCCATGAGTTTAGAACAAATTTTGTACAGGCATTTCATAATCTAAAATTTCATCTGGCCAGCATCTCTTCTGTGAGCCTCTCTGCCATTTTACTGAAGTGAGACATTTGAGCTTCCACTGGTTATAATGATTTACATGCTCACGTCAAATGTTAAGCAAGGGCTAGGTCTAGCTTTGTTTCCAAGATAAAATTTATATACTGTAAAATTCAACATTCTAAAGCATATACTTCAGTGGTTTTTAATATAATCACCAAGTTGTATGACCATATCTACTGTCAAATTACAGAACATTTACATTACCCTTAATAGAATCCCATACCTACTCACTATCAGTCACTCCCAGTCTGCCTATGCCTAAGGTTATGGAAAATACTAATATACTTTCTGCCTCTATGAAAATGTTTGGGAATGTTTTATATACATTTATGCAATATTTGATTTTTGTGAACTTAGCATTATGTTCAAAGCCCATCCATGTTGTAGCATGAATCACTACTTCATTCCTGTTTATGGTTAAATAATATTCCATCATATAATGAATACATCACATCTTATTTATCCATTCACCAAATGATAGTCATTGACATTATTTCTATTATCTTGGCTTTTATGAAAAAATTTCACAACTAACATGTTTCATTTACTTGAGAACGTATCTAGGAATAGAACTGTTCAGTTATATGCGACCTGTGCTGAATTTTTGGAGAAATTTCCTATAGACCTAATTTCAACTAATTTGTATCTAAGTCAATAGCCATCACACAGTTATCACAACCCTTAAAGGGTTTTTTTTTGGTTCAAATCAACTATAATCCTTACAAATATATGGGTATCCAGGTGTTTCATTTTTGAGTTTAGGACTCAATTGGTAAAAACTAGGGCTCAAGCATAGACATCTCAAACCTCAGAGTAGATTCAACACAGAAGCCACAAATGAGAACACCTACAGTTCCACCCCTCATAAGCCTGAAGGAGGATGACTGAAATGAGTCTGAGGCTAGATAGTACTATATAGTGAGTTTCTGGGTAGAAACACTGTTTCTAAGAAGACAAGGATGGCTCATGGGGGAAAGGTTCCTGATAATCTGAACCCAATTCCAAGAAGAGGTGAAAGGTGAAAGGACAAAGCCAACTCCTGTAAGTTTTCTTCTGACTTCTACATGAACTCTATTGTGCATGTATATATGCATGTGCATACATGAACACAATTGTGTAAAGCAATAAAAGGAAATATAATGAACAGAAATTTTAAAACTCGAAAAGAAAATGAAATGGATATATCTCATTTTGCTTTGTGCTTTTCAGCTCTGTGGACCTTTCAACCGAGCTTGGAAAAGAAAACTTCCCAGTCATCAGATATTGATCAATTGTGAGTTCTCTCTTGGCCACATTATAATGTAACAGAATAAAGATTCTCAGGCCCATTACAGAGCATTATAGTTATCTCTGAAGCATGATAAAAACACAATATGCCAGCAGCTCCTTGTTGCCTCATGTACATCCCTAGAGCTTAGTGCTCATTTGTTTTCTTGACTCAATGTAATAGAATACTGAAAGATACTATCATGTGCTAACTCACATCTCTCTTTTCTTCTGACTATATTATGACCATTTAATAGAAAAAAAGCATCAACTTGAAGAGTTTTATAACTTTTCTCAAGGTCCTCAAGTGGAGATGTTATATTCAAATATCATCTAGCCCTAATCTTAACTGATATGTGGCATTTAGTCCTTTTTAATAACCAAAATCTCACAGTCTGAATATAAGTTAGGTGAGGTTTCTATATTAGGAACTTGGTCTACAATGTGGAGATGATGGAAAGTGTATATGAGGTATAGCTAAATGAGATGTCTTTAGACTTTTAGGAGTGTTGCCCTCAGAATGAAATTCTGTTTGCTGCAAGTGAGGTCTCTTATATAAAAACCTACACCTGACCCATGAATCCTTCTGTAGCTTCTTATTAGCCAAGGTAATATTAGCTTATGGTGATACCATATTATTGACTCTCCAAAACTATAAACAAAATACATTTCTTGCCTTAATAAAGTGAGCCAGTCACAAGTGTTTTGTTACAGTGATATAAAACAACTGATATACAACTTTAACAATGGCAGGAAAGATTTCTTCGTCTTAATTACTATAAGAATATCACAAAATGCAGTGCTCTAGATAATGAAAATACTAATAAAAATACTAATCAAATAATTTCAAATTTGGCTATGGAAATTACTAATAACATCAGATTATTTAACATGCTCTGATGTCAATATGATATTGATATATTATATTTGGAACATGAACTTACAGTCTAGGATATATTTTGTCTGTACCAATTATGGACATATTTAGGATTTTATCTGTTTTCTGAAGATTTTGATTATAATAATGTGTTATACACAACATAGCTCCTCCTGAGTCTAGAAGGAGCTTCCAATGTTGTAAAGCTTGCTAGAAATTCTTTATTACTCTATGGACTGCTTTGCCTTCTCTGTCTACAAAAAAACCATATCAGTTTCTAAACCATCTTTCTTTGTTGCCTCTGCTTTTATTTAATTTACTTCCCTTGGAATTTGATAAGTTCTTTCACCTCCTTGTAATTACCATATTCTCTTTTAGCTTTTGTTTCTTTAACATTTCTAACAATGGGGAGGGTTAGAATTCCTTAAGACTTTTATCCCTGCAGTGCCTTGAAAACATGGAGTCAAACATGGACATATATACTCTTACTTGGGGATATTATTTGGGTCTATAAATTCACACTGGGAAAGACTGACAACAGGCAACTGCAAAACTAATGTAAACATTATGTGATATCAGTTATATGGTACAATGTAAATCTATGAATGATGGCAATTGTGCATACATCAGACTTCAAGAAAGACATTTTACTGTGGTTTGTGTGATATCACATATAAAGAAGAAGGTATTACAAGAGTCAGGTTGATATCCTCAAAGTATCGGATTGTTAAAGTGGATAAGATTAGGTCACAAATTCTTTTTCAGAATTCAACTGATGACATACAAATCTTTACATGTTTTTACTATGTATTATATGTAGGACTTTTCTTGTAATCATATCCATTAATTATTCTATTCAATGGGAGGTAGAAATTGCCATTTTCTCATTCAAGATTTGAGAAAACTAAGAAAGAATGAGTGCTCAATAAGGTAGGAAACTAGGGATTCGAATACAGGCAACCTTCAGCTAAAGTCAACAATTAATCCCACCAAAATGGCACAGAGAATATAAATTAGACTGGGAATAACTTTGAAGTTTATAGTATTCAAGCATTCATTTGTTTATTCATTCAGTCCTAACACATTAACTGTCATAAAAAACAAAACAGATAGACCTTAAATTCCATTCTCAAGCAGTAGTATAGGCAAAGCAAGGGTGATTCATCATTTGATTAAGATGCAAATGGATTAAAAAACACATGGACACTGTCATTTAATTGCCCAAAGTCTAACAAGAAAGAGTACTGAAAGTATAGAAACTATTTCAACATATCAGCTCATACAAAAACAATGAAAATAACTTCAGTCCTGTTCTAATAAATGTAAATTTCATAATGTATAAATTGGCTAAAATTGAAAAAATATTTATTGCATAAAGAAGTTAAGGGATATGGTTGAAAGATGGCTGGTATAACACTAAAGGGAATATGATTTTCCATTAAGAATGACACAGGATGAAAGATATAGCAAGCTTGCTAGACTAAAAAATGGAACCCAAAGCACCAAGAATACTTGAGTCTTTGTCTAAATCCATTCTAACTTCTCTTGGAGCATCTGAGGATGCTGCCAACACATACTAACATCTGGAAACCAGGCTTGAAAATTCTGTCTTTTCTGGATGACCAAAAAAAAAACCAATGTACTTACCTAATGGAATATAGTTATGAATTCTCTCATGAACATACTCAATTCATATACTCTAGCCTGAAATGATAATGATTTCAGCAGACTAGGCAGAAAACATGTGACCTAATCAATGCCTGACAGACTGACTTGCTTCCAAATGAACCTTCTTTGACCTCCCCCTCCTCCTCTCAAATTTACTAGTGACAGAATAGATGAAACTACCAACTTAGAATGTTTTCCTCTAAAACTAACAAACAAATGAAAAGAAGGAAAGAAGTATAAGGAAAGGGAGAAAAAGTGTTTTGAAAGCTACTTTCTGAACTCACACTATGAAAGCACTTTGGGAAACTTATTTCCAAAGCAATTTTTTTTCTGCTTGACCAAAGGTATAATTTTTCCTCCAGGAAGCTAAGGTATCTCATGCTGGTGTAATTGAGTTTCCCTGGGAAGAAGTTGTTGCCCCCTGGGTGGTCACTACTGTTGAAAAATTAAAAGCAGATGTTTGGCAGGTTGACTCCTCATACATCACACTCTATGTTTTTCCTATTTTAGACAGAGGAAAGTAGATTCAGGACATCCTTAATACTAGATCTCCATATTCATCATACTCACATGTCCATATAGTATGCCTTTATTGAAACTCAGAAAACAAACCAGTTATGCAAAGAATCATTTAGCTATCATCTTATTGTTTATCCTTTCAGCCTGCTATTGATATGACCAAGGCATACAGCAGTCTTATTGGAGGAATTTTCGTGGAAAAAGCAATTGGGCAAATGAAGATTTTTATAGGAGTGTTCATATCAATACCTTAGAAAACAAATATCTCTGATTTTAATCTTTCATATGAAGGTGGAAACCAAAGATGATCTTTGCTTCCTTTGCATGATACAATTAGGTGAGGATAATCTCTATCCATGTGTTAGTACATTCATCTACTAATAGTGTTTAACAAACTATAAATTTGGAAAAGAGTAGGCAAGCATTTTATACTATTTCTTCTAACTTTAAAATACACATTTACTCTAATTTCTCTTTAGCTACTATATGCTTGGCTTCCAGTCATCTATAACAGAACTCTTCTAAAGAACTGTCAATGTTCCTGGACTCAAGTTCTCCATCTCTCTGTATTTTTGAGCTCCTTGAGTTTCTTTATCTTGTAATAAAAAAAATGGGTTCAATTTGGAGTAAAAAAAAACTCTCAATAACACACACACACGTACACACACTCACTTCTTTCAAGCTCTGCTCATTAACTTTAAAGTAGACATGTGCATCACTTCAAGCTGGCTTCTTTTATTATCTCTATGCTCTTTAAAAGTTTCTCTTTAAAGAGGCAAGTAGAAACCAAACTACACCTTCATTCCATAACAAAAGTTAATAATCTATTGTATTTGTTGGTAGCAGTATTGATAGGCAACAATATTTCCTAATACTAACAAATCTGTCTAAATAGGGTACTTTGCCAAAAACACAATCATAATACACAATTAAAATAATGTGTTTCAATGGATAGAATTAGAAAAGATCAACCTGAGTGAAGTACCCCATACCTAGGAAGACAAATGTGATACCTACTTACTTATATGTGGATATTGGCCATAAATTACAGAATAGCCATGCTACAATCCACAGACCCAAAGAAGCAAAGCAGCAAAGTGGGGCCAAGGGAAGATGCTTGAATCTCACTAAAAAGGAGAAATAAAATTGGCATGAGGGTGGATGGAGAGAGGCAACAGGGTGGGAGAAGGGGTGTGAAGGGAAACAGGAGGGATCAAATGTATGAAGAATGGAGGAAAAGAACACACAGTGAGAACTGGAATTGATGGTAGGGAAAGGTTGCATCTATAGGATGATCTAGAAACCTAGGACAATGGATACTTCCAGGAAGCTATGAGGATGACCCTAGCTAAGACTCCTAGCAATGGCACCTGAAATGGTGACCTTTTATAGCAAGGCAAGGCTTCCAGTGGAGGGATTGGGACACCAACCCAGCCACAAAACTTTAGACCCACAATTTGTCCTGCCTACAAGATATGCAAGGATAAAGATGGAGAAGAAAGGGAAAGGGGGATGAGGCAAGGGGAGGGGCTGAAAAGAAAGGAGGGAGAGGAAGCTGTTATCAGGCTGCAAAGTAAATACATTAATTAATTAATGGAAAAAATAATGTGTTTCTTCCCATTTTATACAAGGTTAATAAATACAGTGCAAGTGCATGTGTGTTCTGTGTACATGTTAAGTACTAAAATATCACTAGATAATCTTGTAATTCTATAATTATGCTCACTTGATGTCTTGCTTTCTTAAATGATAATTGTAGGCTAGGTGATGGAATGGTTTGCAAGAATATTCAGTCTTCAATGGTAAACCCTGTCAGCAATTTTTGATTAATTATAGGGTACAGAAAGGAATAACTCAAAGCTTTGAAATCATATTCAAAACATGTAGTTATATTGCCCCTTATTCTCTCCTTCTCTAGATCCTACTGCATCATTCTAAGTCCATTTACAAGACTTCTTCCAAGTGTCCTCCCTGCTTCCTGTTTCCAGTTTTGATCTTTTTGGTTTGTTCCAATCAGTCTCAACAGAAGCAGTTCTAATAAGGGGCTACTTTCATATATATATATATATATATATATATATATATATATATATATAAATGATTTTAATCCAGGATTATCTTGAATGTCTGGAGTCAAATTAGCCTCTCATCTTCATCCTCCCAACATGTTGGCATTACAGACACTCACCAATATGCCCAGTTTAAAGGTGGAACTTAATTAATTATTGTTCTGCTGTTTTGATAAAAATAAAATGTCAAAAACAAATGTAAAGAGTAGGTTTTTTGGTGTATGGTTCCAAAGGGTTAGATGTGCACAATGGTGGGAAAAGAATGATAGGAGAATTAAACTAAGAGATTAAATGCCTGACCACACTTAAAATCTTAGTAGCTGTTCTATTGCTATGTAGATATAACATGAACAAGACAATTCTTATAAGAGAAAATATTTAATTGGAACCTCATTTATTATTTCAGAGGTTTAGTCTATTATCATTATTGTAGGAACATTGTGGCATGCAGGCAGGCATAGTTGTAGAGAAGCAGTAGAGGTACATTCTAATGTGCAGGCAGAGGGAAAAAGATATATATATATATATGAGAAGACCAGAGTGTCTCCAAGTTCTTCAGCTGCAGAACTTGATTAAGTGAAGAGATGTCATTAAATGCAATGGAGCAGAAAGGGAGTAAAAGGAATGGCAGCAAATGGCACATGGGGAAACTATGAAAAGGAATATTATACTTTAAATGAGAAATTTCTTCCTAGAATTTGAACACTATATATATATATATATATGAATGAGAGAGAGAGACTAACCTGGTCTGGCATAGACTTTTGTTTTGTTTGTTTGTTTGTTTGGGTTTTTTTGTTTTTTGTTTTTTTATAATTTATTTTTTCTCAAACTAAAATTCATTCACACAGGGGTTATAAACACAGAAAGGCAGGATGTGGGGAAGGGAATGACACTGGAGTGTGGGTGTTCAGGGGGAATACAGATATCTTCAGAACCGGGTATCAGCTGGGTGAAGGTTCAGGGAACAAGTCACTATGACTCTGCCTATGACTCGCTTGTCCTTATCTAAGTTGGTATTGTCTGCCAAGGCTACCTATTTACAAGGTCTATGACTACTCAGACTTGTAAATTTCCACAAAAGCTGCCTGTTTACATTAGCTTATAGCCATCTGTTTCAATGTTTTTCCACTGAGACCCAAGACTTGGTGTTAGTATACATGTATGACAGGCCTATTGCTGATTTTAGGCCTATGGCTAATTTTAGGCCTTCAGTGTGTAAGCAGGGCTGCCCCTGACATCTCCTCCCTTCTCTAAGTATAGAAGGGCTGTGGCAATTCTAATCTTGTGAAGGCAGGGATAGAGGCCTGAACTCCAGTATTTGAAGGGGACCCTGTAATGGCTCCAGTCCCCCTGTGAGGCATGAGGGCCATACTCATCCCGATGTCTTTTTCCTAGAGAGGGGATACTTTTGACATCAACCCCTATGCAGTCAGGCTTGTCCCTCAGGGAACCCAGATAGATATTTTTATCTTTTATTTATATTCCCTTGCAGTGCTTAGCCTCGCAGCTTAAGCAAGAATTCAGATCGCCTGTCAGAGGGGGTTCTGGGTGGCCCCTCTCTGCTTGGTCTAGGGGCAGAAGTCCCCCCTTTTAGGTTAGGTGGAGATGGGTTTTGGGAACACCCTGTATAAAGTAACAACCTCATCTTGAGTCTCGTGGTCTTCTATAGCTAACTTATGATAATGTATCTGAGTAGGTTTTGCTACCAAATTATTTACCTGTTGTATCACAAGGTTAGTCTGCCTATTTGAGGCCCAGGGACCAGCAGAAAAAAGCAAAAAGAACCCAAATAATGGTCCCAAGATGGGAGGAAATAGGGTTGACAACCTTGAGGGGCTGAAAATCAATTCTTGTACCAGCATTCATCTGTCTCTTTCTCTCTCTGATTTTTCTCAGGGCCTTCACTGACCTATTTCATGTTCTCTTTAACCCTCCTTGTCTTGTCTATATAAAGGCAACCTTCTTCTTTAAGGGCTGTACACAATCAAGAGCTGTACACAGCTTTTTCTATTGTAATATAGTAAATCAAGTCCAATAAGGATCTTTGCGATTTTAGGAGGTCTCTTCAGACAGCGAAACGAGGGATTTCTTCAGATTAGTAATGTCAATCTCTAGTTGTTTGATGTTCTTATCAATGGCCCACTGAAGGTCTGAGTAGTGTAAGTTCGGAGGTCACCATCTGGATTAGAACTTCTAACAGCAGACATCAAGGGTGATTCATTTTTACTTGGAAAGGAAGAAGAAGGGAATTCTCAGGGAGATTTCTCTTCCCTGGATGTAAATTGTTATTCATCTTATTTATGGTTGGGCCTGGCTTTGTGGGGGTATCTATTTATTTCATTAATCTTTTTGGTAGCTGGTTAGCTGTGCCTTCTGTGGTATCAAACAGGCATATCAATCCTTGGTCCCATAAGGGAACTGGGCCTGGGCCATTCCCTTTAAGGGTAAGAGGGTCCTTCTCCATATCTGTGGCAAAGTTTTGTTGTTTTCGGTGGTGCCAGAGGCAGTCAGCTGCAGATTTGTCATGGGCTTTCAGCTTTAGAGAGATAAAAGTGAACAAGGTATGATGGAGAGTATTTCAGGGGGACTCCTTTTGAGGGGGTACCGTTCACCCTCTTTTGTTTTTAAAGCCAATTTTTCAGAGTTCTTGTTAAATCAGGGCAGAAGCGCCATCAGTCGCTCCTTCCACACTTAGAGAGTCATGAAGACCCTATTTAAGGATCTATAAATCTATATTAATAATCTTTTGTCAAAGGACTGTTATAGCACCGCTGACAACTAATCAGAATATATAATATATCGATTAGTAATAGCTTCTTCTACTTTTTGTGAGATTATCTCTCTTTTGTCAATTAATTATTGAGGAAAATTAGGATTTACATCTCTCTTGAGAATATTGAATAGAGACTTAAATTCTTTTGTGGAGAGCTTAAAATAAGATCTTAACCAATTAGCAACTCCTAGAAATTTTGAAAATAATTTAAAATAATTAAACTATCTCCCTCTCTTTTTTTTTTAGACCCTTTATCTGTGTGGGTTTTTTTTATTGGATATTATATGTATTTACCTTTCAATGATATCTCCTCTCCCATTATCCCCCAAAACCCGTTATTCCATACCTCCTCCTCCTAATTTTTGTGAGGGTATGCTCCAAACATCCTCCCAGTCCCATCTCCCTGCTCTCAAATTCCCACACAGTAGGGGATCCAAACTTTCGGGGACCATGGCCCTCCACTTTCACTGAAGTCTAACAAGGTCACCCTCAATTCCCTATAAAGGTGCATGAGTCCCTCCCTTTGTGCTCTCTGGCTGGCGGTTTAGACTTTGGGAGCTCTGGTTGAAATTTTGATACTCCTTCTAGAAAGGACCAAAGCATCCACACTTTGGTCTTCCTTCTTCTATGTGAGTTTTATGTGGTCTATACGTTGTTTCTTAGAAATTGTGAGCTTTTGGGCTAATATCCACTTATTAGTGAGTGCATACCATGTATGTTCTTTTGAGATTGGGTCACGTCACTCAAGATGATATTTACCAGCTCCATCCATTTGGCTGAGAATTTAATGAACTCATTGTTTTTAATAGCTGAGTAGTACTCCATTGTATAAATGTGCCACATTCTCTGCATCCATTCTTCTGTTGAAGGGCATCTGGGTTCTTTCCAACTTCTGGCTATTATAAATAAGGCTGCTATGAACATGGTGGAGCATGTGTCCCTGTTGTATGTTGAAATGTCTTTTGGGTATATGCCCAGGAGTGGTATAGCTGGGTCCTCAGGTAACACTATGTTCAATTTTCTGAGATACTGTCAGACTGCTTTCCATAGTGGTTGTACCAGTTTACAATCCCACCAACAGTAGAGGAGTGTTCCTCTTTCTCCACATCCTCACCAACATCTGCTGTCACCTGTGTTTTTGATCTTAGCCATTTTGACTGGTGTGAGGTAGAATCTCAGTGTTGTTTTCATTTGCATTTCCCTGATGACTAGGGATGCTGAAAACTTCTTTAGGTGCTTCTCAACCATTCGAGCTTCCTCAGTTTAGAATTCCCTGTTCAGCTCTGTGCTCCATTTTTTAATAGGGTTCTTTGATTGTCTAGAGTCTAATTTCTTAAGTTCTTTGTATACCTTGGATATTAGCCCTTTATCAGATGTAGGGTTGGTGAAGACCTTTTCCCAATCTGTTGGTTGCCGCTTTGTCCTATTGACTGTGTCCTTTGCTTTGCAGAAGCTTTGCAGTTTTATGAGGTCCCATTTGTAAATTCTTGGTCTTAGAGAACAGGCCATTGGTGTTCTGTTCAGGAACTTTTCTCCTTTGCCTATGTGTTCCAGGCTTTTCCCCAGTTTCTCTTCTATTAGTTTCAGTGTGGTTGGTTTTAGGTGGAGGTCCTTGATCCACTTGGAATTGAGCTTTGTACAAGGAGCTAAGTATGGACCAATTTGTATTTTTCTACATGCTAACCTCAAGTTGGACCAGCACCATTTGTTGAAAATGCTGTCTTTTTTCCACTCGATGGTTTTAGCTCCTTTGTCAAAGATCAATTGACCATAGGTATGCGGGTTCATTTCTGGGTCTTCTATTCTATTCCATTGATCCTCCCGCTTGTCTCTGTTCCAATACCACACAGTTTTTACCACTATTGCTTTGTAGTACAGCTTGAAGTCAGGGATGGTGATTCCCCCAGAAGTTCTTTTATTGCTGAGAGTAGTTTTCGCAATCCTGAGTTTTTTGTTATTCCAAATGAATTTTAAGATTGCTCTTTCTATCTCTGTGAAGAATTGAGTGGGAATTTTCATGGGGATTACATTAAATCTGTAGATGGCTTTTGGCAAAAGAGCCATTTTTACTATATTAATCCTTCCAATCCATGAGCATGGGAGATCTTTCCATCTTCTGAGATCTGCTTCGATTTCTTTCTTCAGGGACTTGAAGTTCTTGTCATACAGGTCTTTTACTTGCTTGGTTAGGTTCACACCCAGGTATTTTATATTATCTGTGACTATTGTGAAGGGTGTCATTTCCATAATTTCTTTCTCAGCCAGTTTATCTTTTGAGTAGAGGAAGGCTACTGATTTGCTTGAGTTAATTTTATATCCAGCCACTTTGCTAAAGTTGTTTATCAGGTTTAGGAGTTCTCTGGTGTAAGTTTTGGGGTCACTTAAGTATACTATCATGTCATCTGCAAATAGTGAGATTTTGACTTCTTCCTTTCCAATTTGTGTCCCTTTGACCTCCTTGTGTTGCCTAATTGCTCTGGCTAGGACTTCCAATACTATATTAAATAAGTAGGGGGAGAGTGGGCAGCCTTGCCTAGTCTCTGATTTTAGTGGGATTGCTTCAAGTTTCTCTCCATTTAGTTTGATGCAGGCTACTGGTTTGCTGTATATTGCTTTTACTATGTTTAGATATGGACCTTGAATTCCTGACCTTTCCAAGACTTTTATCATGAAGGGGTGTTGAATTTTGTCAAATGCTTTCTCAGCATATAGTGATATGATCATGTGGTTTTTTTCTTTGAGTTTGTTTATATAGTGGATTACATTGATGGATTTCCGTGTATTGAACCAACCCTGCATTCCTGGGATTAAGCCTTCTTGATCGTGATGGATAATTGTTTTGATGTGTTTTTGGATTTCGTTCGCTAGAATTTTATTGAGTAATTTTGCATCAATGTTCATAAGGGAGATTGGTCTGAAGTTCTCTTTCTTTGTTGGGTCTTTGTGTGGTTTAGGTATGAGCGTAATTGTGACTTCATAGAATGAATTGGGCAGTGTGCCTTCTGTTTCTATTTTGTGGAATAGTTTGAAGAGAATTGGAATTAGGTCTTCCTTGAAGGTCTGATAGAATTTTGCACTAAAACCATCTGGTCCCGGACTTTTCTTTGTAGGGAGACTTTTAATGACTGCTTCTATTTCTTTTGGGATTATGGGACTGTTTAGATGGTTTATCTGGTCCTGATTTAACATTGGTAACTGGTATTTGTCTAGAAAATTGTCCATTTCATCCAGGTTTTCCAATTTTGTTGAGTATAGGCTTTTGTAGTAGGATCTGATTTTTTTTTTTAATTTCCTCAGTTTCTGTTGTTATGTCCCCCTTTTGAGTTCTGATTTTATTAATTTGGATACTGTCTCTCTGCCCTCTGATTAGTCTAGCTAAGGGTTTATCTATCTTGTTGATTTTCTCAAAGAACCAGCTCCTGGTTTTATTGTTTCTTTGGATAGTTCTTTTTGTTTCTATTTGGTTGATTTCAGCCCTGAGTTTGATTATTTCCTGCCGTCTACTCCTCTTGGGAGTATTAGCTTCTTTTTGTTCTAGGTCTTTAAGGTGCATTGTCAAGCTGCTAGTGTATGCTCCCTCCAATTTCTTTTTGTAGGCAGAGCTATGAATTTTCCTCTTAGCACTGCTTTCATTGTATCCCATAGATTTTGGTATGATGTGTCATCATTTTCATTAAATTCTAAAATGTCTTTAATTTCTTTCTTTATTTCTTCCCTTACCAGATTATCAAGGAGTAGGGTGTTGTTCAGTTTCCATGTGAATGTGGGCTTTCCATTGTCTTTGTCACTTTTGAAGACCAGCCTTAGACCATGGTGATCTGATAGGATGCTGGGAATTATTTCAATTTTTTTATATCTGTTGAGGTCTGTCTTGTGCCCAATTATATGGTCTATTTTGGAAAAGGTACCATGAGGTGCTGAGAAAAAGGTATATTCTTTTGCTTTAGGGTGAAATGTTCTATAGATATCAGTTAAGTCCATTTGGTTCGTAACTTCTGTTAATTTCACTGTATCTCTGCTTAGCTTCTGTTTCCATGATCTATCCATTGCTGAGAGTGGGGTGTTGACGTCTCCCACTATTATTGTGTGAGTTGCAATGTGTGTTTTGAGCTTTAGTAAGGTTTCTTTTATGAAAGTTGATGCTCTTGTATTTGGCGCATAGATATTCAGAATTGAGTGTTCATGTTGGTTGGCTTTTCCTTTGACAAGTATGAAATGCCCTTCCTTATCCTTTTTGATAGCTTTAAGTTGAAGGTTGATTTTATTCGATATTAGAATGGCTACTCCCACTTGTTTCTTAGGGCCATTTGCTTGAAAAATTGTTTTCCAACCTTTTACTCTAAGGTAGTGTCTGTCTTTGTCACTGAGGTGGGTTTCCTGTAAGCAGCAAAAAGCTGGGTCCTGTTTGCGTATCCAGTCCGTTAGCCTATGCCTTTTTATTGGGGAATTGAGTCCATTGATGTTATGAGATATTAAGGAGAGGGTGTTGTTGCTTCCTGTCATTTTTGCTAATAGTGGAGACATCGTTTGTGTGGTTGTCTTCTTTTGGGTTTGATGGCAAAGGATTATTTTCTTGCTCTTTCTAGGGTATGATTGCCCTCCTTGTATTGGAGCTTTCCTGCTATTAACCTTTGTAGTGCTGGATTTGTGGGAAGATACTGTGTAAATTTGGTTTTGTCATGGAATATCTTGGTTTCTCCATCTATGGTAATTGAGAGTTTTGCTGGGTAAAGTATCCTGGGCTGGCATTTATGTTCTCTAAGGGTCTGTATGATATTTGTCCAGGATCTTCTGGCTTTTATAGTATCTGGTGAGAAGTCAGGTGTAATTCTGATAGGTTTGCCTTTATATGTTACTTGGCCTTTTTCCCTTACTGCTTTTAAAATTCTTTCTTTGTTTTGTGCATTTGTGTCTTGATTGTTATGTGACGGGAGGTATTTCTTTTTTGATCTAGTCTGTCTGGCATTCTGTAGGTTTCTTGTGTGATTATGGGCATCTCATTCCTTAGGTTAGGGAAGTTTTCCTCAATAATTTTGTTGAAGATATTTACTGGCCCTTTAAGTTGGGAATCTTCAGTCTCATCTATACCTATTATCCTTAGGTTTGGTCTTCTCATTATGTCCTGGATTTCCTGGATGTTTTGTGTTAAGAACTTTGTGCATTTTGCGTTTTCTTTGACAGTTGTGTCAATATTTCCTAAGGTATCTTCTGCACCTGAGATTCTTTCTTCTATCTCTTGTATCTGTTGGTGATGCTTGTGTCTATGACTCCTGATTTCTTTTTTAGGTTTTCTATCTCCAGGGTAGTCTCCCTTTGTGATTTCTTTATTGTTTCTACTTCCATTTTCATGTCCTGGATGGTTTTGTTCAATTCCTTCATCTGTTTGTTTGTGTTTTCTTGTAATTCTTTAAAGGATTTTTGTGTTTCTTTAAGGACTTCACCCTGTTTACCTGTGTTCTTCTCAAGGTTTTTGATAGTGTTATTTATTTCCTTCTTATAGTCCTCTATCCTCATCATTAGAAGTGATCTTAGATCTGGTTCTTGCTTTCCTGGTGATATGGGGAGTTCAGGACTTTCTAACGTGAGAGAACTAGGTTCTGATGATGGCAAGTACCTTGGGTTGCTGGTGCTTGTGTTCTTGTGCTTGCCTTTTGCCATCTGGATCACCTTTGTGCTATCTGTGCTGTCTCTCACTGGGGCCTGTCTTTCCTATTATCTAGGTTGTGTTAGAACTGTTTGGGATGGGTTTTTCTGCTGGGGTTAGAGCTGAGACCCAAGATCTGCTCCATGCTCAGGTGGAGACCGGAAGGGGGCCCAGGCTCCGAGTCAGGAGTGGATTCCTGGGTCCCAGTGGGTCCTGGTTGCTCTCTGATTGGGGCAAGTATTGCTGCTTCCTAGCCTAAGATACTGCTTGGGTTATAGCTCCTGGGAGCCCCACTTGTTCTGGGTTCTGTGAGATTGGGTGCAGAGCTGATTCCTGGGATTTGCCGAGTGCTCAGGGGCTCAGACCGGAAGGAACCCGCCCCCCCCCCAGCCAGGAGTGGATTCCTGGGTCCCAGTGGGTCCCGGTTGCTCCATGTTTGGGGGAAGTATTGCCACCTCCTAGTTTAAGATACTGCTTGCGTTAGAGCTCCTAGGAGCCCCACTTCCTCTGGGTTCTGAGACATTGAGTGCAGAGCTGGACTCCCGGGCCCAGACTGGAAGGAACCTGGGCCCCGGGCCAGGACTGAATTCCTGGGTCCCAGTGGGTCCCGTTTGCTCCCTGTTTGGGGGCAAGTATTGCCACCTCCTAGCCTAAGATACTGCTTGGGTTAGAGCTCCTGAGAGCCGTGCTTCCTCTAGGTTCTGTGAGATTGAGTGCAGAGCTGACTCCCGGAATCTGCCGAGTGCTCAAGCTCAGACCGGAAGGAACATACGCTCCAGGCCAGGAGTGAATTCGTGGGTCCCAGTGGGTCCCAGTTGCTCCCTGTTTGGGGCAAGTGCTGCTTTTTCCTTACCTGGGATGCTGCCTGAGTTAAAGCTCCTGGGAGTCCCTCTTTCTCTCGGTTTTCTGGGGTTGGGTACAGAGCTGCCGCCTGTGACCTGCTCTATGCTCGGGCCCAGACCCTGGCATAGACTTGAAAGTTGAAAGCCCATCTCCAGTGACATACTTCCTCCAATAAGGTCACACCTACTCCATCAAGGCCACACCTCCTTCTCAAGCAGTTCCACTCCCATGTAACTAAGCACTCAAATATGTAAGCCTATGGTGGCCATTCTTATTTAAATCCCCACACTCAGGAAGTCAAAAGAGTAAACTAGATGTGGAATACAGCTACAAAAATCTTAAATCCTGCCCCTAGTGACACACTTCCTCCAGCAAGGCCCCATATAACAAAACTTATATAGCACCATGAATTGAGAATCAAGTGTTCAAATTCTAGGAAGAAATTTCTCATTTAAAGTACAATATTCCTTTCCATATTCTCCCCATGTGCCATTTGCTGCCATTCCTTTTCCTCCCTTTCTGTTCCATTGTATTTAATGACATCTCTTCATTTAATCAAGTTCTTCAGCTGAAGAACTTGGAGGCAGCCTGGACTTGTCCCATATTTTCATTTGACCCACTGAAAATCCTGTCAACTCTTTGTGTAACTTCTTCCTCACTTATCAGTCAGGTCTAAAGTACAAGGTCTCTATATGGATGATCATAGTGGTCCCAGCTGGTCTTTCTGATTCTGCCAAGGATCACAAAAAATAATAACATAAACTCTACATCCAAACAAAATATCCTTTGGACTTTACCTTTTTAAAGATATTTTCACAAACTATTATCATCATATAATAAAATATTATGCATCAGATAATAAATGGTTTTGTAGACAAAAGTAGTTCGGAGACAGGTCTATCACAGTATCAGTTACTAGAACTTTTCTTCCCAAATTAAGCAATTGTGCAAAAATTAACTTTGGTTTACTTTATTTATTTTTAAATGTACTTGTTGTCTACATTCATTTTCTTGCTTCTAATACTATGGGGGGAAACCTGACATGAATTAAGATTCTTTGGTCTACTCCAAGTGAAAGGAGCAAGTTCTTTGTCTAACCTTGATAGTAACCTCTCCCCATCTATTTTAATGTATGGACTAACTCCTAATTTCATGTCCAGCTTCTACTCCACATTTGCAAAATGATTTCATGTTGCCTAAATATTTTAAAAAGCAACAACTTACCATTAGTAACCACACTCACAAATAAAGTTAAAGATGCCAGCACTAAAAATGTAAGTCAGAGTTAAATTAGCAATTAGAATCAAACTAATTTTTGTCAAACGTATGATTATATCACCAGTATATTCAAGAAAATTTTATGATATAAAATCATCAATAACTTACTTTGCTATGAAACAGTGATTTTGAGCTGAGGCAGGGTTTGCAATTCTGTGTATTAGGCTCATTTGAAAATACCTAGACACATGCTTTTATATTTTAAGATGAGGGTAGTGGAGCTACTGGAATCTAGTGACTAAAAACAAGGACCATTGCCAACAATCCTATAGAACTCAGGACAACATATAAACAAAACATTAAATTACCCAGTCCCAAATGTTAAGTACCTCAAGGCTAAAAAAACTCTTAATATTGATATGTTTATCATTCTGAGGGTTCATAGAGGTTAATATAAGTCCTATTAAAAAGCTTTAAAATTTATAGACTTTTAGATATTTCCATTGAAGGTGCAGCTTTGTATTCTTATTTCTGAAAATGTTGTACATATTAACATATGTCATTTAACTGACACCCAGGTAGCACTAAACTGACTTCTAGAACAGTCTGACAATCAAGTAATGGCAAATAAGTTCTCCTAACATCAAACAGATGTCTTGGAGGTGATTCTTACAGCATGAAGCAAAGTGCACTGTATAAAGGATGCATACGGAGACAGTGTGTGGTGACTTACTGATTCCAGCTCAAAGAACAATTGTAAGTATGGCTTCTAAATAGTTTGTTAAGATTATTTTTAATAATATGTTTCTCTATTTGATGTATTCAAATCAATTTTTGTCAAATATGGTCCTATAATTTCTGTAGTTAAAGGTGAAGTGAGATAACTTAGAAAGCTTTTGTTCCCAAATACTCAACTCTCAAAGGCTAGCAGTACATTTAAGTTTTGGCTCCCTGATAGAACACTTGTCTGGCATGAATAATGCTCTGAATATGATACGAAACACCACATACAGAAAAGTCTCTTACTGACCTTGTGTTACATGTATAAGCAAGTTTTAGTACAATCTGTAGCCAGTGGGGCCATATCAAATTAGAAATCCCAAATGTATTGTAGTTTCCACTTTAAGAGGCTAAACAAAACATTAGCTTCATAGAACATGGATATTTAGACTTTAATGAGTATCTACTGTAACCATTCCCTTCCTACGATAAATGAGAAATGAGGCCCCCCTGAGGACATGTGACTTTTCTAAGGCCACAGAGCTGGTTAGCAGCCAATCTTGGATACCAGCTTTGTTTTTTGGTTAGACTACTCTGGGATTTTTCCAACAGACTAATCTTTCTTTGCTTGACTTATTTGGAGTCAGTCGTTCCAAAACTGCCATGTAAAGTTGTGTTGGCTAATTTATTATGAGTGTATAAACTTGGCCTATGTCCCTGACCACATTATTTACTTCTATCCTTTTGTCTGAAATGAAAGTCTTTCCAGTAAGCAAACAATACAATGCTCTGTAAGATAAGCTGAAAAGTATTTACACTACATACTTAAAAATGAATACTATATAATACATATCTAATATACAATACTGCACAGTAATTAACTCTTATCATAACATTTTTCAAAAAGTTATATCATTTTTCTACAATTCACTTTTTTTTCCAGAATATGAAAATATCCATTCTAAGACACAGCAATATATAAGAAGTGATTTGTTAAGTTTATCAATTGAGACTAACACATACTCACTAAATGTACCTCATATAGTTAGTCAAAGACTACAATGATATGTAGCAAATTTCATATATGCCATGTTTGAATGAAACTGAAGAATCTTGTTTGGTCCTTTTGCCAAGCAAAAAGGGATAAAGACATTGATGGCTGTTGACCATATGTGCAACTTCCTTATTTTGAAACATAATCACATTTTATTTAATGTCTTTCCCAGAGCACATTTCTGTGTTATAACTTTGCTGTGAATAATGAAACCATGAACTCTAAATGATGAAAATTTGGAAACAAAAATATACTATCAAAAATCAATGTCATAAAAAAGTTTGATAACATATTTTTGGTTCCAAGTCCATAGTATTCATCTATTCAATATATATCTAATGTAGTTAATGGAATCTAGTTATAATTAAATAATTTTCAGGAAGAAATTAATGTAAGTAATATTAGATTTTTTTCTTAGTAGCTATGTGCCCCTCCATACTTATTCTATGGGTTACCCCTCCTGGGTCCCTGTAGAACTAATTATTAGAACATTGCATTCCAGATCTTTCCTTATTGTATTTTCTTATCTTCTCTTTATATCTTTTCTTGTGAGCTAGACACTGAAATATTGTAACAGATACTTCAAAAATGCCTGAAGTCAAGCATGCAGCTTTATTAGAAGACTCTGACTGGAGCATTTTGCAGTGAAAACTAAATAATTCTTTGTTCAAATGGAAATGGAAATATTTCATCTTGAATTATCTTTACAAGATGATTCCAGCTCTTACATATGAAACTAACAGTGGAGATTTTTATCTGTAAATTTCTCAGGAGCTCCATTTTCAGACTATGTGGTCTATTTTAAACACACCATATGGATTATGTACTCTTAAGAGCTACTTTCAACTGAAAAAAAAAATCTGTGCAAACACAAACCACCCAGTTCTAAAGTCCCAGCTGGCACTTCTGTTACCCATAAGTGCTCTTTTGTGTTTATGTTTCTTACACCCACATGTATATATGTTTGCAGTAGGAATCCTTCACCCTTGTCTCTTAAAAATTCCTTGAGCAACAAGGCAGCCCAGAGCAGGACTTTGTTCCATATCTCAAATCACTGAAAAGGCCAACTGTAGGCTACTGTGAGAAGGAAGTCCACACTCTCGCCTTCCTCTTTTCCATCTGAATTTTCTTCTATGTTTTGTTTCCTTGAGGGTTGATTATTTTTTTGCATATACCATTTCAAACCAGCATTTTCCCAAAACACATGTCCCTTACTTTCCTTGAAGAAAAAGTCTCATGGAAAGTCTTCCATGGATTAAGGATGAGAAGTCAAAGCTGCTTTTAAAATTTTTTATAAACAGTATTCTTTATATTACAGTACATAGCAAATATGAGAGTTGAGAAAATATAGCTCATTTCTCTTTCAATGTGTTTAATTATAAAAGCTTTTATTTTGTCATGAGTTTCCTCTAGAAAGAATATGTCCCAGGACTTATTTGAAGAACTACTACTAATGTTAGCATCATAAAATTCCTTTTCAATACTAATATAATGTTACCTGGTTGTGATGTCTCCAGTGGTATTTTCTGGTTTCCCAGGTGGCCACTCTGGAGGCCTGTACATATTAAATAGAACAATGGGTAAAGGCGATGACCAATTTTACCCCTGGTAATAGACATTGACACAGTCACATTATTACACATCTAGAAGCAGAAATAATGATTTTTACGGATAATTAACTACAATGTCAGGCAATGCAGAAAATAGATGGAACTTTAATCAGTATCATTTAGAGTTGATGAATTGCCAATATTAAGAATACTTCTCTTTTGTTTTCCCACTACATGATCCATTGTCCTGAGAACAGTGACCATACTGTCTCTAACGGTTGTCCTTGGCTATAATTCAGAGCCTGGCATATGTGTGCATTCAATGAAATTATGCAAGGACTTGGTGAATTGGTGATTATCAGATTTTGGCCTTGCATTAATTTTTTCATGTTTTTCTCTTTCTCCAATTTCAATATTCATTTTCACATATAGTCATAGGAACCTTTAAGTATAAGACACAAGAAAAACATCTGGTTGATTTTATGGCCTTAGTCTGAAAGCTGCCTACATTATGCATTAGTGAATGAACATCAATTTTACCTTTAACATCTCCAGTCAAAATGGCTTCAAAAATAATCAGAGTATTATATTCCCAAGCAAAAGGAGAGGCATTAGCAGGAAAATAATCTTTAATTACAATTTATATCTTGTGCACTGTTGAAAGACATCTGAAAGATGGTGGCTACTTCCTTGGACATGTCAAGACTAAGGATACTTTGCCATTAATACTTTGTCAAAAACATCAAATCAGAAGTTTTTGTTGATACATGAACAGATAAAAGAAATTCACTGAAATATAATTTAGATTCTCACCTTAAGAAATATATGTCTATTACTAGGGGGGAAAGCAGTATCTTCAACTAATAGTGCTGGTCAAACTGTATGGCTGAATGTAAAAAAATCAAAATAGATTCATACTTATCACCTTCTACAAAACTCAACTCTGAATGTATCAAAGACTTCAACATAAAGCCAGATACACTGAACCTAGTAGAAGTGGAAGTGGGAAATGGACCTGAACTCTCTGGTGCATGCAAAGACATTCTCAACAGAAGACTGCTAATGGAGGTACTAAGATCAACAGTTAGTAAATGAAAACTCATGAAACAGAAAAGCTTCCATAAGGCAAAGGACACTGTCATTCAGACAATGTAGCAGACTACAGAATGGCAAGTTTGGTATTTATTTTCCCCACTACACATCCAATAGATGGCTAATATCCAAAATATAAAAAGAACTAAAAAATGTAGATATCAAGAAAATAAATAACCCAACTAAATATGAGGCATCAGGGAAATTCAAATCAAGACTACCTTCACATTTTATCTTATACCTGTCTGCATAGCTAAGATCAACAAAACAAGTGATACCTCAAACTGGCAAGGTTGAGGAGTAAGAGGAACACTCATACATTGCTGGTGGGACTGTAAACTAATACAACCACTATGGAAATCAGTGTGGTGGTTCCTCAAAAAGATGGAAATCAATCTACCTTAATATCCAACTATACCAATCTTTGACATATAGCCAAAGAATGTGTCATCCTACCACAGAGACATTTACTCATCCATGTTCACTGATGCTCTACTCATAATGGCCAGACATTGGAAACAACCTACATGTCCCTCAACAACAGAATGGATAAAGATAGTGTGGTAATTTACAAAATGGAGTATTACTCAACCAATTAAAAATGGCATCATTAAATCTGCAGACAAATGGATAGAACTAGAAAAATCAGCCTGAGTGAGATTTTCCAGACTCAGAAAGATGAATGTGGTATGTATCCACTTATACATGGATATTAGCTGTGAAGGCATTAATAACCAAGCTACAGTCCATAGAATCACAGAGGGTAGGCATAGAGTAAGAGACTAAAGGGAATATATAGATCTCATTAGGAAAGGGAAATAAAATATATAACTAAGGGTAGACAGGGGCTGAAATGGGAAGATCAAGTGGGGAGTGTGAGGGGTAATGGGAAGGCTTATGGGAGGAAATACAGGGAGAGATGGCTAAAATTAGAAGGTATTTGAGGGTTAGTATGCAAACCTAATACAGTAAAAAAAACTTAGTGAAATATATACATAAATTAAAGTGTTCTAAATGAAAGTCACAAATAATGGTGAAGACAGAGTCCAAATGATAAGAGAGTCTTATTACCATGAGAGCATCCAGTACTGGGAATGAGTTGCATCTAATTGAATTGTTGGCTAAAGGAGCCCAACAGGTTTCGCTAAACACCCAGACTGTTGCAAAGACTATAGGTTATTCTCTATAAACTGACATCAAGGCCCCATTGGTGAAGACAACATACAACTCAGTAAACATGAAGATGTTGGCTCAGGGTCTAAATAAAGCCACTCCTATATTTCATTGTCTTTGGTATAAGAAGGTACTCTGCACACACTCAAAAGTGAAAGGTAAACACCAAGCTAACCACAAACCTTTATCTACAATGGTGTACTGCCTGCAAGATATGCTAGTTCAATGGTGACACAAAGCTTGTAGAAGTAACCAACCAATAACTGATTTGACTTAAGGCCCACTCCACAAGATGGATCCCACACCTGACACTTTGACTGACCAATTCCGGCCACTAGATAGCCCAGAGACCTGAGGTAAAAGCACATAATACTGATCTTAAAAAAAAAAAAAAGAAAGAAGGAAAGAAAGAAATGTAGGCATGAACCTCTTAATCATATTCTGCTGTACTTGTAGAACAATGCCTTGGTTATCTATGAGCAGAGAAGGTTCCCCCCAGTAGCAGATGGGAACAAATACAGAGATCGACAGTCAGAAATTATGTAGAAACTGAGAGATGTTGGAACACTCAGCTCTACCAGGGATGTCTCCGTCAAATCTCTCCTCTCAGAGATCACAGAATCCAGAGGAGGAGGTGTAAAGAACATAAGAACCAGAGTGCATGGAGAACACTAAGAAATTAAAGCTCTCTATAGCAACATGATAAAAGCTCATATGAACTCAAAGAGATTGAGACAGCATGCACAGCACCTGCACAGGTTTATACCAGGTCCTCTGTACTTATGGTATGGCTTTGAGTTTAGTGTTTTTATGAGATCTAGTGGGACTCTGATTCTTGAGTCTTCTCTTGGACCCTTTTTCTTTTGTTTAGTTGTCTTGTCAAATTTCAAGATGATAGTTTTGTTTCCTCTTATATTTTATGTTGTGTTGTTATATTTAAAATTAATAAATTAATTCATAGGTATTTATTTTTATCTTTAGATGTGGTCTTATTTTGTTTTCTTGGGAGACATTGTTATTGTAGAGCTCTATTTTAGGTTTTTTTTTATAAAAAACTTAAAATTGTGTAGGTAGAGAGAAGGAGAGCATCTGGAAGGACTTAGGGGAGGAGAAGAAGATGATTGAAATACATCTGAATTTGAAAATTATTAATAATAAAAACAAAAAAAGAAAATTTGCATTAATATGTTTGTGTTATACCATTATTGAATCATATAGCTTTATAAGTTTAGTCATATTGTGTTCTTGTTCTATAAACTTTGCTCATTTTCTTGCTCAGTGAACTAGATATATAGTGTTTCTTAAATGATGCTCAGATACATTGCAACTTCTCCAAATTACTACATTACTTCATCCTTCATTTTCTCTTATATATTAGGAAACAAACCATTGTCTGCAAGTTTCAAAGGTTCTATCCAGTATCTGTATGGTGCTTTATAATTTTTAAAATATTTTCCGATGTGTTATTTAATGTCTGCAACAATTTCTTGGACTACTCACACTTGGTCTCTCTCTCTCTCTCTCTCTATATATATATATATATATATGAGGTCACAGTGAATGGTAAAAGTGAGAGCAATATTCTATAGCTAGTTGTTTCTCTGTCCACTGATTATGCTTGACTATACAGTTCATTCTTTCTTCTATGTGCATTACAACATTAGATATTTTTAAGGTGAAATTTAAAGAAGAGCTAAAAAGAAAATGGTAAACTTTGTCCGTATCATTAGTAAAGTCATATGCATTCATTAATAAAGTTACTAACATTTAAGATCTGTAAAAACAATTGCATCTACTGGTTAAAAAAAAAGAGGTAAGTACATCCTACTTAAAACTAGTTAATTCATACTTCAAAAAGTATTTACTCTTTAATTACTAAGAGCATATTAAAAGCAATGTATTTCTCTGGAAAGATTTTGATATTCTCTAATGGTTTGGAGTGACTAAAACTGCCTGCTTGGTGAATATATTTGTTATTGCTTTCCCCCAAGCATAGGATGATATTTTTTAATACTTCAAGTTGTTAAATCCTGTCCAGCCTATATGCCTCATCTCATTTGCCCTTTCACTGTAGCTTTCTGTTAAATTTGTCATGAGGATTCAACAAACTCCATACTAAATTATGGCTATTGAAACCCTTACCCTCCACTCTGAGATAATCATTCATTTATTCACTAAGTTAACAAACTTTCAGTATTATTACCATGTTGAACACTCTTCATGGTTCCCAGGTAATAAGAAACAAATCTTGTATCAAGAGTACAATCTTAAACAAGCAGCTACCAAAGTGTGATGTCAGCTACAGCAATGAATAGTGTTGCTATACCTGGTCAGGCAGATCTGATAACAAACTCCAGTTTTAGACAGTGTTATTTACTCTTTCATCTCTCTAGTATAGCCTGTGATTAGAAATACACCAGAAAGAATATTAACATTTCAGTATCTCATGTGGCATCTAATAGTGAAATGTACTTCAAACAGACTGTTGCTTCTACTGAAAAAGAGATATGATCAACCCTACATAATTTTTATTATACAGCTCAAAGTTGTGATATTTGTGGAGAAATCTGACACATCCAGAGTTCTTTTAAACTAACAAACTATGGTGGTTTGAATATGCTTGGTCTACAGGAAGTGGCACTAATAAGAGATTTGACCTTGTTGGAGGAAGTGCATCACTGAGGGAGGGGCCTTGAAGCTCTGCCCACTGCTGAAGAGACACTCTTCCTGCCTTCCTTCAGATAAACATATAGAATTCTCAGCTTCTTCTTCAGTACCGTATCTGCCTGGACGTTGCCATCCTTCCTGCCATGGTGATCATGTACTGAACCTGTGAAACTGTAAGCCAGCCCCAATTAAATGTTATCCTTTATAAGAGTTGCTTTGGTCATGGTGTCTCTTCATAGCCATGTAGCCCTAAGACATAAGCTAATCTATATTTTAATTTATGTATGAAGATGAAATAACTTTACAAAATATACCAATTGAAGATAAAAAGTGTCCATAAATCTTTTTTTCTTTCATCTTTTCCTTTTGTTCTTTCTTTTTGTTTTCTTTTGTTTCTTTATTTTGAGACATTTCTCCATGTAGCTGTGGCAGGCCTGTAAGTTGCTCTGTACACCAGGCCAGCCTCAAACTCACAGAGATACGCCTGCCTCTGCCTCCAGAGTGCTGGGATTAAGGGCATGCACTACCACCCCCTGTCTATAATATCCTTAACAATTAAAAGCAATTCTTTGTATGTTTGGTGCTAATTCTAATTGTCATTCATCATTTATGTAATAAACTTTTAGAGGTTCTCTTTATAATCTCATCACAAACTATCTGCTAACAGTTGAGCAAAGAACAAAACATATTTCAAGCAGACAGAGCACTACACGCTCTACCATTACTTTATGTTTTGTCCATTTTTTCAAAATATATTTGAAACAGCTTACAAGTGAACACACACTTTTAAATAAACCGAAAAGCAAGATGGAATGAAGTAAAGAAAAAATATGTACAATACTTCTATTGAAATTAAACAGTAAGTTTAATGTGGAGCTTCTAGTTGGCCAAAGCAAGAAGTATTCCTAATAATTTAGATCTTCCTAGCATAGATCTTTATATATGTTTCTTCTTAGAAGTTGTACGGCAGTTTACTCATGTAAGAGGCTAGAGAGATGATGACTCAGTGGTTAAAAGTACTGGATGCTCCTCCAAAGAACCCAGTTTCAAGTTCCAGAACTGAGCTTGCCTCATAGTATGTAAACTGGATCTCCCTTTCCTAGTAGACGTTTAAGTTTCATTAAATGTAATGAATTTACCTCTGTAATTTGAGATATTATTGTATTACTAGCTAACAGCAGTGGCTCTTGTCTCGCCTCCTGATCTTCTTAATTCCTTCATTAAAGAAAAATATCTATCCTCACAAACATATCTAAGCAGTTCTCTCTCACACCCATCCCCTTTCATGACTTTCTATTGCATAAATTCTAGATTCCTCTACCCTGTCCTCTAGGAACTAAGGAAATTTGGCCTCTGTCATAGTATCCTTCATCTCTGAACTTTTTAAATCAATTCTGCCTTGAGCACTATAGAAATTTCTTGTTTGGGGAATACACAAGCTTATTTTCTCCTGCATGTCAAAGCTCTTGCTCTCCCTTCAACATAGAAAACTTCTGCTTTTCGTATAACTTCTCTTTCATATGTTCCGATGTAGTGCAAATGTTACTCAAAAAGCACTCCCCTGATTAGATTAGGACTTTGTACCGCACCACATCACTTTGTATCACACCACTCTGCCTCACTTTCTCTAGTCTGCCACATGAAGAGATTTAGTTCCTGTCTTTGTTTGCTACTTTGTAAGGGTCATGGCACTGGCATAGAAACCCACAGAAAAGGCAGGTATTCTTTCTTCCTTTTTATCCCTCCACAGCTGTTCATGGCATCTGGGATATCAAATAAAGCCATAGTGAATGCATATATATATATATATATATATATATATATATATATATACTCATTTTAACAAAAATATACAAAATGAAATGGAAATATAAATCCATCCTAGTTAATTCTCTTATTAAATTATATGGTTAATGTATAAACCTGTGCATTCATTTAGCAAAGGACTTAGCAAACTTCCTGTAAATGGTTAGAGAGTAAATATTTTAGACTTTGAGCACCATATGGTCCCACTCTTGATTACTAAAACTTGTCCCAGTACAAAGCAAGAATACACATATGCTGTAAACACATAGGTGTGTCTATGCTTCAAAACAATGTTCTTTTTAAAAGTAGTTTTTGTATTTGGTTTTCAAGTCATACTTTACCAGCTAGTAATGTAACATGTGCATCACTGTTTGCTTTAGTAAAATAATAGTTGCTGCTAAGGGAAAAAAACAAACTCACAGGAAAAGTCAGCATTTAAGCAATTTGGCTCATTTTCTCCTTCTCGTCTCTCTCTGCAAGTATGCCTTTTCTCGCTTTCTCTCTCTTCACCCCAATCACTTTCCCCATGGTGATTCCCCTGACCTCAATCCTTGGGGCCAGTGAACTTGCCCTTAAACAGCTTTCTAACAAACCTGCCTTTAATATAATCTAACAAAGAAAAAAGAAAAGAAGAAGAAATTTGGAACAGAGATATTCTTCCCTTATAAGCCTTCCTATTCTTGGGAGTTGTTTACTGTTTTTCCTAAATCAATCTGTTTGCTCTACTAAAAAGTAAGCCAGAATCGAACAGTGAGGTAAATATGTATGTCTAGAAAAATTAAACAATGATAAGAATAATAAAAAGAAAAGCAAACAGCAACAATGTCAACAAGTGACATCTTTCCCTAGACCCCACTCATAGGATTCATGATATGAAGTTGAAGAAATGACCCTCTCTGTGGTAGATGCTCTTGAAATCACATTTAGGAAAATGTAGACAGAACAAGCCAATTCAATAAAAAGAAATTATCAAAAATATCCCCCTCCCCAAATTGAAATGTATTCATAGTCACTGGAATATATTCAGAGGCACACAGCCAGGAAGAAGACTTGGGAAGCCAATCGCTGAAAAATAATTTAAAAGACCCCAAGACAGGGAGGCTGTAGATGCAGCTTGTCTTCAGAATGTTTGCCTACCACGAATGAGCACTAGTAACACAAACCTGTAATCTACTCACTTAGAAGATGGGGGCAGGAGAATTAGAAGTTCAAGATCATAGTCAGTGACATAGTAGTTCAAAGGTAGCTTGGGCTACAGGAGACCAAACATGCGTGTATGTTCCAAGTTACCAACATATTAGAGAAGAACAGCCCTGGTACTATGGATGACAAATATTTTCTGCATAGGACCAGCTAGTCATCAACTTTAGGCTTTGATGGACACACACACACACACACACACACACACACACACCAATCCAAGATATAAAAGAGGGTACACTAAATGAAGGTGACAAAGAACATGAAGGTATTTGTGTAAAAACACTGCACACACAATAAAATTCAATATTCATGCTATTAAGTTTATGTAAACATTTGGATACTATGAAATGAATAAAATTTGGAAAATAGATAATATAAGTCTTCTTTCCATAGTCTAAGATAAGTCTGTTAACATAAATATTTTCATTTGAGTCCAAAAGAGTTCACAAGAATATATTTACATTTATTTATTCTTGGTAGTTTTAAAGTACATGTAGACAACCCATCTCAATTTACTTTGTTCATTGAAGCAGATAAGAAACATTTTGTTATACTTATTTTGGATATTGTTGGGGTACTTCCATTTTTGAGTATTTCATACATGTATATAATGAATTTTGATCAAATCCACTCCTATTCTTCCCCTTTGATTTCTTTCCTATCCCCTTTCTATGTTTCCCTCCCAACTTCATATGCTATCATTGTTTTAAAAACTCAGGGATATCTGTAGTGATATCTATAGTATACTGTTGTAGGACTATTTACTAAAGCTTGAGTAGACTTTCAGAGGCAACATCACTAAAGAAAATGGACTCTTTCTTCTCCACTGTTGCCAATAGCTTCTTATCCAATGGTAGGACTTTCTGAGCCACTTCCTGAGCCATACCAGGATTTTAGCTAGTTTTATCTTATGCATGTCTATTATCCTTATTTTATAACTGAAAAACAGAGGATAATAGAAGTGGACTGGATAGACTAGTAAGCAGTGGCAACAAGCTTGGCTTCAGAAATTGAATAGATCTGAGTTCTAATTATGATTTGAGTACCAACTAGAAAGAGCATTCCCTGATCCGGTACATCTTTGTAGCCTCAAAGAAAAGTACATTCAGAATTTCTAGCTCTACATAATATTTTTCTAATTTATTTTTTAAAAGTTACTCTTCCTGGGCTCTGTCTTAGAATAATTAAAGAAAGACTTCTGGGTGTGGAACTTGGAAATCATCAATTTTTAAATATTCCAAGTTACCAACATATTAGAGAAGAACAGCTCTGGTACTAGGGGTGGCAAACATTTTCTGCATAGGACCAGGTAGTCATCAACTTTAGGCTTTGATGGATATACAGCCTGTCATACTATTCAGCTGTGCTGTTACTAGCTAAAGTAGCAAATGGATACATCTGTGTGCCAATAATACTGTGATTATAAAAGCAGGCAATGGAACTTATTTGACCCGAGGGCTATGCTTTACCAACTCCCAATATTCTAGAGCCATTGTGCCAAAAAGGGCTGAAAATGGTAATTATTTTGCCAAGACATCACTTTTGATCAATGACTAAGTCAAGGTTCAATTGTGTTCTTGTGCTTACTGATCTGCTGAGATTTTTTTTTAGCTCTTCTCAGTCTTGTAGAGACCTTGGATATACTGTATTCTACATTCCACAAGCTTAAGGCATTAGTTTGGAATAGAAAATTCTGAAATAGATTTTGTCAACTCCACTGTCCTAAATATGGTTGCTAGAATATGTATCTAAATTCATCTTATTAGTTTTCATTTAACATAAGATATAATGCTGGTCAAAGGATGACTTCAGGATTCAACTGATATAGTGCAATAGACTTAAAACGTTAGTCAAACTTTTTAGTTTTTCATGTGTTCTAGGTTCAACATCAAACCACCTTTATTTCCAATGAAACATCATAATCTTGTCATTTTTTGATTCAATGAAGAATGGGCATACGACTGTATTTGAGCCAATTAGAGAGGAGATGAGATGAAATAAGGTAATGGCTTCTGTTAAAGATTTCCTAATTCTAAAAGAGCAAGAAATGACATCATCTCTTCTTTTTCTTTGGAAAGCATGATGTCAGGCTATAACACACCCACGTAAAAAAATTTTGTGGTATATGCTTGCAATCTCAGTGCTGGGGAACAGATATAGTAGGATTCCTGGAGTTCACTGGCCAGTGACTCTAACTGAATAGGTATGTTTCAGGTTCAGTGAGAGACCCTGTTTCATAAGAGAGTGATGGTAGAAGGCATTTAACATTCACTTCTACCCTTCTCATGCATGTGCACATACATATACATATGTGCCCTTGCATATATGTGTGGGGTGCTGGGATGGGAGAAGCAGCTGGGTGCCTGGTTGAGCAAGTCTTGAACCCCGGACCTTTATCAGGACGTTCTGCTCTGCCCCCAGGCCCTGGTTCTTTACGTTTAGCTTCGGCCCTCCACAGCCCCTCCCAAAGAGAGGTCTATGATCATCAGTCACGAGGAACAGTGCCTCAGGCTCTCCCAAATGTAGATGAGGTATCTCCAAGCTCTCAGACCAAGCCAATAGGCGTTGTCTGCTGCCAGACCCCCACCCATCCTGAAACTATATAAGGGCTCTATTCAGAAGTAAAGGGTGTTCGAGAATCATCCTGGTGTCCGAGAGTTTCTGTCACAAGAGCTGTAACACTAGATCTGTAACACTTGGGGAGAGATCTGCTCTTCGGGAACCTTCCTGGGGCACCAAGCTGCTTCCATGTCAGCTAGCCAGCTTCCTATTGGCCCAGCCCCAGGCCGGCTCAGCACTGGGAGAGAGGTGCAGCACCTGGGAGTGAGAGCAGTGACAGCGGAGACTCAGGCAGAGGCAGCAGTGGGGGTAGGCAATCTCTCCTCCCTGCTCGCACTCTGTACCCTTTGGCCCAGACCTCTCACACCAGGCCTGGCCGGAGACCAACGGACAGTGGAGACGCAGGCAGAGCAGAGGCAGCGACAGAGACAGTAGCAGACCCTCCCTGCTCTCAGGGAGATCATCGTGGGACACTCTCCGGAATCGGGGACCCACATATATGTATGCACAAATACACACATGCACAAGTGTAAATGCATATGGAGATACAAAAGGAAAGCATCTACAGGTGATGCCCAGAACTATTAGCTTGACTAAAGTTCATCTAATAACTCAGCATTTCCTTCCTATGAACCGTTTCTTTGAGTAAGCACCCCTCCTTTGACTTAAACCAGTTTGATTGAGGATGCTGTGATCGCCAAGCAGATTTCCAATGAATTTTATCTGATGTCATTTCTGAGATGTATTGATCTTCCATCATTTCTAAATTTTTTGTAAGTTGTTATTACAAAATATGAGATGCATTTAATAATCCAATGCTTCAAAAGGAGTGTAAACAACTTGGCATTGTGGAGGGGAGCAGAAATATGTTCATTATTAATAAATTTCTACAGAAAATTCTCACAGATGGGTGGCAGGACACATGGAGATAGTAATCATTGCCTTTGGAGCCTAGACAACTTGAATACATTAATGTTAGTCAACTTTGTACACAACTCAGAGAATCTAGGCTTTAATCCACCAGTTCTAATTATAATCAAATGTTTTTCAGGACATTCAAATGAAAGAAACAGATTTATGGCTTCAAAATAATACAGATTATACATTATTCTGCTCATCTTAATATTTCCATGTCTTGTATTTAATCACCCCATAAATACTATGCTCATACAATGTGCTAGATGTATACAATATAGAGATAAATCCAAAATCAGTCCCTTAAGAGAATCAGAGGCCACCTCTCCATAGGACTCCTAGAGATGTGTGCTACCTGCTATTCCTAGATTTATGTGGCTTCTGATGATTCAATCTCAGGTTCTCACCCTTACATGGCAAGGATTTTATCCACTGAGCCATCTCTCTAGCCCTGAATTTATTTTCAATTAGTTTCATTATACTATTTTAAATGAACAATTTTGATTAATATAGTTATCATTCACATTTATAGGATATGATGTAATAGTTCAATATATGTATATAATATATACTGATAAAACCAGGGTAATTAAAAATTCTATCTTATCATTGCCTTATGTTTACAGACTCTATTTTCCTCCTTTCTGATATGCTACAAATATATTTATATATTTATATATATATAACACAGGGCTGGGGAGATGGTTCAGTGTTAAAACTGTTTGCTATTCTTGGAGAAAACCTGAGTTAGGTACCCATATTGAGCAGCTCATATAAGCAAAATTAAATATTTTAAAATATGTATATATAATAGGCTATTGTGAACTCTACTCCACCACTGTCCACACCCAGTTAACCTCCTTTAGATTGGTATCTCTGCTCTTCCCTGGCTATGGAACCTTGGAGATATCAAATCACCTTTCTGTTCCTCAGTTTTCTCATTCTGCTTTAGTAACTACACTCCTTGAATGAAGCAAGTTAGTATTTATAATATATGGAAGAGACAGTAAAGGGGACAGAATCTTGAAGACTCAAATGACCAATGTTTAATGCCAAAGTGTCACACACAAGAATTAAAATTATCCCTGCTGTTTGACTTTTCCTAGAGAAATGTATGACAGTTATTCTCTCCAGATAGGGCATTGCCAACAGACCAAAGAACCAATTCCAACCAATACTAGCTTGGTGATCTAATTTATCATAGCTTGGTGATCTAATTTATCAGGGTTACTTACAGGACTCTAGATGAGAGATAAACGTGGGTGACTAAAAGGCCGCGGAGTCACACAAAACAAAACAAAACAAAAAACAATGAAGCTTGGGTTGATGACTCCTGAAAGCTGCATCAATAGAGTTTACTGACGAGCTTTCAGTCAGCTCCACGGAAAAGCATCTTATTTCTTAGCAGCTGTTTACTGCTTGTATCAATTTGAAGAAGGACCTTGTTAATCTTGAAACTTATTGTGCTCTTTGTGTCTTGTATATTTTGTGATATTTCTGAGCCTTACAAATCACTGTCCTTCCTTATTCTAGGAAGTAATGTTTTGATTCAAGGGAAATAATTGCATCAGGACCTAAACACCTAGGCTTGGCTATGTCAGTGGAGAAATGAGAATTTGAAATTATAGCTTGAACCTTCCGGTGTCTTTGATGAACTATGATGACAATACCAATAGAATGGCAAGGAAGCATGCAGAAGAAAATAATATACATAACTTAAAGATATTCAGTGTTGCTTTCTCTATCAAAATCCTAAAAAGAGAACCCAGTAGCTTGCATGCCTAGTTTTTATTATTTTAGACTTTTTCATTGAACTGGAAAAGCTCTTTGCTTTAAGTAAGGATAGAATTATCATTCAGATTGGCTTTAGTCTGGCAGTATTTTATATACTCATTTCATAGCTTAAACACTTATTCCCAATATATTTCCATATTCATTTTGAAATGTGCAGAATTGTATACCATCCCCCTTCCTAACAACATGTCATTATGATATATGCCATTTCATCCCATTAGCAACTAGAAAATGGATATCTGGAAGCCAGTCTCTTGGCAATTGATGCACTATTTTTTCTACATTAAAGAGAATATCCATGAATTCACTAAGAATTACAGCTGCAAAGTGTTTGGTAATCATGTCTGGCTGCTTGTCAAGTGGCATTTCTGTCTGAACATCAAAATACAGCATTAATATATATGATTTGTACCCATTCTACTAGCCCCTAATTTTTTCCAGCAATGCAGAGTGATTTTGCCTCGTGTCTAAGTTCTATTACAGGTGCTCAGTGCATTTGGTTTCTTCTGGAGGTCCATCTTCTAAGGCTAACACAGGAAGGTAAAAATAAAAATTCTCATGTAACACCTCCAACTGCAGCATCGTTTAACTCTGATTAATTACAAGGCTGAAAGTCCCCATAACTCTTTGAGCTAAAGTAAGCTCATTCTTATGACATATAATTAAATTATTGATGGAAATAATATCTAAAATTTCCCGAGAGTAGTCAACATAAATGTCAGCAGAATAATTGATCTGAAGTAAAAATATTTTCTTGAAAAGCACCCCAAAATTCATCTGAGAAAGTCTCCCAAAATCTCAGATATTATTTAATTTTCTTTATACTAATTACAAAAAAATAGTATAAGATTCTCTATTCCTTTAGCTATTTTTTAATCACCCTTCATTTTACATATATTTATCAGAATGAGGAATAAAGTATTAAGGAAAGGGTTAAACTTTGAGCTAACAGCTTCTCAAAATCCTAGTAAACTTTAGTTACTAAATGAAATCTTTCATATACATATATAAAGATTTATGATATATATATACATACATATAACATACATTCATTATTCACAATATCTAAGTTAAGAATCTAGAGAGGGAATAATGTACTATTTCCATTTTGTCCATCTGAATTTCCATTGAGTTGGCCAAAAAACAGATTCAATTATATCAAAATTTTTAAACCAGGGCACCTTAATATGGGAAAATCATAATTTCTTGGTTTGTATTTAAAGAGCAATAAATTTTGCACACACACACACACACAGAGAGAGAGAGAGAGAGAGAGAGAGAGACAGAGACAGAGAGAGACAGAGACAGAGAGAGACAGAGACAGAGAGAGACAGAGAGAGAGAGACAGACAGAGACAGAGAGAGAGACAGAGAGAGAGACAGAGAGAGAGACAGACAGAGACAGAGACAGACAGAGAGACAGAGAGAGAGAGAGACAAATAGACAGAGAGACAGAGAGTCAGAGAGAGACAGAGAGAGACAGAGAGACAGAGAGATCACAGCAGAAACGCTGGTGAATCACTTTGTACTTTCAAGATCATATAGGCATTACTTCAGCTCTTTTTCTTTGGAACTTTGCCTGTCATTCTGTTACTTAGCTTTTCAAAATTGCAGCATCTATACCACATGAAAAAGTTCTAAGTCAACTTTTTTCAGGTTTGCCACAATATGAAAAACAAATCAACACAGTCAATAATTTTTTCTTCTAAGGTTTTGTGTTAACATTTTCATATTTCTTCTAAGCTTCTAGTGGTTTAAGAAACTTCTTTTATTTTACTAATACTTCCTTCAAATGTACTGCCCTTTTTAGCACATTCTCCTTTCTGGAGTTGGTGGGGAAGGGTATACTTAAATTATGAAAAACGGGGGTCTATCTAACTCTGCAATTTATTTTTGAGGGGTGTCATGTGGCCCATAGCTGTCCTGGAATCTTTCTCAGCCTAGTGGTATTATCTGGAAAGCAATAATCCTAATAATACCTGATCAATTAACTAGTAGTCTGTTCAAAGGTAGGGCAGTTTAAAAGAAACTAAGTACTAAAATGGCTATGCACTATTCTTTCAAAAACATCTTTGTTTTCAGAATCATTTGGACAAAGAATGCATTGGCTTTAATTACTCTCTAGGAAAACAAGCCAACCAACCAAACAAACAAAAATAAATATAAACAAATAAAACACACTGTCTCAGATGTTAACATTTTGTACCAAACAAGTTCATGTCTTCGCTCTGATAGCCAGAACAAATTCCTCTCTTGCAATTCAAAACTATCTCAGGCCTGACTCCCAAAATCTAACTCCATTGTTAATATTTTAAAGCTCATGACTACTGATAACATTTTTCTATGACTTCATCCATTCTAACTTCTCTCTTCACTATCCCGGTTTATCCTTGACTACTACTTACCCTCCAGGCTTGACATCTGTTCCTGACCTTGCCAAATAAAGATGGATACCTTTTTGCACATCCCATGGTTTGGTAATTAAGTTATTAGATGAGTAAGAGAAATTGAGTACTTGTTCTCTGTGTATGTTGTATATGTAGGTGTATGTAGGTATGAATACCCCTACATACACATGTAGAAGCCAAAGGCTAAAGTTGCGTTTCTTCCTTTATTGTTTTCCATGATATGTTTTTAATTGAAAGAAAATTAATACAATATATTTTGAGTGTGTGTTGTGTTTTCCCCTCTCCATTTACCCCCAGACACTCACTCCTCATTGCCTAAGCTATCCAACTCTCCCTCCCTCCCTCTCCCTCTCCCTCTCCCTCTCTCTCTGTCTCTCAAAAAGAAATATACATACAAAACCCCACAAACACAAAAATGGAAATTAAAATAAACAATAAGGGGGGAAAGCCCAAACAATGGAAAATGAAACAAAAGCCCACAAAAATAGCGTTAAATTCATTCTCTGTTGTAGTGGTCTGCCCTGAAATGTGGTCAATATACCAAATGAGACTACAGTAGGAAAAAATTCCTGATTTTTCCTTTACCATCATGTAACAGTTACAGATAGTTTCTTGGTTAACAGTGGGATCCCATGTCCATGTCCCCCTCTCAGTACTCCATTTGGATTGAACCTTTGTAGGCCTCCTGCATGTGACCACACTCAGCCCTCATCAGCAAAGCTTCTTCATACAGTAGATGGCAATTAACACAAAGACACACAACATGGCAATGTGCAGAGAGTTACAGTGCTTAATCCTACATGAGAGGGACTCTGCCTTCAGGTAAGAATCGTTCCATCAATGTTCCAGGAAATTTGTGACTCGATAATCTTCTAATTAACATTTAATTTTTATCATGTGGTTTCCCATTTGGAAACAATTATATATTCTCTATTGCTGGCAGTAACAGATACTTGCCATAGGCCTCAGCAAATCTCACATTCTAGTTTCAACCTTTTCGCTGGCATTTGAAGTCCCTAGATGAAAATATAGGCATAGAAGTTAAAAAATTATTTTATGAATGTATACATATGTATCTTACATGTATATAAACACATGCATATATACATATATGTAATGTATAGGTAACTAATATGTGAATGTTAAATATGTAAACTTTTTTTAAAATGGCTTATTTTCAACTGTCATATATTATATTTTAGGCCATGTCAAATATTATTTTAAGAAAATAAAGAATAAGATTCTTGCAGATATATAATCCTTGTAGAAAATAGATTTAATTATTTCATATCACTGTTTTCTTTTTGTTTAAATTAACTTCTATGTATATCAAATGCACAGACATACTATGTTTTAAAGTGTATTAAATATACAAAACATCTCAAGATTTATATTTTCAATATATAAACTTTAATATATGTGAAATATGTAGTCCTTTACAGTGGCAGTGTCAGAGTCCATTTAAACTCCTAATTGATAAGAATACATCAAAGAAATTGTAAAGAAGTTTAAGTAAGAGAAATAATACACACAAGTAAAAAGAATCTATGTATTTGAGTCAAACCATTCTAGATGTTTTTATGACTCACTATATAATATTTAAGAAGGTCAAGTTCATTAATAGCAAAACTTGTATAGAGTACTTAATTCTTGTCTCTCTACATATTATGAAGGCTTAAGTGAGCCAGAGCTTCATCAAAAAAAGTTTCCCTTCTTATTTTTTTCTCTTTTCTGATAACTTTATTTAAATTTTGACATTTATTTAGTGATTCCTAAGCAAAACAAAACAACGACAACAACAACAAAAACCCAAATCCATCTATTCCATTAAAGGTTTTTTTTCGTCTTCTTTTTTTTGGATCTTTTTTTTTAATTGGATGTTTTATTTACATTTCATATGTTGTCCCCTTACCCCATCCCCCACCCACCCAGGAACCCCCCTATCCCCTTACCCCTCCTCCTTCTTCTCTGTGGATGTAACCCCTACCTACCCCTACACTCCCACTTCCCCACCCTCAAAATTCCCACCCCCTGGGGCATCCAGCCTTCATGAGGTCAAGGATCTCTTCTTCCACCTCTGCCCAGCAGGGCCCTCCACTCTTATGTATTCAGCTGAAGCCCTGGATCCCTCCATAAGTGCTCCCAGGCTGGTGGTTTAGACCCTGGGAGCTCTGGTTGGTTGGTATTATTGCTCTCCTCATGGGGCCACAAACCCTTTCAGCTCCAATGGCCTTCACTCTAACTCCTCAAATGGGAACCCCATTATCAGTTCAATGGCTAGTTGTGAGCATCTGCCTCTGAATATGTCAGACTCTTGAAGGCCTCTGAGGAGACATCCATATCAGGCTCTTATCAGCATGCACTTCCTGACTTCCACATCAGCATCTACCTTTGGTGACTGCACATGGGATGGATACTCAGGTGGAAAGGTCTTCAGATGGCCCCTCCTTCAGTTTCTGTCCCTCACTTTGTCTCCATATTTGCTCCCTTGAGTATTTTGTTGCTCCTTCTAAGAAGGACCGAATCAGCCCCACTTGGTCTTCCTTCTTTATGAGCTTCATGTGGCCTGTGAGTTGCATCTTGGGCATTTCAAGGTTCTGGGCTAATATCCAATAATCAATGAGTGAATACCATGTGTGTTGTTTTGTGATTGGCTTACTTCACTCAGGATGATAATTTCTAGTTCCATCCATTTACCTAGGAAACTCTCGAATTCATTGTTTTTAATAGCTGAGTAATACTCCATTGTGTAAATATACCACATTTTTTGAATCCATTCCTCAGGGACTGTGTCTAAATTCTTTCTTTCCCTGAAGTTCCAAAATAATACTTTGAACAAAGTAAACATTCAATAAAAGTTTGGTGAGTAAACCAATGTCTTCAAAATCACTTGGTAATGTACATTATTTAGTTTCCTTCACACTGAAAAGCCCTCCAAGTCAATCAAATTTATAATTTGCCTTCACTTAAGACATGCACCTCAATTAAAAACAAACTTTACATTTTTAATTTCTTTTACTCTATATTTTATGGAGGCTCCTCAAGCATGTGGTTAAAAAGAAAAGTAGCCCTATTAAAGATGAACATATCTCATTTTAGCTATTATTGCTGCAAAAAATGCCATACACTTGAACTCACATGAACATGCTATCCCTCTGAAGAGTTACTTAAGATTTTATCTAGCCTGTTTTTTCTGAGACCAGAACCAACTCATAGGAAGAATCCACTGGGGAAGTGAAACCAGACAAAGTCCACCTTTTCTCCATACTTCTATTTATTTCCATGTAGTAAGTACATCATTAGTGTTCCTATGAGTCCTTGCTCTTGAATATGGAAAGTAAGTGAAGGAGAACAAAACTCTTCTATGTACATCATATATGGTGCAGATCAAATTACACCTGTTAAAAGCAGTTTGTGCCTAATCTTTATAATTTGGGTAATGTAAGAATATGAATTATGGATTCTGACTGACACCCAAATGTGTTTCTTTTGTAAAAGGGAAGTGAAGTTTCCAGAAGGAATGGTGGAAGGATAAAAGCAACCACTAATCTACTTCCCAACTGTATAAATTTAGCTATTGAATGTTGCTCATATAAATATATTCATATAATATGTGAGCCTTTGGGACTGGCTTCTTTCATTTAGCATAGCAATTTTAAAGTTTACCCGTGTCACAGCATGTAGCAGTACTTTGTTCCTTTTATTGCTAAGTAATAGCCTATTATATGACAAATATTTTAAAATATTATACTATTTAACAAAACCCATGGTCATAAAGTTAAAATAATTGTTCTGTAGAATATATAAATTAATACACCAAATTTCCATGCTAAGATTGGTTTTAAAATTTCTATGAGACATAACTATTTGAACTTGCCTTCTAACCTAGACTTGGGGGTTAAAATAAAAGGTTGACTAGATAAACACTGAGTCTGTAGCAATGTAAAAAAGAGAAGGTGAAGAGATTTTGAAGGTAAGAGGCTCTTATCTCAACCATAGAACAGAAGACCATAGAGCAGGATTTCTCAACCTGTCACGATCCCATTGGCAAACATCTCTCTATAAAAATATTTATGCTATAATTCAAAACAGTAGCAAAATTACAGTTATGAAGTTGCAATGTAAATAATTTTATGGTTGGAAGGGGGCCACCACAACATGAGGCACTATATTAAAGGATCGCAATGTTAGGTTGAAGACCACTGTCCCAGAGGACATAGACAATCACAGTTAGTTTCTTGGAGCAGAGAATGGTCTGGCTTGCTAGCCACTAAAGAAAGAGGTCTCATGCCTCTAATTGGACAACTCAAATAAGCTAGTAGATTCTTCCAAGCCTTCCCGAGGAGAACCCAGTTGGCTGACATCTTGATTTCAGCTTTGTCATCTGCTAAGCAAGAAAAACAGACATGCTGACTTCAGCTGCTTTCTTATAGAGCTGGAGACTTGTGTGCTATTCTATTCCACGCCCTTGGCAACACATTCCAGTAGCAACAGGAACCCGTTAACTGTATGAGTAGCTTAGTAATATTTACTTTTATAACAGATAGTTTTAAAGCTAGTGAAAATCCAAATAGAATATGCTAAGCTAGTTGAAAATGGGTTATCTTTGGAATAACTACACAGTCAAAAGTTCATACTAGTTTTGTTTTGTATTCTTACACATAAATAATTTAACCATGAATACTATAGTTTTGAAAAAATAAATCCCCTTGGTAGAAAGGTTATCTGTTAGTCCTGAATGATTTTCTTACTTTCCTAATTGTCACTGTCCCATAACATTAAAGCCTTCACTATATACAAACAATACATGGGTATCAGCATGATTTTTTAACATATATAAAGTTAGATAAAACTGAAAAAATTAACTTGATGAGCTCAAAACAAACAGACATTTGGCTCAAAGGAGAATGTTATCCTTGACTAACTAGAATGTCTAAAATTTAACTCTGTACTCTGTCTAACCTTTAAACCACACAGTTCTTTCTCTGGTACTGGGCATGTTCCAGAATTTTTCTAGTGAATGTATTGTTCTTATATAGAAAAAAGTCAAACAAATGTTCTTTAATACAAAAATAAGATAAAGGTTCTGAGGACAGCAGTTATTTTTATCATAATTTATTTCTTACTAGCAAAATAAATATATGAAACAAAATCTTTTAAAACTATCTTCTGTGAAAAAAAAGACAAAAAACATATTTCCTTCCTAATTAGTTAGAAAACTGAAAACAGTTATGTTTGTTAATAAAGGGGCAACTTACCAATTAATATGATTACTGAGAAAAATATATTTAAATTCAAGGCATCATTTTAAGTCCTGTGTTCACTTCTTGTTACACATTGCTGATCAATATCCATTAGAGTAGATCTTGGATGCACATGATGATGTCTGGGTAGACTTTTTTGTCTGCCACAACAGTTAACTGCTATTGACACCTGAGTACATAGAGGCTAGCCCCCAAATATTAGCATTGCCAAGGTTGAGAATCCCTTGCCTAAAAGAATCTAGACATAAATAGATAATAAATAAAGATATGTGTTCTTTATTTAAGGAAGGTAGTAAATGTTATATTACATGGAATCTTTAAGAGAGGGGAGGAGGACAATGGCAAAAAGGGAGATAGGTGCAAAAAGGAGTAGGCAAAACCAACTAATCAAGAAAATTGTAAAAGAAAAACAATTACGTGTCATAAAAATAAGGAAGAAGATAGTTTTAAAGAGGACTTGGACAACCAAATGTACTGTCATGGGGCTGGAGAACTGAATGAGAGCTAAAAGAAGGCAATGCTGTCATAAAAATATATTATATGTAATCCCTAAATACAAGCCTTAAGTGAACTGATATTAGAGAAAACTTTATGGTTGAAGTATCAGGAATAAATGCTACCTTTTCTGCATTTAATTTGCTTTCTTTTTAAGCCTATGACAATAAAACATGATTATAGTGATAATTGACTACCAATAAGGCTCTAGAACATGCAAAAACTTCTCTGAAATACTAAGAATTTCTTCAGCAATTTAAAATGTGAATGCTGTAAACAATTGTAACATTTAAATGGGCTTTTTCAAGTATCATAGTTAATTTTTCATTGTTATTACAAAATACCCAACAAAAATCAACTTTAGCAGAAGAAAAATTTGCTTTGGCTCACAGTTTCAAAACTATTAATCCATTGCCTTCATTGTTTCTTGGCTGCAGCAAGGCAGAATGTCACAGAAGGGAGGATATGGTTGAACAAAGTTGCTTACTTCCTGATAGCTAGGAAGCAAAGAAATAGTAATGGGCCAAGGTCAAAATATAGCCCCCAAAGCTTTTCTAAAAATCAATTTCCCTTAAATGAGGTCATATCTCCTAATTTTACATTAAATTATAAATATATCAATTGATGTACCCTAGTAATCCAATGCTCTCTTGAAGATCCCACCTTGAAATTTGTTACATAGAGAGCCAAGCCTTCCAAATGATTACCAATCAGACCCTAAAACATCATGCAAAATCTTCTCCGAAATTACAAGATTACTGACTCTTTGTGAGGCATTCTAGACCCAAAGCACATTATTTATTTAAAGTAAGATATAACCCACAGATAAGTGTACTCTTCATTCCTAATCAAAGAAACTTCTCTTTGCAACAAAGCAGAGACCACTACAGAAAACTACAACCAATAAAAATGCACAGTTCTGGAGTCTAGATCCAGTGGATGTATCCTCAAAACATTTCCACATCTAATGCTCAGGGAAGTTTGCAAAAAAAGGAGGCAGAAAGTTTCTAAGTCAAAGAATGGAGGAGTTTGCTGTGAGACTATGTCTGCCAGAAATATCAGAAGCAACATGCATAAATTCGTAGGAACATGACTGTCAAAATATGAACTGAATGTTGATGACGCCAATGGATATGCAAAACTGGATGGGGGAAAGTCCATTAGATCTCCAACCTATACAAAGAAATACAGGAAACAGAAAATCTGGGAATGAGAGCACACCAATTGGGTATCCAGTACCCAACAGTCAGTCCTGAAAACATACATGTAAGTAACATAATACAGATTGACCAGGTTATATTTAGGAGTGTGTGTGTGTGTGTGTGTGTGTGTGTGTGTGTGTGTATACAATAGCAGTTAGTAAAAATGAAAAAGGCCACACATTTGAAGGAGAGTAAGGACTATGAGATGGTTTGGGAGGAGGAAAGGGAAGAGAGAAATGTTTCAATTAAACTCTAATTTCAAAATTATGAAAGAAAATAGGGGCAATTAAGGAAGAAAAAGTAAGATAGATAAATTAAGGTATGACTTGTTCAGTAAAAAGTGGAGACAACAAAGATGGCTTAGTAGGCAAGAGCATTTGTCTTGCAAGGAACAAAGATATGACTTCAAATATTCAGCACCCGTGTAAAAATCCACACATGGTTGCCCACACCTATAATCCTAGCACCGAAAGAAAGGGCAGACAAGTCCCAGAATGTCAGTAGCTACACACCTTGATGAAAAGAAAAGATTTTGGTGCAGTGAAAGTTCTTGTCTCAATATGATAAGGTTATGGAATAGAACTCAACATTCTGCTCTGGCCTCTGCATCTGCATCCTCACATTTATGTGCATATACAGACACATGCACACACACACAGACACAGAGAGAGAGAGAGAGAGAGAGAGAGAGAGAGAGAGAGAGAGAGAGATTTGATGCTCTTCCTATTCCACTCTTCTACTGAGTTACAAAGTCCAGTTCATGTACTAGCCATGAAATAAAAGCTAATAACATTTCAACAATTAATCAAGCAAAATGGACGGAATGCAAAAAGAAACACCATTGGTTGCATAGATGCTGAGAAGACCCAACTGTCAACGATTATTTTTTTGCACATTCTCTAGTTGATTTTTCTGAATGCTATAGAGAGGTTCAGGTCTGATCCTCCCAGTGGAGCCTTTGCAATTAATTTGACATTACAATTGTTTGTTTGCATAAACCACAAAGAGTAATTCATTTGGCTTCCTGTTTCCTCCATGGTGGGTTGTAAACTATATTATCAAGCTTGAAAAGCTGTTTCTTCACAAAACCGAAGCTTGCTCCCCTGGGACCTCAAAGTCTCTCGTAGTATTTTTGTGTTTTTTTTTTTCTCCTTTTGCTCTAACAGACCTCACCAGACAGAAACAAGTTAAGGAAGGAAGGATGTATTTTGGTTCATCTTTCAGGGGATACAGTCCATCTTGGTGAGGAAGACATGGTGATAGGTTATGACAATGGGAACTTTCCAGTGCCTAGGAAGCAGAGCCTGGAAAGAAAGCATAGCCATCTACAACCATGAAGCCTTGCCCTGCCCGCCCTATGCCAAGTCTCAAGTCCAAAAAGTTTGACAACTTCCTCAAATGTTGTCATTGGCTAGACACTAGCACATGAACCCATGGGGGAAACTTCACAATCAAACCATAACATAGAACACTTTCTATGACTGCTCTCTGGAATGGATCTAAGCTGGCAAGTCACTATGAGGCAACAGACATGAATTATCAAAGCAAAATCTTTTCTACTGGGGGAAGAGCAACTTCAGGAGTCAATAACAATTTTTCTATTTTTCTGTGGACAAGGGGCATTCTTTGTCTAGTCTCTAAGAGGGGAATAGTTTTCTCCTAACTCTGAGAGGTTTGGGTTTCAGCATTATCTTAGCTTTGGGTTAGATAATCTAGTGAAATGAAAATTAGCATGTAACATGATATAAACTCTCCCTAAAGTCTCTAATATATCTGCTTGGGGGTATAAATAAAGCCTAACACCACATGTCTTTTAATTCCTGTAGTTTGGTTGATTTGACCCTGTACCATTGTGTCTTATCCTAAATAGGTGTGCATGAAGAGGTGTGGTAAGAAAATTATTTTCTTTGAAATTATAAGAAGATGAAGTATATGCCATCTGTGTACTATGAATTCTGTAGCACCTTCTATGGAAAAAGAAGTTATTCTGTTATTCTTTGTCAAAACAATAGCACAACATATGCATACGAACACTTCAACAACCAACTCTTTAGCACGTGCACCTTTCTACCATGCAACCCTCCCTCACTGGTCATACTTATCCATAGCCACGTCTGATCATTCTTTAACGTTATGTGCACTTCGGTTTCTCATCCTTTCCCACCTACCACCTAATTCCACACTTTACAAGAACACTGTGGGATCTTGGCATTTAGCTTGAAGTAAGTCACCAGGCCTAACTGTATCAATGCCCACACTGAATGCTCACACAAAGAAATGATTGCTTAGTGCATAAAACCCCATTGCCTTCATAAATACTGTGATAACACTCCTTATTTCAGCATGGAGCAAGAGAAAGGCATTCAGACTTAATCCGTTTTAATCTCAGGTATTTCCTAATATAAAGGACTGAGCCTTTTCACATTCTTTAGAAGGATTAGCAAAGGCCAACATGAATAACAAATTGACATTTCTGAAGTTCTGGAAGAGCCAAAAGCAATACAAAAGGAAGGCAAAAAGATCAAATTTCTGAACAGAATTATTTTTCTAAGCAAAGTTTGAAAGTTAACATTAGGAACAAATGTTAAACATCTCTGTGCGGTTATTTTCCTTTACCTGGAAGATATTTTGCCAACAGTTAAATTGACAATTTAGAAAGACATGTTTTGATATTATAATAGAGACAACAGTGTTTCTTGTATGTGGAAGGCAAGTCAAGAGATTAAAGAAATACAGCACAGTAACTTACATTTACTGTCACAAATATTTGGAAGGTAATGGAATTGTTTTTCTTTAAATGGAGAATGTGTTGGCTTCTATCAAATAATTGTATATTGATATTGAAAAAAAATTGTGAAATACATGACTTTGGCTTCTCACATTGTCAATGAGGAAAGTCAAATCAAAAAAGATTCCCACTATTCATTGTTATTGAATTAGAAATTCACAGAAGTTCAGGACTGGTTTTCTGATGTTTCATCTAATTGCCTTTTTAGTGTGTGTATGAATGTGTTTTTTCGTATGTGGATATACACCTATGAGTGTGAGCTTCCATGGATTTGTGACTGCATACATGTGCAGAGGCCAGATGAAAACCTTGGAATGCCATCAACGTCTATTGAGACAGGTTCTTTCACTTGTCTAGAACTTACCAATTAGGTTACTAGAACACTCCTGTCTCTGTTTCCCCGATGATGTGATGCCTGTCTCTATTAGATGAGTTCTGGGCATTGAACTCTGGTCCTTATACTTGCAAAGCAAGTATTTTACTCACTGAGCTATTGCCCCAGTCTCTATTAATCTTATCTTAATCTCCATATGAATCTTATAATGCATCATGCTCCATCTCCTAGAACAGATTATATTTTCTTATTGTGTAATATTATTAACTTGCTTCTCTGTTATAATTCCATTTCAGTTTTTTTTGATATCTTAAATCAAAATAGCAATAACAAACAGTTCTTTAGGCTCTACTGATTCTTTAGGCTCTTCGTGTCTTAATACCCTGCCTAGACCCTGAGAAATGTTGTGAGGTATGGATTAAGCCCTTTGACAGTAAGCCATATCTAAAATGAAAACACGTCCAAGAAAGGAATCATGTAGAGAGTCTAGATGATAACACATTCTAAAGTCACTCTCAGTCCTAAACATAGGGTTATAACTAACTCTAGATTTCTTAACATCAGCCCTATTGAGTTCAGGACTGGATTATTCTTTAGTTTGAGAGCTCGCCTGTCCATTGTAGGGTGCTTGGGAACATCCCTGGCTTCTTCTACCCACTAGATTCCACTAGTATGCTACTCCTTCTTATGGAGGGCCAAATCATCCAAGATTAAGAACCACTGGTAAAAACTCTTCAGTGACTGCATAAAACTTGACACAAAATAGGAATCAAACTGACACAAAAAGAGAGAGAAAAGGGAGCTTACTAACACTTTATATTATCATCAGCTAAATTTCTAAATGAACTAATGAATCTACTTCTAATCTTAATTTTTTTCCTTTTAGTTGTCTTCCATGGGCAGGAGTTGGGGAAAGGGAATGAATAAGAGAAGAATGAATGAGAAGATGATTTGGTAACAAATCATCGAGACTCAACATCAATGATTATGAAGGAAGAAAATGAGGTAATAATCACTTCTTAGTCCAGAAGAGCTATGAGGCAGAGGAGATGGCTCAGTTGGTAAGATGCTTGGCATGTACACAGAAGGACTTGAGTTGGATTCCCATAATACTCTGAAAAAAAATCCAAGTATGTTGTATTCTCATAGGATCTCAGTGCTAGGAAAATGGAGACAGTCAGATCCTTGTGGCTCACTGATCAGCTAGGTAGCCAAGCATGTGCCAAGTCCCAGGCCAGTGCAGGACATTTCCTCAAAAGAAAAAAATGTGGAAATTCCTGAGGAATGACATTTAAGGTTATTCTCTGGCACATCCATATGTGCACATACACACACATACAAAATTACAGATGGACCAGGGCATGAAGACATGGCTGTAATTATAGCCCTCAGAACACTTAAGCAAGAATATTTCTGTGAGATCAAGGTCATTTTGGGCTACATAGAGTATAAGATCAACCAGGGATAAATAGCAAGATCCTGTCTCAGAGACAAGGTGGGGAGAGGGACTTATGGTTGTACTTTTGTCATAGTTTGTATTTCTTCCTTGATTGCCATACTTAAGTTTTTTAACAAAATGGCTTAATAGATGTAATTCTTGTATAATTTTTCTCTAGAATTTTATATATTAGGATATAATGCTATAATATCCTCAAATCTGAAGTATAAAGCTTTATGAATTTAACATGGGCATATGCTTGTGATACTGCCTCCCATAAGATATCTTATAACCCCGTTAGTTTAAAATTTTTTGCTTGTACCTCCCAACCTAGCTAATGTCTCTTTCATCACTCAAAGAAAGCAATTCTATGATTTCTGCAAAGAGGATTAGTTTAGTCTGTTTCTTGGTCTATAATTAAGTTGCACAATATGTACTCTTTGCACATTTTCTTATTCATACAATGTTGCTAAAGTTCACTAGTGTACTTTTATATCAGTGGGTTGTTATTTTGTGTTTATGTACTATTTTGCATCATATAACACACACTTTTTTCAATGGATGTATGCATGAACTGTTATGAATTAAACTACAATGAAAAACATTGTACAAATCATGGTATGAACATTGGTAGCTGTTTTTCCTAGCTATATAATTAAGAGTAAAATTCTAATATTAAATAACAGAGAATATCAACTATCTAATTGAATTTTTTATTTGTAGAAAGACTTGAAGTACACAGTGATATTTTTTCATTTATGTTACACAAAAGAACATGAAATAGATGAAATGTTTGTTAATTATTTATATGCCAACACAGCTTAACATTAAGCCAAAAGTATAATTTCTTTTGAAACTGGGAGATTTAACATTTACACTGGAGCTACTTAACCTGGACTTTGCTAAGAAAACTGGTTCTTCCAGCTACTCATTCCAGTTCTGACTGAGAAGCCAGGATCTGGGGCCATATATCTAATCCTAACTTCAGTATTAAATTGTTTTTTGACCTTGGCCAAATTGTTTAAACTCTTGTCTTCTAATCGAGACATTGGTCAGAATCTTCTCCACTGAAATTTTATAGGGGCTCCATAAATGGCAAGCCATAAATTCTAAGATTGCAAGCCAATAAAGCTGTCAAGGAAGGATTGAGAGCTAGAGTGCAGACTCCAGAGTTGAGATGTATGCTTACAAGAGCCAGGCTATACCTGTATCTAAAATGCCACCAAATTAATTTATGAGGTTCTCTCTCCCCTTTCATTTTCCCTTCCAGTTCTGAATACATTCTGACTTACAATAACTCTCAGCTAGCCACATATGCTCTATGTTATTTCATTAAAAAGAAGTGAGCTGCAAATTACATCAGCGGTTGTGACACATTTGGCAATATCTTTCTTCTTCATGTTTCAGTCACTAGACTTACTGTGTGATGAGAATCCCAGAAGGCCAGTGCCACAGTCCCTGAAATTTTATCTAGGCCAAGTACTATGAAATTATTTCACACAGCTGAATCCTAACATTGGGTAGCCTTCATCAAAGACAGTTTTCTTAGATGTATGATAGAGAACATTTTTTTTTATTTCTGCCATGTTTAAATGCTTAAAAACAAAATATGACAATAACCAGAGTAGAAATAATTTTGAAATAGAAGAGACTGATTATTTTTGAAGGCATTTAAAACAATATCCACTAACCCAAGAAAGTAAAGTAGAAGAAAGAAGTAAAGAAAGATGAAAAAACAACATATATTGTCTATTTTATCGCATCCTGACATCATTTTGTTGAAATATTTAATTGCACAGGAATGATCAACTTAGGCAAACTAATGATAAGGTGCTATAGAAGACAGTATTTCCTACCTCCTTTTTTTTGTTTTTTTTTTGTTTTTCGAGACAGGGTTTCTCTGTGTAGTCCTGGCTGTCCTGGAACTCACTCTGTAGGCCAGGCTGGCCTCGAATTCAGAAATCCGCCTGCCTCTGCCTCCCAAGTGCTGGGATTAAAGGCGTGTGCCACCGCCCGGCTTTTTTCCTACCTCCTACCACAGGCATTCCATGTGAATAAACCAGGAGCCATACTATATCACACAATTATAGGTTAAGACAGAGAATAGAAATAGAGCATAAAATTTGAAAACTACTATAACATTTATAACATGAATTTTATGAAGAAAAACTTATTTTATAGAACTATCATCACTGTAATGTTATTGAGATGGGTTTGGCTAATATTTAACAATTAGCTAACATGATAACACTTTGAATTTTAAAAAAGTCTACATCCATACTAAAGTATAGTCCAATAATCACACTTTTGGTCAGCCATTTAAACAAAAATAAAAGTGAAAGTCTACATATTCATTTTTATATAAATGTTCATGGCAGTTTTATTTGTACCAGTTAAAAAGTGACAACAGCCCCTCCATTCTTCACTTGATGAACAGATAAAGTGTGACATATCAACACTATGGATTACATCTGTGCAATAAAAGGTAACAAACCCTTAATGCCAACAACAGTTTGGATGGCTATCCAAGGAAATATAATGAGTATAAAAATGAACATCTTGAAAAGTCATAAACAAATATGATTTCATTTCTATGGAGCATTTTAGTGCATTTACACTACTATTACAAAATAACTGGTATTAGGTAATTGTTAATGAACAGAAATGTCTTTCTTCACAGCTATGAACAAGGCATTAGCATGTTTGCTGTCTGGTAAGAGCTTTGGGGTCTATTTACAAAGTTATCCATAAACACAGAATACAAGAAGGAATAAGAGTGAGAAGAACATAAAAGTGATTTTCACGTGGTACAAGAGCAGAACATGAGCCCATTCCCCAAAGTCCTTCTACAAGGGTCCTAATCCATTTTGTAAGCACTTGACACTTGTGACTTAGTAACCTTCTAGAGGCCCCATCTCTTGATTCTATCACAGTAGCAGTAAAATTTCACTGTAAGAACTTGAGAGAACCCATTCAGACTGGTGCATAAAGTTACCAAAATACCAAAATGTGAGATAGAGTATAAATTAGTGGTTGTCAAGACTTGAGACCATATTATGGGACACAGGTGTGTGATTATAAAGAAAAATAAATACGTACTGATAGAACAGTTGTATATATTATTATAATGGTGGTTATACATTTACAGGTGATAAAAATGAAAAAAAAAGAGTAATGAACACTTTGTACTAGTGTCAGTTCCCTGAATTTGATCACATTTTGTATAAATTAGGGTACACAGAATCTCTCATATTTTAGCAACTGCCTATACATCTACAATTACTTTAAATTAAGTATTTTTAAAGTGAAATACCTTTTAAACCTCTAAATACACACACATATCACACAGACACACAAATATACACACACAGGAAAGCAACCTTCCATTTTTATTTTTCTTTTCTTTCTTTTTTTCTCTCCTTTGAGATGGAATCTTACTGTGTAATCTTGCTGGTCTAGAACTCTGTAGACCAGGTGATCCTCAAACTCACAGAGACATGCCTATCCCTATCTCCCAAGTGGTGGGATTTAAGTTGTACACTATGCCTGACTTTCTCTATTTATTGAAAGTCATTACCTTCTGAAAAAATGCTTCAAAAATAATTAATTTTCATAAGGAAAATATGAAATCATTGTTAATAAGAAAAGGATGAGGTTTTTTTTAAAGTAACATCCAGCCACATTAACAAGAAAATAGTGATTTCAATATGTGTTTTGTACATGTATACATACATGTGTTGGTGCATTTATGTGTGTGCATGTGTAAGTCAGAGTTTCATATTACGTATATATTTTGTACTGTACATTATTTTTCATGCAGAGTCTATCATTTTCAGAAGGGTTAACTGCCCAAGTAGTTCCAGGCATCCTCCTATATTTGTTCCTTCAGCATTAGGATTACAGATATGTGCCATTACTTGACATTTTACATGAGAGCTAGAGATCTCGACTCATTCCCCATGTTTGCAAATGTAATACAAGTTGTTATGATAAAACAAATAAATGGCACCATGTTTAATCATTAACATGAATATCTTTTGCCTATGTTCCATGTTATTCATTATTCTAGAAACTATGTGTCATATATAGAATAAGCCTATGACCATAATACATGCATTAAACCTTCAATAATCTCAAACTTCCCATTTAATTAAAAGTAAAACAAAAATAATAAAACTATATGTCATAAACATGCAAATGATGCTTAAGATCTTCATTGTTCAAAACTAGCTAACTCAGAGTTCTACTGGAAAATGAATAAGAAGGGGCGTTAGTTGCTATAAAACCAATAATTACTCCAATAGAAATATTGGCCACCTATATTTTTGTACCATCTGATAAGCAGGCAAAATTTTCTTTCACCTATCTCCCACTTAACACAAATCATGGACACTGAATTGTTTTTGTCTAGTGTTCTTTAAAGACAGCCCCGCAGACACAGGAATGCTGTCTGCAGAGACTAGTGAGAACCTGATCAAAGATGAGGTGAGTTTTGAAGCTGTTCCACATTAAGAGTTGTCTAGATAAGGCAAAAGAGTACAGGAACAAAAATATACTGTTTTAGTTGAAGCAAAAGGATCACTCTTTGTGTTAAACACATGTGTCCATGTGTGCTTTGATGCATCTAATTACAGTTATCAAATGCTGCCATGACATTGGCTGAGCTAAGAGAGTTGTCAATGGGAGGGAGTAAAAGATGTAACACTTCCTTTGATACACAAATTTCAACTCACCAGGAAAAGAGTTTCCTTCTGCCTAGGATTCCTAAAATCTCCAAGAAATGGCAAAGTAGGAAAAAGATAAGGGACACAGAAAACCCAGGCCTAAGATGTCACAATAACTTCAGATAAAAAGTTCAAACCCATGGAGGATAGGGATGAGAGAGGGTCAACAACAGGCATGGTCTTAGATGTTCCTCTCTATCCCTCCAACTAAGGAGGGAAGAATCAAAAAGGAAGGCACTGGAGTGGCATCTGTTTATTTCCAGAGGGTTCTGACATTCATCTCCTTCTGGCTCATGGTTCATTCTACTGGCCTTCATTTTCATTCACACTTAAGCACAAATCTCTGAAGCCAGATATTGATATGACAGTGTAACTATAGTGCATGATAAGAAAGCAGTAGAGTAGCAGAGTAGAATAAAGGAGTCATCTGTGGTTAAGATGTCTTGGACTAGAGTTCTTCAATCAGTGGCTTTCAGGCAAGAGAAATTTGATCACTAGGCAATATAGAATAGAGTGGAGTGTTATCTTTAATTTAAAGTGTCACAACTCAGCAAAACTAAATAGAAACTCTGATCATAAACACATAATCCCAGCCAGGTGGTGCATACATGCCTTTGATTCCAGTACTCTGGAAGCAGAGACAAGGGGCTCTCTGTGAGTTCAGGGCCAGCCTGGTTTACAGAGCAAGTTTCAGGAAAGCCAGGTCTACACAAAGAAACCCTGGCTCAAAAAACTAATGCATGCATACATACATACATACATACATACATACATACATACAAACATACTGCCAATTGAGCATGGTAGTACATGTTTGTAATCCTAGCTTTCAGGGTATAGGAGCAGGAATATCAAAAGTTGAAAGTCATCCTTCCAGCTGCAACTCTGCCTTGGGCAAAGCTGGCACCATTCCAGACAATCTCCCACACCCAGAGACAGCTGGACTCCCAGTCATAACCAGGTTCACAGGTGAGACAACCCTCTTGCCCCAATACCTGGCCCAACTGGGACCCACATGGGACCCAGAGGATGCAAGACCTATCTGCTATGCTAGAGACACATCATCCTTCAAGTCCACAACTGTGCTGTCAGGGGGGCAGATCATGTGCTCCAACATATCAGCATGCCCACACCCACAGACAGCTTGACTCTTATCAGGTCTGTCATAACCCAGCTCACAGATGAGACATCCCCAACCCAATACCTGGCCTAACTGAGACTCCCATGGGACCCAGCGGAAGCAGGATCTATCTACCCTTCTGGAGACACATCTTCCTTTTGTTCCTCAACTGTGCATGGGGACAGATCAGGTACTATCATACCGCTGCACAAACATACTCTCACCCAGAGACAGCTTGATTCCCAGGAGGTCTATCACAACTAAGCTTAAATATTGGGAGCTCCAGACTCCTCCTCAACACAGAGACAGCCTGACTTGAGGAGGTCTATCATAACCAGGCTTATAGTAGGGATAGTCAGAGACAGCAAGGTCAGTTAACATCAGAGATAACCAGATGGGAAGAAGTAAGCTCAAGAAGATAGCCAACAAATCCAATGCCACTTGGCAGCATCAGAACCTAGTTCTCCCAATATAGCAAGCCCTGGATACCCTAATACACATGAAAAGCAACATAATGATCTAAAATCCCATCTCATGAAAATGATAGAAGACCTTAAAGAAGACATAAATAACTCCCTTATAGAAATACAGGAGAACACTGGTAAGCAAGTAGAAGCCCTTAAAAAAGAAACACACGAAGCCCTTAAAGAAATACAGGAAAACACAATCAAAACAGTGAAGGAATTGAACAAAAAATGTCCAGAATCAAAAACTGAAAATAGAAACAAAAAAGAAATAAAAAAGAGGCAACCCTAGAGATAGAAAACCTAGGAAAGAGATCAGGAGTTACAGATGCAAGCATCACCAACAGAATACAAGAGATAAAAGAGAGAATCTAAGGCTTAGAACATACCATAGAAGATATTGACACAACAGTCAAAGAAAATACAAAGTGTAAAAGGCTCCTAACCCAAAACATCCATGAAATTCAGGGCAATGAAAAGACCAAATCTAAGACTAATAGGAATAGAAGAAAGTGAAGATTGACAGTGCAAAGGGTCAGAAAACATCATCAACAAAATCTTAGAAAAAAATTTCCCTAACCTAAAGAGATGGCCATAATTGTACAAGAAGCCTACAGAACAATAATAATCAAAACGTTAAATACACAGAACAAAGAAAGAATATTAAAAGTTATAAGGGATTGAAAAAAGCCAAGTAACATATAAAGGCAGACCTATCAGAATTATACCAGACTTCTCAACAGAGATTCTAAAAGCCATATCTTGGAAAGATGTTATGCAGATGCTAAGAGAACACAAATGCCATCTCAGGATACTATACCCAGCAAAACTCTCGATTACCATAGATTAAGAGAAACCAAGAAGTCCTATGACTAAAGTATATTTAAACACTATCTTTCCACCAATCCAGGCCTACAAAAGATAATAGAAGGAAAACTACAACAAAAGGAGAGAAACTACACCCAAGGAAAACCAAGAAATTAATCATCTTACAACCAACTTAAAAGAAGAGAATCACACAAACATAATTCCACCTCTCACAACAAAAATAATAGGAACCAACAATTGTTCATCTTTAATATCTCTCAACATCAATGGACTCCGTTTCCCAGTAAAAAGACATAGACTAACAGACTGGATACATAAACAGGACCCAGAATTTTGCTGCATGCAGGAAATACACCTTAGTGACAAAGACAGACACTGCCTCAGACCAAAAGGATGGAAAAAAATTTTTCCAAGTAAATGGTCCCAAGAAACAAGCTGGAGTAGACATTCAAATATCGAAAAAAATAGACTTTCAATCAAAATTTATCAAACAATATGGGGAAGGAAACTTCATACACATCAAAGGAATACTTGGCCAAGATGAACCCTCAATTCTGAACATCTATGCCTCAAATGCAGGGGCACCCACATTTGTAAAAAAAAAAAAAAAGTCCCTAAAGCTCAAAACACATTGAACTTCACACAATAATGGTGAGATACTTCCAACATCCCACTCTCATCAATGGACAGATCACAGAAACAGAAGTAAACAGAGACACAGTGAAACAAACAAAAATTATGAACCAAATGGACTTAATAGATATCTATAGATCATTTCATCCTAAAACAAAAGAATATACATTCGTCTCAGCACCTCATTGTGCCTTCTCCAAAATTGACTATATAATTAGACACAAAACAAGCTTTAACATATTTAAGAAGATTGAAATAATCCCATGCATCCTATCTGATCATCATGGACTAAGGCTGGTCTTCAATAACAACAAAAACAACAGAAAACCCACATACATATGGAAGCTGAAGAATGCTCTACTCAGTGATAACTTGGTCAAGGAAAAAATTAAAAAAAAAAAGAAATTGAAGACTTTTTAGAATTCAATGAAAATAAAGGCACAGAATATACAAACTTATGGGGACACAGTGAAAGCAGTGCTAAGAGGAAAATTCATAGCACTGAGTGCCTTCATAACAAAATTGGAGAAATCCTACACTAGCAACCTAACATCACATCTGAAAGCTCTAGAAAAGAAGCAAACACACCTAAGAGGAGTAGATGGCAAGAAATAATCAAACTAGTGGCTGAAATCAACCAATTGGAAACAATGAAAACTATACAAACAATCAAGAAAACTAAGAGCTGGTTCTTTGAGAAAATCAACAATAGATAAACCTTTAGCCAGACTAACCAGAGGCCACAGAAATAGTATCCAGATTAACAAAGTCAGAAATGAAGAGACATAACAACAGAAACTTAAAAATTTTTAAAAAATCATTAGATCCTACTACAAAAGCATATATACGCAACAAAACTGGAAAATCTATATGAAATGGATAATTTTATAGACAGATACCAGATACCAAAGTTAAATCAGGACAAGATAAACTATCTGAACAGTCCCATAATCCTTAATGAAATAGAAGCAGTCCTTAAAAGAAAGTTCCCCCCCCCCAAAAAAAATGCCCAGGACCAGATGGTTTTAGTGTAGAATTCTATCAGACCTTCAAAGAAACCCTAAAACAAATAGAAACAGAAAGAATACTACCTAATTTGTTCTATGAAGTCATAGTTACACTGATAACTAAACTACACAAAGACCCAACAAAGAAAGAGAACTTCAGACCAATCTTGCTTATAAATACTTATGCAAAAATACTCAATAAAATTCTCACAAACTGAATCTAAAGCTTGACAAGAAGATAGGAAAAGTGTGGATGCTTCAATCCCACTTAGAAGGGGGAACAAAATAGTCACAGGAGGCAAATGGAGGGAGAGACCTGGGGGGGGGGAGAGGGGAGGGGGAGAAAAAAAAAGGGTTGGCAGGACCAAGTATGGGAAGAGACAGGAGAGAAGTCTGGAGGGCCAGGATCACTATCACTACTATAGAAATAAGCAGCAGTAGCAGTAGGGAGTAGGGAATAGGGGTAAGGGAAGGCCACTAGAAAGTCCCAGATGCCAGTGATGCTAGAGGCTCTCAGAACTCAATGGAGGTGACATTAGCCAAAATATCCAACAGATGGGAAATAGAACCTGAAGAGACCACTTCCAGTAGATAAACATGGCCCCTAGTGGAGGGATGGGGCCACCCACCTATCTCAAATATTTTAACCCAGAAATGCTTATACTTCTGTCCAAAGGAAACACAGATACAAAAACTGGAGCAGACTGAAGGAAAGGCCATTCAGAGACTGTCCCACCTTGAGATCCACCCCATCCACAGACACCAAACCCCAACACTATTGCTGATGCCAAGAAGTGCTTGCCTGGTATGGCTGTCCTCTGAAAGTCTCTGCTAGCGTCTGACTAAGACAGATGCTGACACTCACAGCCAACCATTGGACTGAGCCCCGGGACCCCAATGGAAGAGTTAGGGGAAGGACTGAAGGAACTGAAGGGGATTGCAACCCAGGGAAAACAACAATATCAACTAACCAGACCCCCCAGAGCTCCCAGCAACTAAACCACCAACCAAAGAGTATACATGGGTGGGTCCATGGATCATGCTACATATGTAGCAGAGGAATGCCTTATCTGGCATCAATGGGGGGCATCACCTTGGTCCTGTGAAGGCTTGTTCCAGCAAAGGTGAATGCTGGAGGGGTGAGCAGGAAGTGGGTGAGTGGGTGAGTGGGTGGGTGTGTGAACACTCTCTTAGAGGCAAAGGGGAGGGGGTTGAGGAGGGCTATTTGCAGTGGGGTGATAGGGAAGGGGGACAACATTTGAAATATAAAAAATGTTTAAATAAATAAATAATAAATAATAAAAACTGGAAAAATGTTTAAAGTCATCCTCAGTTCTACAACAAACTCAAGGCCTACCAGGGCACATGATACCTTATCCTAGAAAAATAAAATATTCTATTCCTAAAGGTTTGCCTAGTGACACAGATAAAGCCTAATTATATAATCAAAAAGGATCAAGTAAGGTGTGGGGCATTTTTGAGCTCCAGAAAGAGCTCTAAATGATGGTATGCATGAAATTGTACTACAGTTAAATCATCAAAGACTTCATGGTCAGAATTCAGATGCATCAGCTGCATGAGATCAGCCAACTCCTTAACATTTTCCATTCTTAATATCTATACCAACAAGACTAGAATCCTAATGTCTGCGCCACAAGAATTTTTAAGGACTAAAGAAGATATTGACCATAAAAACGTGTCACTAATAATGCAGATATCAAGCATTTCCCGGACCCCAGAGCATTTCATTTCACAATTCATGCTCCTCATAACCTCTTCAATGAAAATCATATAAGCAGAGAAAGCAAAGGGATTAGCTGATCTTCCCAAAGCCCAACATTTTTCAGGTTCCTTGGACCTTTTTTGCCTTCTTTTATTTTTCTTTCTGCTCCAGAGGAAGTGAGACATTCTATCCATTGGGAGTCACAGACTTTCAAAAGGCTTTAAGTAACCCCCTTTTTTTACATGGTACCCCCAAGAAATAAAGTACTACCGAGAATCTATGAACTTAAGGGATTTAACTCTTGGGACATTGTTTACCCTGAGAAGACAAAGGGGTCAACAGAAAGTGCATACTTCAAACAGCAGGCAGTCTTTAAAGATAAGAGTAATTCTAAGCATACCATAAATCTTGTCATTAGAACTGCTCCCTCAAAAAAAAAAAAAAGAACTGCCCCCTCGATCACATCAATTCACTCTAAGCCTTTGCAGAAGCGAGCATTAATAAATAAATATCCAAAAAAACCTTAATGTTTGACATGAAAACTCCCAATGGCTAATAAAAGCACAAAAATCAGTAGACCCATATTTATGTAAAAGGAGCTGCTGGCATTAGTGGAAGCATTGGTAACAAGGGCCACCAAATTCATTTTAGTGACCAGGCTAATGGTATAGCAATCTCTATACATCTCATAGTCTTGACAGAGAACACTGGCTACAACCACAACAGCAACATCCTCACAAAACTCCGGTATTGTAAGTAGTTCATTTGGAGGTATTAAAAGAAATCAGATTCCTCCCAACAAAGTCCCAGAGAATGGGAGGAGAGAGATGGCATGTGGCTCACACTCCCACAGTACTGAAAAAAAAAAAAAAAACACATGGTAGGAAAAAGGAGCTCTGTCCCACAAATTTCCAGTATTATTTAGAAGCAACTTGAATAGTGGAGACAAAAATAGCTAGAGAAATACTTTTGTAGGTCATCATGTGATGCATCTTATTTAAACAGGTATAACCAAGATTACAATATAAAGAGTGAACAGCTATTAGTCCAAAATATCTCATAGGTCTACCCTGTGTTGCCACAAAATATTATAGTGTGCTTCAACAGTAACATTGGGATGTTTGTTAAGTCCCTAGAGCCATTTAAATTCTGAAGACTAAGCCTACATTTACAAATCTTTGACAGGCCAGGCCCACCATAGTGCTGGGTGCCCTTGAAAATAGGGCATAAGGAGTTACTCTTCTACTAGCTTTATTGAGCCCGTTGATGTTTCTGTTATTTCATCCTTGCTTCCTCACTTCAGTTAAGAAAACTTATTAAATCCAGATCTTTCAGCTTTGGAAACAAAAACTGAGGCCACTCAACATGCTTTACAGGGTGCTAAAAGGCATGTACTAACACACCTTGCTCACCTCTCCCTTGCTATTGTTCATGGTTTCCTTTCAAATGAGACAGCATGGATTATACACAGTGTATACAAAGATGTAAAGAAGCATGAGTCCTGGATCTCTGCCAGATTGTTGAATGTACAGTATTAGACCTACGGCTTTCATAAAATGCCCGTTCTTTATTCTGACCTGGAGCTCCTTTTTTTTTTTTTAAATGTTTTGTTTTTGTTGTTTTTATTTGTTTGTTTATTCTTGATGTTTTGTGTGTGTGTCCTTGCAGACAACTGTGTATATTAAATCAAGATTGCAAAACTAAACCAATTAAAAATACATTCATTCTCAGCAAGCAGGCTTTTACAATTCAAGTCATTTAAAAAAAAAACACTTTTCAATGCGATTCAATAAATATGTCCTAATTCCATTCTCAGTAGGTACTACACCGCTTCTAAGGGGCAAAGTTACTTTAGTTGAAGTCTCTTACTCTGTATTTGTTAGCAATCAAGCACCTTCATGGTCAGCCCCGAGGGACCCAAACAACCACAAGACAAGTCATCATTAGCTGCCCAGAGGCACCGCATTCCTATTGTTTCTGACTCACATCCTCCTGTGCATGCTCTATAACCAATAAAAAGCCACACTTCCCCCAATCCCTTCCCTTCTCTTCCTCCACCCAGAGGCAGCCTTTGTGCTCCTTTACCCATAAATCTTCCATGCGAGACCTCTTGCACTGTGTGATTTTGTCAGAATTCTCTGCTTAGTTCCATCAGTAGAACTTCGAGACAGTTCAACTACATTAAACAAAATCGTGATTTTTATATAGTATGAAATTATATTGTAAAAAATACAATATATTTTTGTTATGTTTTTCTTTCCCCAATTCTTACCATATCCTCCCCAATGTTCCATCTACCCAACTTTTTGTTCTCTTTCTTTTTCTCTATTTAAAAACATAAAAATGAAAATCAAAACAAGCAAAAGACCAATTAGATTGTTTAAAATGATAAACAAAAAAATGAAACAAAAAGTTTACCAAAATACCTCTGACTTTGTTTTTCATTAGCCCACTGTTCCTGGTCACAGGGCCTGCCCTCAAGTTGCCCTCAATTTACCCAGTGAGACGCCACTGGAAAAATCTAATTTTCCTTTTGCCAGCAGGTATCAATTACAGATAGCTTCCTGTTTATGGATGAGACTTTGTGTTCCCTTTCCCTTCTTACTTCTGGGATCCTAGCTAGCTTGAGCCTACACAGATCCTGACATGCTGACATTTTTGTGAGTTCTTATGTGTGTTGCATATAGAAGCCACTGTTTCCTTGGAATCATCCATCATGTCTGGCTCTTAAAATCTTTCTGCTTCCTCTCCCACATAGACTCCTTTAGGCCTGAGTGAGTGCTTTGAAGTCTCTCACTCTCTGCATGTCGTTCAGTTATGAGTTTCTGTGGGGATTCCCATCTACTGCAAGAAGGTGCTTCTATAATGTGTATTGAGTGAGGCAGTAATCTATGGTTTTAGCAATATTTCCTTAGAAGTCATTTTTTCAATGTTCCTTTAGTAGAAAAATAGTAGGAGATTTTCTCCTATGCTCATGACTTATTAAAGTCTCAAGTGCTTGGGATCTTTAGCAGTGTCAGATATAGGTTCTAGTTCATGAAGTGTGCCTTAAATCCAATTCAACAGTAATTGTTTACTTCCACAATATTTGTGCCTCCATTGCACCAAAACATCTTGCAGGCAGCTCATTGTTATAGGTCACAGGGTTTGTAGCTAGGTGATGCTGATGGTTACTTTTCTCCTCCAGTAGCATGCAGAATAACTTCAAATACTGTGAACGCTAGTCAGCAGGGGTGAAGCTACTAATTAGGTATGAGCTTGACTTCTCTGTGTTTAATGCTGTGTTATTTTCAGTAATAGGGCCTTAGCATCAGGTTGTATATAATAGCCAATAGCCGTAACAATAGTCTGAGATGATTTGAGAGCTTTTCATGGGCCAAAGACTATATTCGATGTAACCTACTCCTGACTAAACTAAGTAACATAAGATGTCTATTTAGGGCCTTATCTTCTCCACTATTTGGTAATTACATTTAGATTCATCCAATATATGTATATATTTAGGAAGTTTCTTCAGTAGTAGGTTTTCATGTTTTTCAAATAGCCTTTAGTGTTAGTTGTTCTTTCCTGTATTTCCCCTTTTACCTTTCTTTCCCATTCTTTTCTCTACTTAATCCTCTTATTCTAATTTCCATGTCTCATCTCTCTATTATTCTATATTCTATTTCCCTTTCCTTGGGAGATTCTCTCCCCTCCCCTAAGTCCTTTACTACATACCTAACCTCTGTGATTATTCAGACTATAGCACACATATCAAAAGTTCAAAAGCTAACATTCATATATAAGATAAAACATACAGTATTTTTTCTTTTGGGATCTGTGTTACTTCACTTAGGGTGATTTTGTTTTCTAGATCCATCCATTTACCTGTGAATTCCATAGCTTAATTTTCTTGGTAGCTGAATAATATTCCACTGTGTAAATGTACCACATTTTCATTATCCATTCATTAGTTGATGGATATCTAGGATGTTTGACTATTATGAATAGAGCAACAATGACCAGTACAAGCAAGTATCTCTGTAGTAGGATGCAGAATCCTTTCAGGATATGGTCAGGACTGGTATAGTTAGTTCTTGAGGTAGATCTATTTCCAACTTCCAGAGGAACCACCACACTGTACCAGTTTGCAGTTCTACCCTCAATGAACAAGTGTTGACCTTTCTCTGCATCCTTGGGAACGTGTACTGTCATCTGTTTTGTTGATCTTGGTCATTATGACTGGTGCAACACAAAATCTCAAAGTAGTTTTAATTTTCATTTCCCTGATTTCTCAGGAGGTTGAACACTATTTAAGTGTTTTTTAACCATGTGTCTTTCTTCTTTTGAGAATTTTCTGTTTGTCTCTGGGCTCTGTTTTTTACATGGCTTGTTTTCTTAATGTTCAGTTTTGTTTTTTCTTTATATGTTTTGGATTCTAACCTTCTATCAGATGCATAATTGGTAATGATAGTTTCCCATTATGTAGGCTGTCACTTTGTGAAAATGATAATATTTTCACCTTCATAAGATTCCATTTATTAATTATTCGTGCCTGTGCTATTGGTGAACTGTTCAAACAATACTTTCCAACATGTCTCAATTTTTAAAAATTTATCTTTAATAACACTGTTTAATTTGAACAAAAATACATAAGGTGAACTATGAATTTTCTTTATTTTATTTATTTTTATTAATCATTCTATATATTTACATTTCAAATGATATCCCCCTTCCCTGTTACCGCTCCATCAACCACTCATCCCATCCCCCTCCCCCTCCCCTTTGACTCTATGAGAGTGCTTCTCCACTCAGTCAACCACTTCTGCCTCATCCTTCTAGCTACACTGGGGCATCAAGTCTCCCTCCACTCCCATTGATATCAGATAAGGCCATCCTCTGCTACAGATGTATCTGGAGTCCTGGCTCCCTCCATGTATACTCTTTGGTTGATGATTTAGTCCCTGGGAAATCTCGGTGGTCCAGTTAGTTAATATTGTTCTTACGGGATTGCAGTCCTCTTCAGCTCCTTCAGTCCTTTCCCTAGCTCTTCCATTGGGGTCCCCAGGCTCAGTCCAATGGTTGGCTATAAGTAGCTATGAATTTTCATATACTATAGAGTGTAAACAAATTGAATCAGCCTCTATGGAGGAAATTTCAGATATATCTATTAAAATTAAGAATAAACATTCTTTCCCAGTAAAGTATTGTACTTCTAAATGTCTTACAATAATTATCACAGATGTGAAATAATGAAGGTTCTATATTCATTAAACTATTACAAGATTGTAATTCACATACATGCCAAACAATATATGACTAATATTAAGGAGCCATGCAGTAGACTTCCTTGTAGTTATTTTTTAAATATTTTTTGATTTATTTATTTTATGTACATGAATGTTTTACTTGTATGTATGTGTACTCTGTGTGCACCTGGTGCCCTTGGAGACCAAAAGAGTGTATCATATCCTCTCGGACTAGAGATCTTGATGTTTATGATCTACCATGTGGGTGCTTGGGATTGAACCCAGGGGCTCTACAAAAGCAAAAGGAACTCTTAATCACTGAGTCGTCTTTCTAGCACCTGTATTGTTATATTTAAAATGAACAGTTCTATGTAGAATGAGTTCACAAGTATTTATGACAAGTTTAAAAATACATGGTGTATAAAGCATGTGAAGGAGGAAAGGCATGCACGTGTATTTCAAAACTTCCCCCAAAGACATGGATAGTAAATAGATAAATAAAAGTGTATAAGTATGGAGACAAGGGCTTTGACCACGGACTTGAGGCAGTTGCTAGATACACCATACCTATTACCCACCATGATCTGGCAGCCTGTGTTTATGTGGGCAAATTTTTTTCTCCAAAAATATTTACATTGCAATTCATAACAGTAGCAAAATTACAGTTATAAAGGAGCAACAAAAAATAAATTTATGGTTAGAGTTTATCACAACATCAGGGACTATATTAAAGGGTTGCAGCATTATGATGGTTGAGAACCATTGTTCTAAACTGATAGAAAATTTTGCTAGAGAAAGGTCTGCCAAAAATCGTGTCAAGAAATATGCAAATCTAGCATTTGTTATCTTAAGGACGCTTTATTAGATGTGTGGCATGCATTGTATAATTTCCCTCGTGGCTGAAGATTCAGACCAATCAAATATAAATTAGTGACATCTTAAGCATCTATTGAGGAAGATTCTATAACCACTGGGCTCTAGTGACCTTTTTGTGGTTTATGATGAGTTGGACCATTGATCTTAACTACCTCACAGGTATTTTGAGTCCTCTCAGCTTGTAATTTTTGACTCATTGCTGTGATCACCAACATTTCTGTTTAGTCTCCTGTCTGCCTTGCTGTGCACTAGGTCCTGATGTATTTATTACTTTCTATGATTGGGTTCATTTTCTCCATATGAAGTGAACAGCTCCATCATATCCCAGACTGAGAAGTGTAATCTTGAGTTTTGCCTCTTTACTGGGTTTCTCTCCCTCTCCTATTTAGAGCTTGCATTTTATGTTTGGTCATACTGCAGCCTTTTTTGAGATTACTGGAGCCTCTTTCATAAAGTATAAGGTTAAGAAAAGAATGGATGCTAAGCATGGGCTAATAAAATTTTCCAAGTGGATTACACACTAGAATATGGGAGTTTTCATAGTACTCATAGAGGGTGTGAAAAAAAACAACAGAAAGAATCCTTAGTTAAATAATCTTCAGTGACTGTATGATAAAAGCAAGGTGATGATTTGTTTATACGTCACAGACTTCTGAGTCTTTATTATGCAAGTGTGCTTGCATTATAATTCTTTAGTTATATGCAGCATCTTAAGAATTCTTTGATCAAATTGACAATAATATTCCTTTTTATCTTACTTATTTGTTATTTTTCAAGACAGTATTTCTCTATGTAGACCAGTCTGGCCTTGAACTTGTGAACCTCCCCACTTAGACTACTGAGTGCTAAAGTTACAACTGTGTGCCCCCAAACTTAACAGTAATGAGATTCTTAAACTTCCAGGAGTGGTCTTACCTTGGGCTAGGTATTTTAATCTGGCCTTAGAGAGTCTTCTTTCAGAAGAATGGCTACTGTCATGAATTGCAATGTAAATATTTTTAGAGAAAAAGTTTTGCCAAATGTGTTGCTACCCACAGGTTGAGGAGCACTGATCTAGAAAGAGGTTATATTTCAGAGTCATGTAAAAGTATCATATGAGCTAACACTAGCCTTATCTCAAGGTGTACCCACCCAACACATGGCTGTAGAAAGAGTGGTAGGAGGCCAGCTCTTGAACTCAGATAACCGGCATTTTACATGTAGCATAATTGGACACTTGCTTTTCTTCAGCTTTCTGAGTCTAAATGTTCTCATTCATCAAAATGAAATGTGGCTCTAGCTGATGTTTCAGTTCATTGGCTGTTATATACTTCTTTACCTCTGGCTTTATACACATGCAATTGCTTCTACTTGGAATATTCAAATTTTCTTTATCACAGGTTGGCCCTCCCTACCCTTCAGGTTTTAGCAAAAGTACCAAATCTTCTGGAAGGTTTTCATTTCTACCTGGACTAGGTCCTTTTCAGAGGACTTCTGTGAACTATATTCTATCTTCCATAAAGATTCACGGCACATTTCACTGGAGTTATTATTTCAGGGTTTATTTGTCCACTAGCCTTTAAACAGCACAAGGGCAGGAAACATTTCTATGTTGTTCAGTACTCTGTCTCCACTTATGCAAAAGGATCTCAGTATCTACTAAGAGAAGCTGTGAATGATCTCAAAATGTATATGGAAACCAGTGAGTCTCAGCTTTGTGATTTTTCTGGATTTTGCATACCACTTCATATAAGTTCATAAAAATTAATCGTATCCAGTTATCCCCTGTTTTAAAAGCTCAAGATCTGAACCTTCACTTCTTATTTCTGCAAATTTCTCTAAAATAAAAGTGCTATACAGCTATAAATACATTTCTTCAAAGGTATGCATGTTTTTTAAATATGTAGAAATAAATTTCCATGCTAATTGTAGGCAGGAAATCAAAGAAGTGGACCCATAAGCAATACTTATTAATAAATTCTGACAGATTATAATTATGTTGCCATCAAAGAATGTGATCCTGATGTTAACAGTGAAAAGGAGGGAAACCAAGCTTATTGATGTGGAACAATTTTTATCTTGTTTTTTTTTTCCAGTGACAAAATGAAGATAAAAGAGTATGAATGCCAATAAGATCAGAGGGAATTCTCACAGCCCAGTCTTCTGTTCTCCTGACCTTGTGTTTGGCAGTCTTGTCTTGGGAAACCAGAACTGGTTCTGTGGTATTAGAAGGGAGTAGACAGATTAGACTATTTAAATCTTACTAAGATCCCAGACAATATTTAGGGAGGAACAACATATGTCCCCACAGGAGGGAGAAGTCTCTCTGTTGGTGGCAAAAGCTTCAGCAAACACAGATATTTAAGAACATAAACCCTGAAACTGGATGCCCTGAGCTCTAGCCCTACCTTTTACTACCTGGAAAAATCTTACAGGAATCAGCCTTCTTTGGAAGTTACTATATTCCAGCACAAAACAAAATAATACTTTCAAGTAATTAGAAAAACACTTATCACACTATGTGATCAGTATTTGATTTTAAAAATTCTTTAACTCCATATTCAATAGCAGTGGCAAGGAAGAAGTTATGTTTGAAAAGTATACATTACACAAGGTTTCTCTAATCTAGCTGGAGGCAATTGGCAAAATAAATGAAGTTGTGAAATTCCTTTGGGTGGGGTAGCCAAAAGACCTACTTAGCTGAGGTTAGTTAGAGGCCAGACTATAATCCCTTTGGGGTTCTTCAAATTCCCTGTCTCTGATGCAGGTAGTGGCAGTAAGAGACAAGCTGAGTGAAGGCACCAGTTACCATACTGAGGGTGACAGAATGGGGAAACAACAGTAGGCAAGGAGCAGATGTGGAAAATGTCAGAAGTTCACTAGACTCCCTCTCAAATGACTCTCAGGCTTTCATTTTAGATGCTTCCTGGAGAATAGGATGACAAGTGGCTAGGAGGAGAGAACAAACCTGGATAGCTGTCCAATATTTCTTGAGCTTAATAAAGAAAATTCTCTTAGAAAATCCAAAATGATGCAAGCACCCTTACTCCCCAATGGTGCTTCCTAGGATTGTACCACACAGGCCCTGAGCTGGGAAACCATAAACTGTCGTTCTACATCAGTAAGTCAATTTTGAGCCTAGTTCTCACCTTGTTAAGTCTATGCAATTTCTTGTCACAAATTAACAGAAAGTAACTTTCATCTGAAAAGTCTTAACACTTTTGCATTTAGAGACTTCTGACTCATCTCCAAGTTCTCAGAGAGAAGGTATACATAAAGCCCTCTAAAGACATTTAGAGAAAGAAAACATGAATACACCATTTACCATGGTTGATCTATCACAATGTTTGGGGTTTTTTTTCTCACAAACACCCAGAACATTGTTGAAACTTGTCATTAAGTCACTTGGCAGAGGTTCTATCTCGGATTTTTGCCTGGCAATGGTTTCGTACTGCCCTGTTTTTTCTTCAGTCTCCACAAGCTATAACCTAACTTTGTGACTGGGCTTGCATATGTAATTAGAGTTGTGTCTCTCTGCCAGGTGGTTTCTCCCTCCTCAGCTAATTAGTCTAGTTTTCCCTTTAAGGCATGCAGGAACTATCAGTTACATTAAAAGAAAACAATAGGTTGGTGATGTCAGTTTTTGAAACTGTTGATTGCTTTCCATATTATATCATATATATGGTCGTGAGGATTATTCTATACATATGGGTAAATTATTCAGTACCTCATTAACACAATTCAGACATATCAAGGCTTGTCCTGCTTGAACTAAACTTTTAAGCCATGTGACATGGAAAAAAGATCATTCTTCTCAACAAGGTGCTGAATTGATATAGTAAAACCTTCCTATCCATGTGTTGTTTGTTTGTTTGTTTGTTTGTAATCTTTTTTCTCACAGCTTAACAGTTCCAATATGAGGATTTGAAACAAAAAAATCATAGTACTGGAGGTCATGCTTCTCAACTATAACATTGGTCCATTTTTTCAAGGATTTTTAAAAAGGGAATAATGATAGATTCATCAGTTTCCTGATAGTAATGGGGATTGGTCCAACACTTCCAACATTATTGCAGACTCACTGGAGATCTTAGTAGGATTAGTGGCTTCAGATATTGGTCATTGTAGCATTTGAAACTTCTTTCTTTAAAAAGTCTCAAAAACTGGTCCATAAAAAACCGCGTCAATATTGCCCAGAAACTGGTGAGGCATATTTTTATGGCTTACCTCAGAAACATCAAATCAGAAACTGTAGACTGGTAATTAGCAAGCTGAGCTTCAAAACCTGTCTAGCTGATTGTGGTTCATCTCCAGCAGATGAAGCTCTACTACTAAGCATATGTCCATCCAAATAGATATGAGCAAAGTCTACATATAAAGATTTCAGCCAAATCCATAAGGCTGAGCCCATTATCAAGAATCTCAGGTCACAGAAAACAGTGTTAGGATCATTGCTACTTCTGTGAAGGAGGAAAAAAATGCATCAATTTCCTGGTAAATTTCCCCAATGGTTTTAACAATCTTTACCATATGCAAAATATAATGTTCTCAAAGATTAAATAACACTCCTGGGACTTAAAGAAAAGAGGAATAGAAGAACATACTTGGGAAAAGAAATCTCTTTCCTGCTATGGAAGAAATATAACACTTATTATTGGGTCATTCTAAAATCTGTTACATTGATTTTCAAACAAAGAAACTTTGTAGTCAAAGTGGCCAAGATGAATGAGAATACCTTTCCCAGGGACTTTCCCAGTGTTAACACAAAACCTTAACAAAAAATTTTCCTGAAGAGATTAACCTAATCACTAAAGTTCTCTTTACTTCAGTCACAAAGGGGAATGGAGTTCAGGTGAAATTGCCTTGAAATCAGAGTCCCAGACCCTTCCACATTCTTGACATTCATAGAATTCTTGGGCCCATCAGGAGACCACCCCTAAAGACAGAGAAAAGAAGGCTGCCTAGAGGCAGCTCAAATAGCAATTATCAACTCCATTTCCAAGTGGATATTCCAAGGAAACACTTTGCTTTACAATCACTAAATAGCACTAAAGATAAGTGAGGGTCTGCCATCCAATGGATACAGGAGTACAGAGTTAACTTCTTTCTAAACTTATCTGCAGTAGGGGCTGAAGATGCCTGGGCACTGAAGTCACCAATACTCTAATGGACACAATACTTTGGCCTGTCCGGTTTATACCTACTTTATGATGCTTGGACGATATCAGGATAATTTGTTATGTTAAATGAAGTTATATGACCAAGATTGGCCAGATGATTTAACTTAGAGGTAGAGACATGAGTCCAGTGAAAATATTATCACAAACTTATCACTAGAAGACTCTGCAAAGAAATGGATAAGAATTGTTAGGTTTTGCTCTTCCACATTTTGGGGGTGTATTTTTAATTTGAAAAATAAGTTAGAAATAGTTTATATTTTAATCCCTTCTACAGGAAACCACCAATCCAGTATGTAAACATTACATTTTGCTTTATGCTGAATATTAAAAAGAGAACAATCAGAGCTAAGGAGATAGCTCAATGGGTAAGGTGCTTCTTAAGCTTGAAGACTTGGGCCTGATCTCCAGAACCCACATTAAACAACAACAATAAAGTAAACATGGTACAGGAAGATCCCTGGGGCTCACGAGGTAGCTAGCCAGCCCAACTGAAGAGTGAAGCCTTGAGTCTCAGTGAGAGACCTTGTTGCCAAAACTGAGAAACATGGACATCTCCTGAAAAAAACAACAGTCTAAGGTTGGAATTCGGCCTTCACCTGCTTACATGCACACACACACACACACACACACACACACACACACACACACACACACCTACACAAAATGAAGCAAATCAAAAGTTTCTATGACTAGCAGAGGATTTGTATTTCTTCACTTAATTGTATGTGTGTGTGTGTGTGTGTGTGTGTGTGTATGTGCACATACATACCCATGAGTGCACATGCAAGTACAGATCCCTGTTTATGCTCATGAACGCACACACATGTCTGTTTGTTTGTGTGTGTCTGTGCAGGTGTGTGCACACTCATAGGGACCAATACTTTAACCCCATTCAAAAAACTGAATTTTCAATAATACCTGGTTTTTTGAGAAATGAGAGAAAAGTGAAATTGACACAAACAGCATTAACATTGAAACAGTTAGAATATATATTTTATAGTTCTTTTTAAGATAACATTTTAAAGGGGCGAAGTCACAGATCCAGTGATGTGGATGACTTGTTCTAGGTCATCAAAGCCCTGCACTCACCCTCAATTGTTTCAGCTACTACTGAACCTCTCCCTAAGAAGCACCACCAGCTGAGGCAGCTGTGCTAGGGCACAGGGGCAGGCCAATTAAGATTCATTATGTCACATCAAGGAAAGAATTCCAAACACTGGCCTTCCACCAAGAATGCAGTATCCTTACCCTTCCACTTCAAGCCCGGAGATGTTCTCAGTAAAAATAACCTTAGCTAATCATAACTGCTGGGGAGGATAGAGATAATCTCTATGAGGTCACAAAGAACTAAAAAATGTCTTTAGAGATCAAACAACTCTTACTAAGAAAGGGTCAGAAGATTCAGGGTACTTGTCCTCCCCCAACCTCTGCCCCTCAGACAGAATGAGATGCTGGGATGCTGAGATCCTGGGATGGGAGTGTCTGTCATACAGCTCAAACAGCATACTCAATTTCTAGTTCCACACTGACTGGTAAACTTACTTTAGCGTCCTTGGTAAATTAGTAGTATGCAGCTAAATAACAGACAATCATTATAGCGACAGGCGTATAAAAGGCAGTTGCAGGAAATTGCCCAAAATAAGCAGAATAAATAATTCTGGGGAGAATTGGATGCTTTTTCTAACCATCACCTGACAGCCCAACTTTCTTTCAAATTTTACTTCTATCCTCTTCTCTTCTTTGCCAGATGAATGTACTTCCAGCTGGACTTGGGAGAGGCAATGGTGTCAACCAATGACTCGTTAAAAAATACACACCTGTCATAAATGCAAGAGTCTCTCTAGGGATATATTAAATTCCACTCTCTGCTTTCTATGAAAAGGTGCAATGAAAAAAATGAATTAACTACCAACTACCAGATGTTTCTAGCATCTCTATTAGTTTGAGTATGATGGAACAATTGCTACATTGTACAGATGTTAACTAACATAAACATAAGCATTTAGGATGTGGGAAGAAGGAGGCTCAACTAAATGTATCCTGACAGTAAATGATACTTTCTTTTTGGCAGTGCTTATAAAAACAGGAAGAAGCCTCTCTTTTTGCACTAACAGGTTTTAGCTACAGTAAGAATAAGTGGGCATATTTTTAAAATTGCAAACTTGTGGATGTGGACTTTTAGTTTGTCACTGCTTCGTGGCATCCACTATCATGATTTCAAAACTTCCCGGTGATACTCATATATGTGCATTTCAGGATTTCAATGCATTCTGGTTATAGAATTCTGGTCCTAAATATTACAAATCATATTCTGTAGACAAGAATGGAGTAAAGGGAAGTAGTACAGCAATGATATAGGAAAGGATAGAGCCACTGACACTATAAAAATATTAAGAGTAAATATGTACAAAATGTTTGCATTACTCCTGACCATACAATAAAATGCCTGACATTCAAGTATATAGAGAGCATTCATCAACATGTACACAGAAGCACACAGCAGGACTTCTAGAACTTTGTCCCCTGGAGACTCCTTTTGCATGAGAAAAGTTTATGCAATCCAAGGTATAAAGGCACATAAAATAGAAACACAAATCAAACATCTACTGATAGTAAATCACAAATAAATTTACTTAAAAATATTATTTGGTAAATATGTTTACCATTATTAAAGGCAAAAGCAAACTAGCATCTTAATGGTTGTATTCATTTATTTTGAACACTGTATAAATACATAGTACAAAATAATAGAAGTATGTTTATGGCCATTTCAAAAAATTGTTTAACATTTTGCCCTAGTTACAATCCAAAAATTGCTTTAATGATTTTTTTTAGTGCAATTCAATTGAGCAGCTCTTGTGGCAAATTTAAAAACAAATATTCTAACAAAATACAATCTAAAAATAATTTAATTGGATACTTATATGATGAGGAATGACAACAGAAAAATATTAAAGTAGTTTTCCAGGATTAAATCATGATTTTTGCATAATAGCAGAAAATTATATGTATCATAAAAACATTGCAGTTATAAATAGTCTCATTGGCAGTGTGTATTGTGACAGCATGAGCCATGTAAAGGGAGCACGTTGTGAGTTCAAAGACAAGGTTTCAGAGAAGTAGTGCAAAGCAACATAGGGAATTAATGAGAGAAACATCTCAAATTCATTACTCATTTGGTTTTCCGTTCATAATTGGTCATTGCGCATTGAGAAACCTTTTACTATTGCTAAAATATTTTATAATCCTAACATTCAGATCTACAGTGCAAGGAACTATTCTATATGAGAGCAATCATCTCAAATGAACTGATTTTGGATTCAGCTCTCTCTCTCTCACCAACACCACAGGAGAATCCTAGAATGGAAGATGGGAAAACGACACCTTCTTGTGTTTTGTCATACAGGCCCCATAACCACTCATTTGCTCCCATGCTACACCTGATGAGCTTTTTCCTGGGGGCTCCTAAGATCATTCTGGAGGATTCTGACAAGTTATGTCTAGGGTTGTACAGAAAGAGGGTTGAAGTCTATTAACAAAATTTGCAAATACTTCAGAGAGAAAGATGCCACAGTTCATGTGCAAGAATATTCCAGCTCAAAGATCTAGCAAGAGAGTCGGCTCTGAGTTCAACTAGACTGAAGTTCAAAAACCATAGCTTCATTACTTGCAATCCATTTTACACTGCAAAACTTATTCAACTTCCTTAAGATTCTGTTTCTGCTCTTTCCACAGAAAAGTAAATAATATTTATTATTTAAATAAAGTGACTTTCTCTGAATTTGTTGCTTGGCATTAGATATCCTTACTCTAGCTAGACTGCCTGGTTGGGCCTCAGTGGGACAGGAGTTGAATAAATTCTGCAGTGTAAAGTGGATTGCAAATAATGAAGCTATAGTTTTTGAACCTCAGTCTAGTTGAACTCAGAGCTAGATCTTTGAGCTGGAATATTCTTGTGCATGAACTGTGCAATAGTTGGGGGACCTACATGAAGACAAAGCTGTGCATCTGCTACAAATATGTGGGTATCTAGGTCCAGCTCATGCATGGTCTTCGGTTGGTGGCTCAGTCTCTGTGAATTCCCATGGGCCCAGGTTAGTTACTTCTGTAGGTCTTCTTGTGGTGTCCTTGACCCCTTTGGCTTGCGCAATTCCATCCCCTACTCTTCCACAAGACTTTCCAAGCTCCACCTGGTATTTGAATTGATTCATTTTGATCAAGTAAACTAAAATCATTAAGCCACAAATGCAGCGTGGGAGTTTATTGCCAAAAGTTAATTGTTCTTTGATCGAGGTGACTTCCTAAGCCCCTGAGACCTTTCCTAATTTTCCTTGGTATCACAGAAGCCACATTTATTGGTGCAATATTGTACAGTGGTAAGGAAAGTGCGTTTACCTCTTCAAGTAAAATATGAGCAAATAAACAGATGGAGCAAAAAAAGATAGTCAGGGAGTATTAAAAAATCTTTAAAAGATAAATTAAAAATAACGGCATCATAGAAAGCATCTCTTCTCTCTGGTCCTGGCACTATGAATCTAAATCCTGAAGGGATATAGCTCCAAAAGCTACTTATCCTATAGAAGTGAGAGAGGGGGGAGGGGGAGAGGAAGAGGGAGGAGACGGAGGCGGAGCGGAAGAGGAGGAGAGGGGGAGAGGGAGAGAGGGAGGGGGAGGGGGG
>NW_021604589.1:7404610-7407511 GCF_004785775.1 Grammomys surdaster | reverse complement strand
GTGGGGAGGGGGGAGAGGGAGAGCGGGAGACGAGGAGAGAGCGGGGAGAAGCAGAGAGGGGAGAGGGAGAGGGAGAGGGAGAGGGAGAATGGAGCTGTACTCAGATGATGCTGGGAACAGAGGTGGTGGCTTTGTACCCTATGGATATTGAGGGCACAATTACAGAAGAATAGATTTGAGGGGGGATCAGAGATGACAGATGCTTGAGAAACACTTGTATTCCAGTTAGAGCATTGTTCTGGTAGACAAATGGCCAGCCTCCAAACCAATAGTGGCAGAGTGGGGAGATTTCAAGAGGGAGGAGCAGAAAAGAATTTTAAAGAGCAATGCTGGTGGAATAATAAAAGAATAACACCTATAGATCATGGACTTTTATTCCTGGAATAAACCTTCAAGATCATTTAATCCAACCTCATTACTTACAGATGAAGAAATGTGTATCTTATGAATAACAGACCTGAGGAAGTAACTTATTAAAACCAGGAGTTATAGCACTAAAGAGAGGGAAAGACTCCAGAATTGGCATACAGACTGAAGAGTCTAGGTTGATGCTGTAATTGAAATCCTATATGATGAAATAATAGAACCTATTACAATGAACAGTTCCATCTTAACTTCCAAGCAAAGCTTGTTGAGAGTGACATGCCCATAATAGAATGGCCAAATGGATAGCACCCAAAAGTAGAGCATCAATTTGTTCAATGTGAATAAATGGAGAAATTACACATTTATATTTCAACAGGTTTTTGCATATAAACCTTAGTTATTTTAATAACTAATTAGTGTTTTCCATTGAGATGAATTCTACCCCACCCCTACCCCAAACACTGTTAAAGAAATAGAGCAGGTCCAAATGTATACCGTGGAAGACTATTTGGTGGAAGTTGTAGCAATATAAGGAACAAAAAAGAATATTAGAAAAAATCAAAAAAGGTCTGGTGATGAACAATGAAAGTACTTAGATAAAAAGATGAGTTAAATGTTTAATATTTGCGATATTAAATATGACAACATTTTTAAAATAAAAGCTATATGCATTAAGATAGGCTTTTTAATAACATAACTCTATAATCTCAGATAACTCCAATAAAAATTATGAAATGCAAATATCAGGTGTGCATGGAAGACATTAAAACAAAAATTTCATGATTTCATATCCCATGGAATTTATCTGTAGAACTGACAAGTAGCGATGCATAAGCAACACATATTTTTTTAATTTGATAATAACCATTTAATAAAAATATAGCAGTATTTCTAGAGGCAAAACAGCCCAGGAAACGACTAATAACAATTATGAGAGCCTACTATGCACCAGACACATTCAAAACATCTATTCACAGAGCGCTTTCAATTACTCTATGTCATGGAGACTATTTTTATCCCTGTTTTCAAATTTTATAAAGAAGAACCCGTAGGCACAAAGAATTTAACAGTTCCTGATTCTTAACACGCTCAAATGGGATCCGTGCCCAGGCAGGCATATGCTTGAACTTATGTTTTTAACTAATATTCTACACATGGATCACAAGATGGAAACCAATACAACAATAGGAAAATGGTTTTAAAAACCAAAGATCAAGATATCAAAAGATCAAACATAGGACAATAAAAATAAGCATGAATTTATTAAACTCATTTTAAAAATAGTTTAGTAATATATTCATATATTATTTATAGGAAACAATAGGAAAAACCAACTTATTTAAAAATATTAAAGGTAAAGGCTGGAGGGCCAGGCATGAAGGTATCCTAGAATAGAGAAGGCAGAAGCAGGAGATCTCTGTGAGTTCAAGACCAGTCTGATCTACATGAGTTCTAGATCAGACAGTGCTATATATTGAGATCTTGTCTTAAAAACTGGAAAGTCAAGCCTGGGAAAGTACTTGGTGATCAAAGCACTCCTTGAATAATTCTGATGACCTAAATTCAGCTGCCTAGAATATAGATAAAATTATAAGCCAAAAGCAGTACTGATGCTAATAAAAGAAAGAAGTATAGTACCATGATGAAAAATACAGCTATATGAAATATTTTATCTGCCTCTGCTTATAACATAATGGCATAAATGTCATAGTTACCATTGAAGGAATACTGGAGAGAATCTTAATATGAGGTATAAATAAATTGTTAAAATAGATTATGAGATATAAAATACTTGAAAACATGAAAGGCATTCTGTTTTGTGAGATCGAAAGAATATTTATGTGGTAAAATATTCCGCAGTAAGATTGTAATTCCACTTAAAAGCTCACAAGAACACACGAGAGGTCTCTAACGGTCATATGAAGATTGAATAGTTTTTTTTTTAAAAGAAGATGTTATCAAAGAGCTGCTAGAAAATACCATCCATTTGTTATTAAATTGATATATATATACAAACTGATTTTATACTTATTTTAAAATTAAATTTGTTGTATATCATGGCACATTGATATCAATAGGAAGCAACCATTAAATAGTACTAAGAGCTAAAAACACAAATTAAAGCTTCTTGACATCTGTATTCTCAACTTATATGTATACATATATAAATTATATAAACGTGTGATTTGAGTACTGGCTAGGAACATGGCTCAGTAAGTACAGTAATTTCCTTACAATCATGAGGAGTGGACTTCAATCTCCAGAACCCTCAAAATGTTGGAGGTGGTAGTATTCACTTTTAATCCCAGCACCAGAGAGTAGAAAATGGGAGCTCTCTAGGGTTTTCTGGCCAGCTACATTAGTCTAATTGAACTTCAGGCCAATATGAGAGCCTGTCACAAACGAAATGGTGCTTCTAAGAATGACATGCTAGGTGGCCTTCTGGTCTCTATATACACATGCATGTACGTATACCTATACACACATGCTCTCTCTCTCTCTCTCTCTCTCTCTCTCTCTCTCTCTCTCTCTCTC
>NW_021604589.1:7326515-7404600 GCF_004785775.1 Grammomys surdaster | reverse complement strand
CTCTCTCTCTCTCTCTCTCTCTCTCTCTCTCTCTCTCTCTCTCTCTCTCTGACACACACACACACACACACATACACATACACAAACACATTAAAAGGAAAAAATGTATACTTTATTTACCTAAAATAAATATCATATATATATATGACTTCAATTTTGAACTACATAGGTTCAAATATACATATTGCATATGTATGTATATACATATAATATGTGTATATAAATATATACATATATTCGAACATATATAGTTCAAATGATGTTATATTACTTGGGCCTATAATACTCCCCAAAAGAGCCCTAGCCTAACAAAAATGTTAACACCAGGCATGGGAAATCTCTCTTTGAGTTATTGGTCAAGAGTATCTGAGTGAGTCTGAAAATGATATAAACTACTGTTGTAACTATTTGTTGACTCCCAGATGTTGAAGGTAAGTCCCTTTTACTGAAGACACCATACATTTTAGACGTTAAGACCCAGAGGATCAGAACTGGATCTGACCTGAAAGCCTACTCCCTGAAGGTAAGTTTCCATAATACCAGAAGTTTCTTGGCAAGCTTCCAAGGGAGGAAAGCAACCAATAGTCATATACAGCTGTAATGCTTATGAACCACAATTATGACAAGCATGGCATGATAAGTTTAAGAGTGCAATAGTGGCACTCATATCTTGGTGGTAATCAACATCAGATTAATTGAAATCAAGGCCTGCTCAACAGGAGGGAAATCACACTTGATATTGAAAACCTAGTCAACATCAGAGAATAAGGAAGTATGAACAAAAACTTTTGAAAGGAGTTTGTGTCTGCAGAGACTGATGAGCTGATTAGAATTTCAATACTGTGGAAATTCTGGAATGTTGCAGGTCCAGAAGCTAATTATCTTATTTTGGGCTAACTTCTGGACCTACTCTGTGTCAGAACTAATAATAGATTAAAGCCATTGTGTAATCTATTAACTTAGCCCACCACTAACTTTCATAAAACCAAAAGCTATCATCAGATAGCATTTCAGGTCTATAAAAAAAGCTCCCCATATCTCTCTGTACTCACCTCTCTGATGCATGTTCTGTAAAGCTATAAAAACTTCATAAAACTACTTCCATGTTGAACATGGAACTTGGGGTAACCTAACTCTGTGCTCCTAAGCCTTGGTCACTGAATATGGCTCCAAAATTAACTATCTCTTATTTCATTTTAAGATGATAGATGTAATTTTCTTCATTGACAAAAGTCATGGATCTCAAAAAAGAACCTACCATACCATACTGAACCAGAACAATTCCTAAATGCATTCTAATTTTACATCCTTATATCTATAGATAAGTGTAGCTCTTAACCCCCATCAAAGAATATTAAAAGTAATACTAAATGAAATGAACATATTGTATTCATAGATCTATGTTTATATAAACAAATATGCTTGTTTGTATGTATGTGTGTGAATGCATACATATGTTTGTGCAAGTGCATGTTGGTAACAATAACAACTAAAGAAAAAAGATGTCATTATTTCAAAAGGGAGCAAGGTAAAGGAAGGTCACAGGGGAAGGCTTGACGGGAGGGAGTAAAGGAAAGGAAAAAACTGACAAATTACATTTTCATTTAATTTTTTAAAGATTTAAGTATGAGAAACTTCTATTTACTGTAGCATCAAAGTGGTATTCTCAAACATCGATAAATGATGATAAACTCAGTAAATATTTAATTTCAAAACCAACTTTGAAGAAAGGTAAAGGAAGAAGGAAGAGAGAGAAAAATAATCTTCAGGTAATAGGCAACAAGAACAATAAAATTAAAGCAAACTGAGTGTACACAACCTCAAGAAAGCACAGACTGTATGACAAACCAGAATAGAATCTGGCCAACCTTCTGTGCTACTCTCTAAGATGTTCTTTTCCAAACATCCATTTAGAAATCTAGAGTTATTGATTAGCTCTTTTCTATGCTGAAAGTGAAGGATACTTAAAACATCAAGAAACACCATGAAAATCAGACCAATATAAAAAGAGATTACATAAGAAAGCATAAGTAACTCAGAAAAAAGTTTTCAATAAACTACAGAAAAAAGAAAATATATTCAATGATGACAAATAAGCTGTTACGATTTTTTAAAGAATAAAGGAACAATCATATAGAAACTAAAGTAATGATAATAGAACTTTGGAATAGGAGGATTAAAAGTTGAAGTTAAAAATATTGTCCAAGAAGGGTGATGGTAGTACATGCTTTTGATCCCAGCACTCAGGAGTCAGAGGCAGTTAGATCTCTAGGCAGCCTGGTCTACAGAGCAAGTTTCAGTACAAGGATATCCAGGACTATACCAAGAAGCCCTGTCTCAAAAAAAATTGTTCAAATGTAGAGCAAAATCAGCAATAAAGATGAAAACATTAGAGATAGGTTAGGAAATTTAAAATTCAAATTCTGAGAATATTGAGGAAAAAAGAAAACAATACTTTAAAACAAAATTAATTTTTTTTGCATTTACTATGATTTTGTTTAAGTGTCTCCCAAAGGTACATGTCTTAAAGGACTGGTTATTAGTCTATGGTACAATTAGGAGATACTAAAACTTATAGGAGATAGGATATAAAGGAAAGAAGTGAGATCATTAGGGCTATGCCCTTCAGAGGATATTTGAATCCCCTCATTTTCTACACTATCAGCCTTCTAGCTACTACGAGGTAAGCACATTTCTCTGTCATATGTTCCCGTTATGTGTTGTCTTGCCCTGGGTTCAAATGCCAAGGGTCCAACCAATCATGTACTAAAACCCAAAAAACTGAAGAACAATAAACTTTTCCTCATAATTTGATTGTTTTTGTCATGTTAACAGAAAGTTAATTAACACAAACTAGAATCAAGATACATGAAAGAGATACCATGGCATCTCTCTGTCAATAGCTGATCAACTTCTCTTTACTCCCAGGCATCTTTGTGTCAACAGTTCTAGAAATCCTCTGCTATTAAAATAATCCCAAGGTACTAGCCTGTACATTCAGAAAGATTAAATGCTAAACAAAAGCCAGTAACAATTCTAACATGAATAGGGAAGGACTTCCAAAAGCCCCATGTCTATTGGGACAATTCTTGGGACAGCTACTGAGGAAGCATCACTCTTTAGGAAACTAGCCACTGATAGGTTATTCACGCCCCAATGGATAGTCATATACCCATGTATTGTTAGGCAGCAGTAATTGTGTTCAGTGAGTTATTAAGAACAATAACAACAAAAAATACTAATAAAAGAGAACAGGAAACTGGTTTGGAGATGGGATAGGGCATCAGAGAGAGTTTGAAGGAGGTAGTGGGGAATAAATATGATCAATAAACTTTGTATGTATGAAACTTTCAAAGAACAAAACTTATTTAATTTGTTATAATGTATATTTTGCCACAATCAAAATTTTAAAATGGGCACCCAAAATGTCTCAGAAGGCCCATATTCAATATTATATAGGGGAAGGAAAAAACTGACTTCTACAAATTGTCTATTCACCTCCATACGTATCCTGTGGCACACATACTCCCCACACAGAAACATACACACACAATTAATTAACTAAAGTCGAAGTAAATGTTAAAAGATTTAAAGTAAGTTTGTTAGGGAACTATTATAAAACAAAAAAAAAACATTTAAACGATTTCTATTCATTTAAAAATGAACAGATAAAAAAGCAAAGCCATTTAACATACTATGCATGTGTGTGTTTGCACTAATATACACACAGATAAAAGCACATATGTGTGCTTTTTATTCAATATTTAACATTGCATCTACACTTTAGAATAACCTAAAGTACACAGGATTTTTTGCACATAATCATGGGACTAGCTGCGTTAACAAGGGCTATAATTTTACTAAAATGTCTTTAAGTTTAGAGTAGTCACAATTATACTTAGCCTAGCATCATTTCCCTTACAATTATATGCTCCAACATAAATTACTAATGTACAGAAATTAAACATGAAAATAATAGCACTTGGGTGGTCTTAGGAGCATTGCATCCTTTAAGGAGAATGTGTCCAGGATGTTAATTTTACAATAGCTTATGTTTAGAATACAAATCAATGAAAGAATGTGTCCTGCAGTTTTCTGTGATAAATGACTCTTCTTATCTTTCTCCTGTCCTGCTATTGTCCTCTTATCAGGTTTGGAGGAAACTATAAAACGTTATCTTCAAATCTATCTCAGCCTTGAAAGAGGGCTGATATTACTTCAACAGTTGGTGAGGATGCATCTATTTATGGCCTTTAAGTAGAAGATTTTACGAGCTCCCTGATAACACAGGTCTCTACTATCTTCTGCTCTTAAGTAATCAAAGTTCTTTCCTTTTTGTGGGGGTGGGCGAGGGACTTGGCCTTAAATAGAAAAAGAAGCAATTGAAATCTGTGTCTTAGGTTCCAACCATTGCTTGCTTTCCTCATGGGAGAAATACGTTTAAATCTTTAATGCTTGAAAAACTGGTATCTCATAGGCACCATTATTCTGTTTATGTGAAGTTGTAGAAATGGCAAAACTTTAATTGTATTAAGAGGTCCAGCACTAGTCAGGAGCTAGCGAGAGGTGGTTCATTTTGAAAGGTTACAAGATAAGTTTTTAAATGGGGGTTGTAATGGATTATATATATATAATACTACAATTCGCTAAAAAGGGGTGCATATTATATTATAATTTTCAAAACTGCTCTTTTCAGAGGGTACAAGATTCAATCAAGTGATAGGAAATATTATTTCAGGGTTATGGTTATTTAGCCATTTATATAGGGTTAGTCACATTTGCTGCCAAATAATAATAATTCAAAACTGTTTGGAAATACAGTTGCAGAAAGATAACATTTGATGAAAGAACATAGATACTCTTTGTACAGTAGCCAAAGTCGATTCTTATTTTAAAATTCATAATTACTTATATTATCTCTAGCATTAATTAATGTCCTCATGTCTCTAGAACTTAATAGTATCATTATATTAATCTGACTTTATAATGACCTCTCCTTATGACCTTTTGACATTCTTCATTTGTTGTGTCAATCTATAACAATAAAACCTATTCCTTTTTTGTTTTCTTCATTCTTTATTTTTCATTTACCCCCCCCCTTCATTTCTTTCTCCCTCCCTCTATTTCTTTCCTCATTTCAACTACCATGGATTTTTTTCTTCCTTATCAGGTGGAACACTTACTACAATATACATTTGGAAAAGGAGAATTCCCTTTAATTCAAGCAGGCAGAACTCATGGCACTGGAATAACAGTACACTCTTTTCCAGGAACATAGTGGTTGAAAGTCGGCATCATATCTGAGAGTCTAGAGATGTGACTGTCTTAACAACAGGGAGCCTGCCAAGAAAGCATACATCTGAACAGTTAAAAATGAAGATAGTCAAAGTCACTGGCTGCTATGACAGGGCAAAACAATGAAAAGATTCTTCTATTTTTATTTTTCCTGAGACCATTTTAAGTTTAAATGGAATTTGATTTTCTTGATAGAGAATCCCAAAGAGAATTATTCCTCCCTATTCTAGGAACCTAAGGTCAGAATGCCTTTGTTAACTTCTGTTAAAACTTCCTGTTTGTATGGGAAACCCCTCCCCAGCTACCCATTTATTTAAGCTTCTATTAAAACTGCATGTATAAAATTCATTCCAACTAACTGTTTATCTTAGTTTCTGTTGACACTTCCTGGTTGTATGTATGGAACCCTGTCCAACTAACCACTTATATTAGTGTCTATTAAAACCACTTGCTTCAAGGTGCTTGGCTCAAACTGCTTACTCCTACAAATATCTGCCCCTCAAACATACATACAGACACACACACACACACACACACACACACACACACACCCCTGTCCTGGAAGATGCCAGGATTTGGTTCTTTCCTTTAAAGGCCTCTTGTTCTGGACACTCAGGACCACACCTAGGTCCTGAAACACTTACTTGGGTGTGGTCCCAGTCATCTGGAATATAGACTTTCAGTTGTCTATAAACTGTGTCTGAGTTGCCATCTCTGGTGAGCTCCCAGTAACACCACACCCCTGTTTTAGTTCTGACTCCAAGTCATTCCTTTAGAAGCTCTAAAATACATTGCACACATTTACTTTTCTGAACCTTTGCCTCCTGATCTATAAAATACCTTTCTTGTCCTTATTTGAAGAAGAAAAAGAAGAAGGAGGAGGAGGAGGGGGAGGAGGAGGAGGAGGAGGAGGAGGGGGAGGAGGAGGAGGAGGAGGAGGAGGAGGAGGAGGAGGAGGAGGAGGAGGAGGAGGAACTGTTTAGGAAGGAAGAGAAATTTGGTAGAAAAAAAGAACTTTTGATAGAAAAAAAAGGAACCTCGGTAAAAAAAAAAAAACAGAAATACAATAATCAGCTAAAGGAAGAAGCATTTTCCACTCATAATTTGGACTCCAAGGTTAATTATTTCAATGGCTTTCTCAGAATGTTCCAATTTATACCCCCTGTCTTTTCTTTTCTTTCTCTAACCTGCAGTCATCCTTTATACTGCTCACTAGTAATACAAAAGAGAATCAAATGTAGCTCTATTTTCATTCTTCATTACTATATTTAATGTTATAATATCCTACTAATTCTCTCTCATTAAAATTCTCACAAATTTAAACCTCCATAGGATCAAGGGCCTCTCCTCCCACTGATGCCAGTCAAGGCCATCCTCTGCTACATATGTATCTGGAGCCATGCATCCCTCCATGTACACTCCTTGATTGGTAGTCTAGTCCCTGTGGTGTGTGTGGTTGGGTGGGTGGGTAAGTAGAGGAGCACACTCATAGAGTCAAAGGGGAAGGGGAAGAGGGTGGATGAGATGAGGGATTGTGGAGGGGTAACCAGGAAGAGGGATATCATTTGAGATGTAAATGAATGGAAAGATTAATAAAAAATTCTTTTTTTTCGTGTTTTTTTATTTTATGTATTTATTTATTTTATTTATTTATTTATTTATTTATTTTATTGGATGTTTTATTTACATTTCATATGTTATCCCCTTACCCCATCCCCCACCCACCCAGGAACCCCCTATCCCCTCACCCCTCCTCCTTCTTCTCTGCAGATATAACCCCTACCTACACCCCCACTCCCACCTCCCCACCCTCAAATTCCCACCCCCTGGGGCATCCAGCCTTCATGAGGTCAAGGTTTTCTAATTCTTACAAATACATTTTCCAATGCCAGTTCTACTCCATTGTCATCACTGTCTCTGTCTTGCTAATACCCCCATTATCTTTCAAAACAAGTATGACAGCATCTTCCAAACTGCTCTTCTCACTATGTGAACCTCTTCAGGTGCATCTCCCATGGCCATCTGGTTTCCCGTTTGAAAACACAAACTGAACCTTTCCCGTGGAAAACCTTTCAATGGGTCATCATTGTTTATGGGGTGAAGTGTAGATTGTTTACAACTAAAGCCTACTGACTCCTGAGCCTGAGACTTTTTGTCATCTCATCTTCTTACATGGCTTGCTTCCTGTTCTCTGGCCATACCCAAAGCATCACTATTGTGCAGAAAACTTGCTCCACTTCTTTACCACCACCCCCTTTCTTTTCATACATTCTTTAATCTAATACAGACCATAAATGCCTACATTTTTCTATCAGTCAAAGTCCTCTTGTCTAAATTATGACCACCCAAGGGAACATTAAAGGACATCAATGGTCCATACAACATGAGTGGTGTAGGGGAAATCTATAAAACCTCCAGAAGATCCAGGCACCAACTTATATATTCTCTTACCAGGAAACCTACTGAAGTACTCAAGCCTCCACCATAAGACTCCAGTGTTGCAGCTTTTCTCACCTTTGCATACCTCACACTAAAGTTCTGCCTCTATAATCAGAAGGTAAAACTCACACATCTGCTACCTAAATTGTTCTTTTATACATCAGTATTTCTTATGGGAACCTCTTACTACAGGAATCTAGGTCACTGAGTGGCATTGAACTCTAAATGATACTGGAAAAGAGCACTTTTAAGTTCAGTATTATGGAGTGAAAGAAACTTTCCAATGAATTAAAGAGAATTCAGAGTCTAGGCAGATAGAAATTTTGTTAACCATGTACTATGTTTTTTTATATATATATTTCTTTTGTTTCTGAGAGGGAGTCTTAAAATGTAGCCCATGCTGGCCTTAAACTTCTTACCTTCCTGCCTCTGCCTCTTCAGTGCTGGCATTATAAGGATGGTTTTTCCTTCTTCTTTGTGAACTAAATTCATAACTTCCTTCAGAACTTTGCAGCAGATTCTCAAGCATTCTGCTCACAATTTCACAAAATTTACTCTTTCCACAGACCTTAACATATTCTACTGCAGTTCTGCAATTGAATTTCCTTCATAAACTCTATAAAATGCTTAATTATTATGGCTGTGTTTGTGTTTCTTTGCTTTATTCTCTACCCTCATGTAACCAATCCCTGGCACATGTCAGAGAATTAATAAACTTTCTTTGAGGGGGTGGGTAAATAATACTTAAGGAAGCACTAATTTAAATAGTCTTTGTAAATATTTTAGTAATATAAGTTTGGCTGAATTAATTTTTGTTCCATGTTCCCCAAGTCAAGAGAGAATTAACTCCTATCCCAATAATACAATAATGTATAGAGTACTTAACCAATATTAAAAGCTTTTAAATAGAATGTGGTTTTCTAAAACGGGCAAGGGAGGGCAAGGGAAATTGGAGCTCTACCTTGAGTCTTCCCAAGACTTACTATAAAACATCAGGATTCCACAATGATGTTAAGAAAGATGTAACTTTGAAATGGAAACAGTAGAAAAGACATCAGAGTAGAGAACTCAACTGTAAAAGTCATTTTAAATGAATTTTGTATGTTTTGTTAATAACCAAGGGATTCACATTGATATTATTTTCCTTTTACTTGGCCATTATAAAGTGGTCTCTATGGATTTGCTGACAGCTTCATGAGCTGATTGTGACAATAGACTATGTCCAACAAAAAGAAATAGGCAAATAGGGAATACATATCTTTTAACATGAACACAAAGAGAATAGTCAATAATTAAGTTCCCTTTCAATCTTAGAAAAATATATGTTTAAGTTATTGAAAGAGCTTTTGGTCATCCAGAGCCAATTCAAAGGATTTAACATCTGTACTTGCTAGCCACTCAGAACTGGGTTTTTTAAAAAATATATATTCCACTAGAAGGCTGGTAAGATGACTCAGAGGGTAGGAGTGCTTATTGGCTAGCCTGCTGACCTGAGTTTGATTTCCCAGGACTCAAATGGTAGAAAGTGAGAACTAACTCCTACAATCCATTTTCTAATCTCCACATGTGAGGTTGGCATGTATACACCCAGATACACAAAAATAAATAGAATACACATATTATTAAGTTTCAAAATGATGTTCTACTATAGAACCCTTACACTCAACATATTTTTAGACATGCATGGGTACACAGATACATAGATATATGAAAATGTTACCAGTAATGAATCATAAAGAAATTGATTTTAAAAGAATCCTTTCTATACAGATAATTTTACCACATTTTAAAGACTAAGACAAATTTGCATACCATTCAGATTGTTGTTTATTTTTAAAAATAAGGAAATCATTTGTAAAAATTTGATAATAAAAGTATTTTTTTGAGATTTGATTAATATTTTGATTTAGAATCATCAATATGAAGAATACTACTTCGTATAAATACCAGGAATGAAATGGCAAAAATATACTGATAGCCATTTCAGCAATTATTACAAATTCTGTCTTAATCCTCTCAATCCTAAGAAAAAATACACTGAAGTATTTTTGTGTGTAAAACTAAAATTAGAAAACTTTAAAATCAAATATACCAATACAATTCAACTGATAGTCATACCATCTAGATATTTACATAAAGAGAAAACATGTTGGTTTTTTTTATAATTTATTTATTTTTTTCAAATCATAATTTTTACTTATTCACACATGGGTTATAAACACAAAAAGGCAGGATGTGGGGAAGGGGATGATACTGGAGTGTGGGTATTCAGGGGGAGTACAGATATCTTTCAGAACCGGGTATTGGCTGGGTGAAGGTTCAGGGGACAGATCACTATGACTCTGCCTATGATTCACTTGTCCTTATCTAAGTTGGTATTATCTGCCAAGGCTACCTATTTACAAGGTCGATGATTACTCGGGCTGGTAAATATCCACAAAAGCTGACTGTTTACAATAGCTTATAGCCATCTGTTTCAATGGTTTTCTACAGAGACCCAAGACTTGGTGTTAGTATACATGTATGACAAGCCTATTGCTGAATTTAGGCCTATGGCAGATTTTAGGCCTTCAGTGTATAAGCAGGGCTGCCCCGACATCTCCTCCCTTCTCTAAGTATAGAAGGGCTGTGGTGATTCTATTCTTGCGAAGGCGGGGATAGAGGCCTGAACTCCAGTAATTGAAGGGGACCTTGTAATGGCTCTGGTCCCCCTGTTGTTGTCCAGTGAGGCATGAGGGTCATACCCATCCGGATGTCTTTTTCCTGGAGAGGCGATACTTTTGACATCGACTCCTATGCAGTCAGGCTTGTCCCTCAGGGAACCTAGAGAGATATTTTTAACGTTTATTTATATTCCCTTGCAGTGCTTAGCCTCACAGCCTAAGCAAGGATTCAGATTGCCAGTCAGAGGCGGTTCTGGGTGGCCCCCTCTCTGCTTGGTCTAGGGGAGGAAGTCCCCTCTTTTACGTTGGATGGAGATGGGTTTTGGGAACCCTGGATAGAGTAACATCCTCATCTTGAGTCTCATGGTCCTCCATAGCTAACTTATGATAATGTATCTGAATAGATTTTGCTACCAAATTATCTGTTGTTTCACAAAGTTAGTCAGCCTATTTAAGGCCCAGGGACCAAAAGAAATAAGCAAAAATAACCCAATTAATGGTCCCAAGATGGGAGGAAGTAGGGTTGACAACCATAGAGAGGCTGAAAACCAATCCTTATACCAGCACTCATCTTTCTCTTTCTCTCTCTGACTTTTCTCAGGGCCTTCTCTGACCTTTTTCATGCTCTCTTTAACCATCCCTGTCTTGTCTATTTAAAGGCAACATTCTTCTTTAAGTCTGTACACAGTCAAGAGCTGTACACAGCCTTTTCTATTGTGATAGAGTAAATCAAGTCCAATAAGGATCTTTGCGATTTTTGGAGGTCTCTTCAGACAGCGAAACGAGGGATTTCTTCAGATTAGTAGTGTCAATCTCTAGTTGTTTGATGTTCTTGTCAATGGCGCATTGAAGGTCTGAGTAGTGTAAGTTTGGAGGTCACCATCTGGATTAGAACTTCTAACAGCAAACATCACAGGTGATTCATTTTTACCTGGAAAGGAAAAAGAAGGGAATTCTCAGGGAGATTTCTCTTCCCTGGATGTAAATTGTTATTCATCTTATTTATGGTTGGGCCTGGCTTTGTGGGGGTATCTATTTATTTCATTAATCTTTTTGGTAGCCGGTTAGCTGTGCCTTCTGTGGTATCAAACAGGCATATCAATCCTCAGCCCCATAAGAGAACTGGGTCTGGGCCATTCCCTTTAAGGATAAGAGGGTCCTTCCTCATAGCTGTGGCATAGTTTTTTTTGGTCTCGGTGATGCCAGTGGCAGTCAGCAGCAGATTTGCCATGAGCTTTCAGTTTTAGAGGGTTATAAGTGAACAAGGCATGATGGAGAGTATTTCAAAGGGACTCCTTCTGGGGGGGGGGAGTACTGTTCTCCCTCTTTTGTTTTTAAAGCCAATTTTTCAGAGTTCCTGTAAAATTAGGGCAGAATCACCAACAGCTGCTCCTTCCACACTCAGAGAGTAACATGTTGTTAAAATATTAAAATCATTTCCTTCATAACTAAACCACTATGCTTTCTATCTTTTTTTTTTTTTTTTGGTTTTTCGAAACAGGGTTTCTCTATGTAGCCCTGGCTGTCCTGAAACTCACTCTGTAGATCAGGCTGGCCTAGAACTTAGAAATCCACCTGCCTCTGCCTCAACCACTATGCTTTCATAAGTAAAAAATGATTATATAAGCAATAAAACAATGCAATTCATAAAGACACTTGTCTCAAATCTAAGCCACAGGATTTACGTCACATTCATTCCTGCTATGTTTTTATGAGAGTCTGTCAGTTTCTTTTCTGCTGCTGTAGTAAAAATACTCACAAAAACAGCACAAGAGAGAATGGGTATATTCTAGCTCATAGTTCCAGCTCATCATTATGGGGAAGATAAGGCATCAGGAACTTGATGCTCATATGATGTCCATAGTTAGAAGAAAGTAATGCATGCAAGAATGGTGGTTTTCAGCATTATTTTCTCTACTCTTACACAATCAAGGATCCTCTGCTCAGGAAATGTCCCCACCTACAATTAAGACAGATCTTCCCACATCAATTAACATGATCAACACAATTCCTCCTTCATAGACATTCTAAGATGCTAAAGCATAATCTATATAACCTCTCACATATATGCCTCCTCAGTCTCAAGGTAACAACTAGTATTGTCAATTCCAGACAGTACATGTAATCAAAAGTGTCTCTTTAAGTTCAGAACCAAGCATGCAATACAAGAGAGATTAATGGTGCCAGAAACATGCAAGATTAACTATAGATTTGAATTTGAGTTAAAATTTGGGGTTGTTGTACATCAAGAAATATTTCACTATTGTCCATTTTTTCGGACACTCCAGCTAGAGCCCAAAGACCCACAAGTTAAATAACTGTGACTTAGAAAACAATAGAGGAAAATTCTAAAACTCTATGGGGATGACAATTTATGTGGAGCCTAAGTAGAAATGAGCCCTCCTCACCATGCTCTCCCAAGCAGTCCTTGTCCTTGTAGTCTTGGAGAGAGGACAGTGAATGAGGGTGAAGCAGAGAAAGGATAACATAGAAAATGTTGAAGTTATTACAAAGTACTGACCTGAGAAAGATGTATCTTGGGTACAAATTGATCACTGACAAGAAGTTAGAACAAAGTCAATTTTTATACTCAAATCTACTCTTCCTTCCACATTTCAAAGATTGAAACGATTAAAAGAAAATGAAAATCTTGATGCTGAACATAGATCATTCACATCCTCTCAAGTAATGAACCTTCTATAATTTAAGGAAAGTCATATGAACTTCATGAGTTTCTCATTAAAGAGCAAAAAAAGAATCCAGTTTGAAATTCTTGCAATGGTATATTTAGTGTTGCAGGTAGCATGCAGAGCTATCTTAAACATATGGAGAATATTTCTTTACAATAGAGATTATTTAGCTTCCAATTATAAAAGTTTCAATTTGATTTCATGAAAGATTTGGCCAGTGAAGAAGGATAAACTAGCAGTCATTGGTGGTCTCAGGACAGGTCTTAATTTCACTAAGAACAAGCTACAAGAGATAAAATCCAAGAAAACTGCACAAAAGGTGATTATTTATTTAATTAAATTAATATTTTCATTATCGGTTATCACACCATCTAAATGAGGTTATCTCCATTAACTGAAAGAAAGAGAACATTTTAGAAATATTTATACTTCCAAATGTTAAGCTGAAATTCAAGCACTTATAAAATTTTACAATGTTAGTATTGTCATTTAAAAATAATCACTTTCGTCTCCCTTTTTCCTCATAAAATGACTGAAAGGAAAGGGAGGAAAAACTGCAGTTGGGATGTAATATATGAAAATAAAAAATACAGCAATGAACATACTTTTTTAAAAAAATATATGTATTGTTCCCAGGAGGACCTCTCTTCTCCTAACACTTGTCCTCCCACATCCATCAGAGCTGCTGAGCCTGAAGCATACAGGTTAGCTTCCCTCCCCCCACCCATCATTCCTGTTCTCTGACTCCTCTGGACACACAAAGAGGTGCTGAGCAGCCTACTATTTCCTTCTGGACCTGCATTCTCCTGCCACCTCTCCTCCTCACTTCGTCAGATCTGAGAATCCTGAACCATACAGTTTAGCTTCCCTTCCCCACCCATCTCCCCTGCTCACTGAATCCTCCGGGACATGCCAAGCTGCCCTGAGCACTCTGCTAGCCCAGGAAGACCTCCAATCTCCTGCTACCTTTCCCCCCCCCCGACCTTAGTAGGAGACATGCTACTCCTGAACCATACAGACCTGAGGATACTGAATCATACAGACCAGCAGATCTGAAACCTATACCCCAAGGATACCCATCAGAGACCTGCCACAACAGGACCATTAAGGTTAGCTTCCCTCTTAATACCTACTACAACAGGAATATACCCTGACCAAAGCCATCCATATAGCTAAAGGCCCTCAAAAAAAGAAACAAAAACAGAATCAATAAAAGCCAGAGTAAAATGATATCTTTAGACCACAGGTACCCTACTACAGCAAACACTGGATATCCTAACACAACCTAAACACAAGAAAATGACCTTAAATAAAGCTTATAAAGATGATAGAGCCCTTTAAAGAGGAAATGAATAAAATCCTTAAAGAAATACAGGAAAATACAATCAAACAGGTAAAGAAAATAAATAAAACTGCTCAAGATCTGGTGGAAATAGGAGCAATAAAGAAAACACAAACTGAGGGAATCCTAGAAATTGAAAAACCAGGGAAGAGTACAGGAAAAACAGATGCAAGCATCACCAAAATAATACAGGAAATGGAAAAGAGACTTTCAGGCACAGAGATACAATAGAAGAAATTGATACATCAGTAAAAGAAAATGCTAAATCTAAAAAATTCCCGACTCAAAACATCCAGAAAAATCTGGGATGCCATGAAAAGACCTAACCTAAGAATATTAGAATTAGAAGGAGATGAAGGCCCAGAAAATATACTCAACAAAATCATAGAAGAAACATTTCTTAACCTAAAGAAAGAGATGCTTATAAACATACAAGAAGGTTATAGAACATAATTAGACTGGACCAGAAAAGAACATCTTCCCAGAACATAATGATAAAAAAACAAAGCCTATAGAACAAAGACAAAATATTAAAAACGGCAAGGGAAAAAGGACTGGTAACATACAAAGGCAGACCTATCAGAATTACATCTAACTTCTCAACAGAGACTTTAAAAGGTAGAAGAACCTGAACAGATATCTTGTGACCTTTAAAAGAAATCACAGTTGCCAACTTATACTACTATACCCAACAAAACTCTCAAACACTATAGAAGAAAAAATAAGATATTTCAAGGCAAATTCACCTTCAAAATGTATCTGTTCACAAATCAAGCACCAACAGAAAATATTGGAAGGAAAATGCAAACCCAAGGAGAATACATCCAAGAAAAGATAGGAGATAAGTAATTGATAATAGCACAAACAAGAAATGCACACACACACACACACACACACACACAGACACACACACCACCACCAACAACAACATCAAAATAACAAGAAATAAAAATCAATGATCATTAATATCTCTCAATATCAACCGATTCAATTCCTCAATGAAAAGACACAGGCTAACAGAATGGATGTGAAAACAGGATCTATCATTCTGCTGCATATAAGAAATACACCTCAGCAATAAAAACAAACATCACCTCAAGGTAAAGAGCAGGAAAAAAAGTTTTCCAAGCAATAATCGATGAAGCAAGCTGGAGAAGACATTCTAGTATCTAATAAAATAGACTTTCAACCAAAATTAATCAAAAGAGATAGGAAAGGACACTTCACATTCACATTCATCAAAGGAAGAAACTTCGAAGATGATACCTCAATTATGAACAACTATGCCCCAAACTCAAGGGAGCCTATATTTGTAAAAGAAACATTGCTAAAGCATAAATCACACATTGAATCCCACACATTAATAGTGGAAGACTTCAACACCTCATTCTTACCAAATGATAGGTCATCCAGACAAAAACTAAAGAGAGAAATAATGGAACTCACATATAGAATAATCCTAAGGACATTAACAAACACCTATAGAATATTTGACTCAAACACATAAGAATATACTTTCTTCTCAGTACCTCATAGATCCTTCTCCAAGACTGACCATATAGTCAGTCATAAAGCAAGCCTCAACAGATACCAAGAAAATTAAAATTATGCCTTGTATTTTATCAGACTACCATGGATTAAAGCTGGACTTCAAAAACAAAACCACCAGAAAGCTTACACGATCATGAAAACTGATGAACTCCCTACTCAATAATCTGAGTCGGGGAGAAATAAAGAAAGAAATTAAAGACTTTCTAGAATGCAATGAAGATGAAGGCACAACATACCCAAATTCATGGACATAACTAAAATAGTGCTAAGGGGAAAGTTCATAGCACAAAGTACCTACATAAAAAAATTAGAAAGATCTCATTCCAGGAATTTAAAATTACACCTGGAAGCTCTAGAAAAAAAAAAGAATCAAGCACTGAAAAGAGGAGTAGAACTCGGGATCAGTTAAAAACAAAGGAAAAGAATACAAAGAATCAATGAACCCAAGAGCTGTTTTCTTTGATAAAATCAATAAGATAGACAGACCCTTAGCCAAGCTAATGAGAAGACAGAGAGATAGAATCCAAATATACAAAACAAGAAAGAAAATGGGAGAAATAGTAACAGATACTTAGGGAATTCAAAGAATCATTAGATCTTACCTCAAAAGCCTGTATACCACATCATTGAAAAAATTCTTAATAAAATGAACAATTTTCTAGACAGATGCCACTTAGCAAAGTTAAATGAAGATCAGGTAAACTTTTTAAACAGCCCTATAACCATAGAAGCAATCATTAAAAGTCTCCTAACCAAAAATAGCCCAGGTCCAGAAGGTTTTAGTGCAGAATTCTCCCAGACTTTCAAAAGAGAACTAAAACCAATATTCCTCAAACTATTCCACAAAATAGAAAGTGAAGGAAAACTGCCAAACTCATTTTCTGAACCCAACTTACTGTAATACCTAAACCCCACAAAGATTCAACAAAGAAAGAGAACTTTTAGACGAATTTCCCTTACGAACATTGATGCAAAACTACTCAACAATATACTTGCAAACAGAATCCTGGAACACATAAAAAAGATCACTCATTGTGATCAAGTAGGATTCATCCCAGGGATGCAGGGGTGGTTCAATATATGGCAATCCATCAACATAACCCACAATATAAACAAACTAAAAGAAAAAGCACATAATCATCTCATTAGATGCTAAAAAAGCCTTTGACAGACTCCAACTCCCCTTCATGTTAAAAGTATTAGAGAGATCAGGGATACAATGCATATACCAAAAAGCAATCAAAGCAATGTATCGCAAGCCAATAGCCAACATCAAGCTAAATGGAGAAAAACTTAAAACAATTCTACTAAACTCAGGGAAAAGACAAGGCTTCCCATTCTCTCCCTACCCAATATAGTACTTGAGGTCTTAGCTAGAGAAACAAGACAACTAAAGTAGATCAAGGGAATACAAATTGGAAAAGAAGAAGCCAAAGTATTCCTGTTTGTGGATGATATGATAGTATACATAAGGAGCCCGAAAATTTCTGCCAGAGAGTTACTACAGCTGATAAACACCTTCAAAAGGAGGATAGATAAAAATTAAGTCAAAGAAATCAGTACCTCTCATTTATACAAATGATAAACAGGCCAAGAAAGAAATTAGGGAAACAATACCTATTACAATAGACACGAATAATACAAAATATCATGGTATAACTCTAACCACGAAAGTGAAAAATCTGAATAAAAAGAAATTAAAGTCCCCGATGAAAGAAATTGAAGAAGATATCAGAAGACGGAAAAATATCACATACTCATGGATAGGTAGGATTAACAAAGTGAAAATGGCCATCTTACTGAAAGCAATCTACAGATTCAATGTAATCCTCTTCAAAATCACAACACAGATGTTTATGGACTTTGAAAGCACAATTCTCAACTTCATATGGAAAAACAAAAACCCAGGGTAGCCAAAACAATCCTGAACAATAAAAAATCTTCAGAAGAACTCACCATCCCTGACCTCAAGCTATACTACAGAGCAAGTGATAAAAACTGCATGGTATTGGGTCAGAAACAGACACGTTGATCAATGGAATCAAATAAAAGCTCCAGAAATGAAACTACTCCTATGGACATATCATTTGTTATAAAGAAGCCAAAAACACAATGGAAAAAAGAAAGCATCTCAATAAATGGTGCTACACTAACTGGATGTCTAAATGTGGAAGAATGAATATATATCCATATTTATCACTATGCACAAAACTCAAGTCCAAGTAGAACAAAGACCTCAACATAAAACCGGATACACTAAATATAGTACAAGAGAAACTGAGAAATAGCCTTGAATGCATTGGTACAGGAGACATGTTCCTGAACAGAACACCAATGGCTCAGGTTTTAAGATGAACAATTGATAAATGGGCCCTCATGAAACTGCAAAGCTTCTGTAAGTCAACGGACACTGTCAATAGGAAAATTGGCAGCCTACAGATTAGTAAAGGATCTTCACCAACCCTACATCTGACAGAGGGTTAATATCCAAAATATATAGAGAACTCAAGAATTTAGACAACAAACAACCCAAATAACCCAATTAAAAATAGGGTACATAGTTAAAAAGAATTCTCAACAGAGAAATCTCAAACAGCCAAGAAGCACTTAAAGAAATATCCAAAGTCCCTTTTCATCAGAGTAACACAAATCAAAACCTCTCAGAGGTTCCATCTTATACTCATCAAAGTGGCGAAGATAAAAAACCCAAGAGCTAGTACATGACGGCAAGGATGTTGAGCAAGGAGAAGACTCCTCCATTGCTAGTAAGAGTACAAACTTGTATAACCACTTTGGAAACTGATTTTGTGGTTTCTCAGAAAACTGGGAATAATTCTATCTCAAGATCCAGCTATACCATTCCTGAACATACTCAAAAGATGCTCCACTATCCCACAAAGACACTTGCTGAACTATGTTCATAGCAGCTTTATTCATAATAGCCAGAAACTGAAAACAACCTAGATGTCCCTAAACTGAAGAATGGATAAAGAAAATGTGGTACATCTACATAATGGAATACTATTCAGCTATTAAAAACTAAGACATCATGAATTTTGCACGCAAATGGATGGAACTTAAGAATATCATCCTGAGTGAGTTAAGCAGTCCCCAAAAGGACATGCATGGTATATACTCACTTATAAGTGGATATTAGCCATAAAATCCACAGACTCAAAGAAACTAAACAAGGAAGGCACATGTGAGAATGCTTGAATCTCACTTAGAATGGGGAGAAATAGTCATAGGAGACAAATGGATGGCAGGAACCAGGAGGGAGGGGGTGGGGATAGGGATGGGGGTGTTATCATCAGGTATGGCAAGGATAGGAGAGATGGCCAGATCATCAGAAAAATGAGTGTAAATCTGCGACTGATTGGTGTGGGCTGGTGGAGGGGTCATCCTCCAGGATTGAATAAGGAAGGACTTTAGTCCTGACTTAGAGCATTGGGGATATGAACCTGAAGAGGTCACCTCCTATATACAAGCAGGAACCCCGGTGGAGTGATGGGGACATCTACTCACCCACAAAACTTTCAACCCAAAATTTATCTTGTCTACAAGAAATGCAGGCATGGGGAATGGAGCAGAGTCTGAGGGAATGGCTGACCTATAACCAGCTCAACTTGAGACCCATCTCATGGGCAAGCACCAGTCCCTGACTTTATTAATGATATTCTGTTATTCTTGCAGACAGGAACCTGTCATGGCTCTCCTAAGAGATGATACACCCAGTAGCTAACTAAGTCAGATGCAAACACCCACATCCAAACAGTGGATGGAACTTGGGGACTCTTATGGAAGAATAGGAGGAAGGCCCGGAAGTTGAATAGGGACTTCACAGGAAGACCAACAAAGTTAAATAACCTGAACCCTTGGGGCTCTCAGAGTCTGAACTACCAACCAAAGAGCATATAGGAGCTGAACCTAGACCTCCCTGCATATATATAGCAGTTGTGAAGCTTGGTCTTCATGTGGGTCCTAAACAACTGGAGCAGGGGCTATCCCAAAGGCTGTTGCCCTTATGTGGGATATGCTCTTCTAGCTAGGCTGCCTTGTCTGACCTCAGTGGGAGAAAATGTGTGTAGATTTACAAAGACTTAATATGCTAGGGTGGGGGGATACCTAGGGGGTTAGAAAAAAGGATTATGGGATGTGGTAACAAAGAGGGGCCAGTGAGCAGGATGTAATGGGAATAAGTAAAAAAATAAAAATGTATCAACAATGAATTCTAATAGCATGCTTACCTATTGCTCAGGGGAAAAAACTGTTAAGAATAAACAGCTATAGGGAGTGGTCAGTAATTAAGAGTGTTTGCTGTTATGCACAAGACCTTCACAGGTTCAATCCAGACAAGAAAATCTGCACTAAGTGGTGGAAATAGTTATGGAATCCCACCCCTAGTCAAAAGCTTTCTGCAATTGATACCTGCTCTCAAAGGGAGTTTTCTCCAGTGGAGTCTCACTGAGTAGCTAAGGCAGGCCCTATTCCCAGAAGCAGTAGACCAGTACAAAGGAACTCTATATTCCTTGGTTTCCTTGTTTTTGTTTATTTTGGGTACTTTTGTTTCAGCATTTTTTGTCTTACTGGGAATCATTTGGTTTTTTGTTTGTTTATTTGTTTCTTTGTTTGTTTGAGATAGTGAGATATACGGAGAAGGAGTGAAAAAGAAAGAGAGAGAACATAAATTTGGGTAGGTAGGGAAGTAGAGAGGTTCTGGAAGGAGCAGGGGAGTAGGGGAAGCATGATCAAATATATTACATGACAAAAATTTAATTTAAAAAAGGAGTACTTGTTCATGCAGAGGACTAGAGTTCAGCTTTTACTACCAATACCACATGGCTCACAACTACCTGTCCAACACCTCCAGGTCCAACACTGTCTTCTGGACTTTAGAGATATGAACACACACACATACACACACACACACACATATGCACACACCACAAACACATGTGCACACACACACACCACAAACACATGTGCACACATGACAAAAACATTACATCTTTCTTTTAAAGAAAATAATAAAATCCCATAGCAACATATAACTTTTTTATTTTATTTTATTTTAGTTTATTCTATTGCAATTCCATGAACACACATGAAAAGAGAATTTTCAGGTTATAGAATTTTAATTTCTCTAGGATAGTTTCTTATTTTTTAACCCATGGAAATTAAACATAAATACTCTGCCACCAAAATATCTGTGCAAAGCCTAAATTTCAGAACAAAGTTTCTGCAGTCTCCTTATGTGGGCTTTAGCCTGAATAGAATTTCTATTGCTTTTTCAATTATTGAATTTATACCTTCAGTCCAATTCTGTTTATGTGGTTAAAACTGCATCACAATTTTCCCAGGGTATGCAATGTAACCATGCTTTCCCTGCTTCTAAGATCTTTAATGAGGCATTTCCTGACTTTGTGTTTCTCACCCCTCAAACAATTTTGCATTGATGTACACCATACAAAATATCTGCTTGAGAGAGGAAAAGAAAACAAAGATTAGGACATGTATAAATATATGACATCTGCAAAACACAGTTCAATATGTCCAGGTCTGTTGTTTGAACAAGTATGCTTTTTAGGGAAGTGAGTTTGTTCTTGTAAGTATGGTGAGAGGAAGACAAAGACAACTCTTTAGTATATATAAAAGCTGTGCTATGCTCACCTCATTTATCATTCAGCCACAAAATAAAAACTTGGCTCTCTCTTCAGTTACAACTCATTTTTTCCCAGCAAGCACATGCATATATTTAAACAAGTCTCTATTTTTTTCAGAGAGGTCAATATGAAACCTTTATTTTTTTTATAATTCAGAAAGCATACTCAACAATGTGAAGAAGCAATTTAACTAATTAAATAATTGATATCTACAAAGAGATTAGAAATTGAGAGAGATCAGCAATCCCCACAAATGTAATTTAAAATAAAATCAGCTCTAATAAAAAGAAAAGTAAAATGGATATTTATATAATTAGTTCATATCATCATTGACAACATATTTCTCCCTCTAGTGTAGGAAAGTATGATTGATGTCTAATAGGAGGGGCTTTCCATCATTCCTCATATCAAGGCTGAACAAAGCAACCTGGTAGGAGTAAAATGGTCCTAAAAAATGGCAAAAGAGTCAGGAGACATCCCCTTGCTCCCACTGTTAGGAGTCCCACAAGAAGGCCAAGCTACACAACTGTAACGTTTGCAAAGGACCTAGGTCAGTCCCACGTAAGCTCCCTGATTTTTGGTTCAGTCTCTGTGAGCCAATAATGAGCCATGATTCTGTGCTTTCTAGTGGTGTCTTTGCGGTCACTGGCTCTTACAAAGGATTCCACAAGCTCCAGCTAAGGTTTGTATCTGCTACAAGCAGTTTCTGGTTGAAGCCTCTATAATGACAATTATGCTAGGTTCCAGTCTACAAGTATATCAGAACATCACTACAAGTCACTTCATTGATTTTTTTCTGGTCTTGCTTGGTTCTATTCTAAGTCTCTGAGCTATCCAGCCCCTGGTTCCTGGCCCTTCAAGCAGTGTAAGGCATGAGCTCCCTCTGGTGGCATGGCTCTCAAGGTGGCCCAGTCATTGGTTGGCCACTTCCACAAGTTCTGTTCCACCTTTATCCTATCACATCTTGCAGGGAGGACAAATCGTAGGTCAAAGGTTTTGTGGCTGCATTGGTAACTCAATCCTTCCACTGGAAGCCTTGACTCATTACAAAAGATGACTAGTTCCGGTTCAGTGTCCCCCATTACTAGGAGTCTTCACTAAAATCCACCTCATAGCTTCTTGGGAGTTTCCATTGCACTAGGTTTCTAACTTGCCTTCCACCAAATGTCCTCCAATTCCAGTTGTCTCTTCCAGTGCCCACTTCCTCTATCCACCCACCTGTCCCTTACTGTTTCCATTCTCACCTATCCCCAGTCCACACTCAAAATCTATTCTATTTCTCCTTCTCAGGGACATCCATGTTTCATTACCCACAACCATGACCCTCCCTTTGTTACTTGGCCCTCTCTGGGTTAGCCTTCTTCCTTGTTACTTAGCCCTCTCTTATTATCTTTTACTTTATAGATCCACTTAATAAGTGAATACATAACATGTTTGACTTCTGGGTCTGGGTTACCTCACTCAGGATGCCTTTCTTTTCTCATTCCATCCATTTGCCAGCAATTTTCGTGATGTCTTTTTTTTAAAACAGCTGAGTAATACTCCATTTTGTAAAGGACCATAATTTTTTTGTATCCATTCATCAGTTGAGGAACATCTATGTTGTTTCCAATTTCTGAGTATTATCAACAAAGATGCTATGAACATAGCTGAACAAGTGTCTTTGTGGTAGAATGGAACATTATTTGGATATATGTCCAGGGGTGATATAGCTGTGTCTTGAGGTAGAACCCTTCTCATTTTCTGAGAAACCACCAAGTTGATTTTCAAAATGACTGTATAATTTTGCACTTCCAGCAGCGATGGAGGAGTATTCCTTGCCAGCATTAACTGTCATTTGTATTTTTGATCTTAGTAACTTTGACAAGTATAAGAGAGAATCTCAGTGTCACTTTTGAGTTGTGATGGCTAAGGGTATTGTACATTTTTTAAGTATTTATTGAGATTACTCTGTTGAGAATTATCAGTTTAGATATGTACTTATTTTTCCATTGGATTATTTGGTTTGTTGAAGTATAATTTCTTGAGTTCTTTACATATTTTGGATATTAGCTCTCTATCAGTGTGGAGTTAGGAATGGGAAAACCTTTTTTCCATTCTGTAGCCTGCCACTTTGAATGGTGGGGTCTTTTGCCTTGCAGAAGCTTCTCAGTTTCATAAGATCCCATTTATTATTTGTTGAACTTAATGACTGTGCTAGCAGTGTTCTGCTGTGTCAATGAGTTCAAGGCTAATCCCCTCTTTCTCTTCTATCAGACTCACTGTATCTGGTTCTATATTGAGGACTTTGATATATTTGGAATTGAGTTTTGTGGAAGGTGGTAAATATGGATCTATTTGGACTATTCTCCATGCCAACATCTAGTCAGGCCAGCACTTTTGTTGAAGATGATATCTTTTTCCCTCTGAGTGTTTCTGGCCTTGTTATCAAAATTCAGGTGTTCATGGGTATCTGAGTTGTCACTTCATTTCCATTGATCAGTATGTCAGTTTTGTGCTAATATCATGCTGGTTTGATTGGTATAGTTTTAGAGTACAACTTGAAATTGGTGTGGTGATACTTCCGACCATTCTTTTATAATTCAGCATTGTTTGATATATCCTAAATTTTTTTTTTGGTTTTCCATGTGAAGTTGAGTATTTTTCTTTCAATGTTTATAAAGAACTATGTTGGAATTTTAGGGGGTTGTATTGAATCTGTAGATTGCTTTTAGTAAGATGACCATTTTTAATAGGTTAATCCTAATAATCCGAGAGCATGGGTAACATTTTCATCTTCTGATATCTTCTTCAACTTCTTTCTTCAGAGACTTGAAGTTCTTGTCATGTAGGTCTTACACTTGCTTCTTTAGAGTTACCCAAGATATTTTACATTATTTGTAGCAAATTTGAAGGGTGTTGTTTCCATGATTTCTTTCTCAGCTCACTAAAACATCTGTACTTTAAAAATTGTTTTTGAGCTAGAAATACATAACAAAGGTAGGGACACACAGACATATACACACACACTCACACATGTACACAAGTAAAGATGACTGAAGGGGAAAGGGTGTAAATTACAGAAACATTATTATACTCTATTTTTCTTCCCTTTATTAATCTAAATAAGGAATGAGTTAAGTGTGCATAAAAGTAGAACTTTAGTATGCTTCCCTATTCTGTGTTTTCAAGTAATAACCATGTGTGGTAATGTTATTTTTAGATAAGCGTAAATGAAATTTTTTCTGAGAGAGAATTAGAAATACTTGGCAAATTATACATAGTTTCTCTATCAATTTGCTGAAGAGGTTGGAGAATTTGGATACAATTCTTAGTGAAATTCAGCTTAATTATTTTTTATAGCTGTACATACCTGGCATATAATTCTTTTCTGAATTACAGATTCAAATATATGAGAAAAGAGAATGTAAATCATTTGCTTTACAAGTTTAATTGAATTCTGAGTGATAATAGTAGCTAATGCTTGTTTACATCTTACTTTTTGTTAATTATTTTGCTAGTTATTTGTATTACTCAGCTTTTTGCCTTCTTTGCAAGCCACTCAAAACTCCTAAGTTAGAAGAGCCAGTGACAATTTAGATGAAAATGGAATCCTCTGCTTAGCAGTGTTTAATAACTTGTATAATAAAATTGTATAATGGCAAAAGTGCACACTGCTGTTCTTCAATGTCTTCTAACACAGTACTGGAAAATATGATTCAGTCACAGGCCCCAGAGGAGAATCGACTACTGCTACTTTACAAAACCAGCATAATTCCCAAGTACATTCTAAATATATAAACTTACATCCACAGATAAATATATATCTCACATTTCATCAAAGAAACTTCTTTTGTCAGCAGGACAGAGACCATTGTAGAAACTAACAATGGGTCAAAATGCAGATAACAACTTGACCATGAGTTACATATCCCCAATTGATACATCTAAGCTACAATCCCTACAGTTAAGGCTTGAGAAACATCTCAGAATAGGAGATGTTATGATTGTAAGAACCAGAGGATCAAGATATCTGTTATAAGAATAGAGTATTCCATATTTGACAGGGAAGCTTCACCCACGAAATCTTACCAATATTACAGCCTAAACCAGACATGCACAATGACACCAAATGATGTCCCAATTTGGATGGGGGAAAATCTACCACTATATGAAAATCTATAGACAATTAATGACTGCTGAGAGATGGAGAACCACTATTCTCCAGAGACTAGACCCCTGATAGGTTATCCAATACCAAGTTGTTAGCACTAAATATGTGTACATATGAACAGCTATAAATAGACTCAGCAGATTATATCAATATATACGTGTGTTTGTGTGTGTGTGTGTGTGTGTGTGTGTGTGTGTGTGTGAGAGGGGGGGAGGGAGGGAGGAGGGAGGGAGAGAGCAAGAGAAAGGTCATTAATTTGAGAAGGAATGGAGGGTTACCAGAGTTAGAATAGGGAGAGGGTGAAGTGAAGATGATGTAAACACATTAGTTATGTATGAAATTCCCAAAATGATAAAATAAATGTTAAAAAAGAAAGTATGGACACAGTCATGAAATAGAAATCCTATTTGAATGACAGCATCTGTGGATTAGAATATATGATAAAAATTCAAGTTAGATGCCAGCTATTCCAAATGAGAAGTTGGTTGCTGAATAAACAAACACTGAACTCTTTAGTCTTTTATGGAGGGTTGCTAATATGGCAAAACTATTTTAATTACTTTCATGGACTTGGGCATGCAGAAAACACACAATCACTTTAGAATGTGCTAAAAACTTCAAAATGGCAGCACTTGTTTATTTGATAAGGTTATTTCCTGAAGGCCATTTTTCTCTGAAGCTTATTTTTTAAGTGACTTGGACTAAGAGAAGGAAATTGTTTTCTTTTATGTCATGTGCTCACACATGGAATAAACTAATTAAATCTAACAGTGTATGCTCCTGTTCATTTATAAATAGCCAATGAGGAAGGATTTGAAAATGTGATTAAATGAAAATGTCATCTCAAGAATTAATCTTCAGTATACTTAATTTAAATATACTTAATCTATTGATCTTTGAATTCTTTTAACACATTTTCATTACTTACATGTTCATGAAGTGTTGCTATTATTCACATGTGTGTGAGAGAGGTGGAGGGAGGGTGAGAGAGAGAAAGAGAGAGAGAGAGAGAGAGAGAGAGAGAGAGAGAGAGAGAGAGAGAGAACACTATTGTGAGTGTGCCTGCCATGATGCTTGTGTACAGGTTAGAGAAACATTTTGTAAAATCAGTTTTCTCCTTTGACCTTCTCATGGGTCCTTGAGGTCCAACTCAGCTTACTGTGCTTGCGTGCAATTACCTGGACTCACTGAATCACTTTGCCAGCCCTCACATTCATGTATTTTAAAAAGTTTAGTACTACAAGATTTTAGCAAGAAATAAAAGAAGAATCACCTTCATTAATTCGAATATTTTCCTCCCCAGAGACACAATGACAGATATATATCACTTCTTCAGAACCTTTCCATATTTTAAAGTAGAAAAGATAAAGATGCTCTCTCTTATTTCACTGTCGACCCACACACCTCCCTTCTCCACCATCCCACCATATTCATTAGACTTATGTCTGTCATTTGGTTTTCACATTATAATGACTCAGTGCATCCTATTCCCATGCATCATTTTATTTTTTCTTATGGTTAGCTATGGTCTTGTATTTGATTGCTTAGCTCTGGTATTCTTGCTAAACTAACCTATTTCACAATTACCTTCAAGTTGTATGCATTTCTCAAGACATTAGGACAATTTCATAAATCTGGATAAATTGCTTCAGAGTCTCCTGAGCTGCTGCAATCTGGCTCATTAGCCATCCTCACATGTATTAACAATGTATTGTCACAATTTAGGGGCTTAAAATAGCACACATTGATTACTTCACATTTTTCCTCAGTCAGGAATTCAGGCACAGCAGAGTTGAGTTCTCAATACAGAATCTCACTGGGATAAAATCAAGGTGCTGGCCAGGGCTCAGTTCTCAACTGAAGCACTGTGTCTTCTGTCAAGTTACAGGTTCTTAGAGGGATTCAATTCATTTAGTTGTGATTATGGGGTTGAGGTCCTAAAATTCTGTAGATTACCACCCTCTATTCCCTCACAAACCTTTCTAGCCCTATATGTTGCTATCTGCTCGTTGAAGGTGAATACGATGAAATCTTTGATGCCCAACTTCTTCCCTTACCATACTTTGTAAAAACAGAACAACAACAAAACATATTAGAAGTCTAATAGGCTCATACAGTATTTTTTTTACATTTGTTTTGAATTGTTTGAATTATAAAAATGGGTGTGATTTTGAGTTTTGTGGTTATATATTATTCCTCTGGGAGAGAAGTCAAGCTAAAAGATTTTCTGGTTACTGGCTCAAGAACATGCTATTTTGGGAGAAAGGCTCTACTTTCGTGTTGAGAGAATAGGAGATTAGGTTCTGGACCCCTTCCAGAGTTATATGGATCAGATTTGACAGAGGGAGACCCGCTGTAGGACTAGAAAAAATCAAGAGAATCAAACAGGTAAAAATTCTTTGTGCCATCCTTTACATGGCATAAATGGAGACTTACGATTGGTTATTCTTAAAATTGACTCATAAAAAGGACAGCTGTCTTTTACTTGCTCAAAGAAGGAACAGAATTTCATCCTTAACTAGTCTGTACACCCTGCACAGACTAACATAATCCATGTAGATATCTTGTTGGTACTTAATATATGTTTTGTGGTTTGTATATTGTAGAGGCTACAGCTTTGTCGAGATTCATCCTAAATGATACTCAATTAACCTTCTTGGGCTCCTTGTGCATTGGATTCCAGGTCTTCTTGCCTCATTCAACCTTCCAGACAGATCCAGTCAGAACTTCAGTCAAGCCCTTCTCAGCATCAGTGACTGGATAACAATTGCTGGCTTGGCTTTCTTAAGGAGATTCTGTGCCCAGCAATCATTGCTAGTAGGCAAATTCTAAAATAATAGGGCCGAGTATGTGTTTTTTACTCTCAGATTCAAATGTTTCAGATGTAGCTGGTAACGAAGCTCCTGAAAAAGGCCACCAGTTGGCCATTGGTAGACTTAAGCTGGGAGGAGTGGAGAAGTCAGGTATAGGATCCCAGCAGCTGATCTTGGAGCCAAGCTAGGAGCAAGAGCTGTGGTCCCAGGCAAAGGAGGAAGCAAGATTTTTAAAATTACATGGAACAAACAAATACCACATTCATTTGATTAGGTCAGGCCAGAAAAGATAATCTACTCTTAAAAAAAAAAAACTTAAAGTCAATTTATGTAGGACTTATCCTCAAAACTTCTTCATCACTACTGTACCACACAATCTTGGAAGTGCTATCCTACCAAATTCACAGGCCCCACCCATATTTAGGGAGGCACCCATACTTAGGGAGTGTATTGTACAGCCACATATATCAGGTAGTGGAATATTGGAATCCATTTAGCCACTATATCTAATAACTAGAAACCACCGAGGAGTCCATCTTTGCTACTATCATGAGTATTCATTGAGTGTTTCTCCAAAGTAGGATTCCTAGTTTCAAAATTCCATTCTTATATTTTTGGTTCACAACACAAGCTTGTATAGCTCATCCTTCAATGGCTTCTTAAAGTGTTTTATTTTTTGGTTTATTAGACATTGAATAAGTAATTGTTGGTTAGAAGTTGTTATTTTGTCCTCAGAATTCTAAACACTTCACTCTTCACTAGCCTGCACTATTGATACTGAATCTGTTACCTAATCCTTGATGTCTTTCATGAAACTAGTTTTTTCCCCCTGAGGGTTTATAGACTGCATTTCCCTAACACCAGCTTTGTGAATTCTTTTAGAATTTTACCTTGGAGGTTGTCTCCTTCTTCTATTGTTCTTGACACTTATCAACTTTTTTCACTCAAGACATTCATATTCTTCATAACTTCTAGAAAATAAACTATTAAAGAATTCTTTTATTGGTAATTTTCTTCCTTAGATATTCTTTGTCTTGTATTCATATGAATTCTAATTAATTTACATTCTACATCTGTCTATTGTTTCAAAATAATAACTTTTCTACTCTGTCTTATTAACAGTAGATTCACTATTTTACTTTTTAGCAAGTTTTGGTTTTTTGAGACAGAATCTCTCTGTGTAGCCTTGTCTGTCCTTGAACTCACTATGTAGACAAGGCAGACTTCAAACTCATACATATTTGCCTGTCTCTGCCTTCTGAGTGCTGATATTAAAGCCATGTAGCACCACACCGGTTCTAATTTTGATGTTTTTAATCTTTGAGAAATCCATATGCATGCAATGAAATATGTTCCTGTCCACTTTTCATTTGTTCCCTTTAATTTCCACATGTCAACTCAATATATCCTCTAACACATTGTGTTATTTCAATTTCTAAAATTTTATGTTCAATAAATACTTTTAAAATATATTTTATATATATATATATATATATACATATATATATATATATGAATGCCTACATATACATTTGTACAGCACATGTGTGTCTGGTATTTATGGAGTCCTGATGAGGGCTTTGGATTCCTGGGAACTGGAATTCCATATGGTTATGGGCCACCTGATATGGAAACTGAATTGGGATTCTCTAGAAGAGTAGCAAGTATTCTTAAACGTTGAACCATCTCTATAGGCCCTTCACCAAATGTTTCTCTTTTGTAACCTCTACTTCTTACTTGAGATTCTTATTTTATCTGTTTATTATGAAGTTTTATTCCTGTTTCTATTGACATTTCATATTAGATTTTTTTCCCACAAAATTTCAGGTGTCCTTTGGTGCTTAAGTGTGGAGCACTAAAGAGATGACATGAGGTTGGGGATAGATAGAGCCTATTAGAGCTATGCTCTTTAATATAGTATGTGATAAGTCTCTTATCTGATTTGTCTTTAGCTCATTTATCCTAGAAGTCAGGTTCTACAGTGAAAATGGTTTTGACATCATGCATAGAAGGTACATCTCTTAACTATCAGCATTCTTGAGCCATATGAGAGAAGACTGAAGATATCAAGTACTATATGAGAAATTGCCCATATTAGTCCCCATGTCTTCTGTTTGGTGCCTCTGTTTTATGTTAGAAAAGATGACTGATGATCTCATATAGAACATACTATATGAACTATATAGAAGTTCCTCATATTAGTCCCCATGTCTTCTGTTAGATTCCTTTGTTTTAGCTAAGCCCAGTACTCCTGTACTCAGAGATCATCTTATGTTTATGGAATTGACTTCACATCTCCTGTTAGAATGGTGGATGAATGTCTATTCACATGCCTAAATTTAGAATGAAGATGTGAGGGACTAAATTCTAAAATATTCTAAAATATGTAAAATTCTTCTGCCTAATAAATCCTCCTCATTTAGAATATTCTGTACATTAGGATATTTCTCCTTTCCAACTTTTAAATGAATAATTAGCTTTCTTCAGCCTGCTAAGTCATTTGACTCTCACATATTTGCCTACTAGTATTCAGAAGCTTTAATCATTTTTCTTTAAGTTAGCTTACAAAGTTCTGGCTTTCATTATAGCATTTTGAAACATACTTTTATTGGTCTTCCTTGCTCATCCTCCTATATCTCTCCTGCCAGTCCTTCTCATCCCTCCCAATAGCTGTTTTCCTGATTTCATGTAACATGTCCATTACCTACCCTTTAAGATAGTTTCCTATTCTTCTCTCATAATTCCATTCCTAGAATCATTTTGTAATTGTCATCTCCTATCTCATGCTTTGTATTTGTATATTTATATCATTCTTTTTATACTAGGCATCATTGCACAATCCTAGATTTCACTATGTAGCCCAGGGTGGCCTCAAAAGCACAGTAGTCATCCTGCCTCACCTTCTATGTATTGGGATTATTGGTATGAACCAGTATAGTTATATCTTTTTAAAGCATGATTTTTTTCTCATGAAGTAAACACATTGAAGAAAGAGGGCCCATGTATTTGTATGTTCCTTCTGCCATTCTTAACTATTTATAGGGAAGACAATGCCAACCTAAGGGAGAAACTCAACCAAATGAATTCAATGTCTACTTGTAAGAATACACTTGAGAAAAAGCTAAGCTCTATAAAACATAATCACAAACTTTTTCCTACAAGTTATTAGACAATATATTAAATTTATAACCACTAAAACTAAATCATTTTGGAAAATAGATTTATGGAGCAAAACAAATATATAAATTATTGAATATAAAATAACAAAATAGTTCAAATTAGTAAAAATGGACTAATATTAATTAGCTCACTGATAAATAATAAAATAAATGGCTAATTACTTTGAATATATGCTTATAGGTTTATCAGAACAAACATAAGGATCATTGAATTCTATAATCAGACAAGAGTTACATGTTGCACATTTAACAATGACTCAGAAACCCGGGGCTACTCAAAGGCTGAGGTCTGGTGTCTTAGAGTTACGATTGCTGGGATGAAATGCCATTACAAAAGAAACATGGGCACTTCCCTTCAATCACTAATTAAGAAAACACTTTACAGGTGGGTCTTACGAAAGTATTTTCTCAACTGAGTTTCCCTCCTTTGCAATGACTCTAGTTTGTGTCAAGATGACATAAAACTAGCAAGGACAACTGGAATAATGAACTAAGAAAATAATTACAGAGTAGCTCAGTAATATTATTGATGGCTGATTCTGGTTGTCAGCTAGTGGTATCAGTCACAGCATATCTAGTCTCCTCAAGTGGCTCAGGTTTCCTAGTTCTTAGTAATGAATATCCAAGAAATAGAGAGCCAACCAAAGGACCATCACTTTACACTGGATTCTATTCATTGAATGAGTCCCAAAGTACCAATGAGGTTCAAGGGAGGAGACATGGATTCTATCTCTTGATGGGAATGTGGTGTGATTCTGGTGAAACTTGGGGGACCGAGTAAAGTGCAGTGCAAGTTTTAGAAACTATAATCTGCCACACTTGTTTTTCTACACTAAGAAGAGGAAAGGCCATTGAGAATGCTCAGTGGGTAAAAACACTTTATATACAAACATGGTGGTCTGAATTAAATCCCCAGATGTTATGGTGAAAATAGAAACAACTCTTACACATTGTCCAAATTGTTTGGTGATCTTCAAACATATATATTGTTGTGTATCTTCCCCACACAACTGCAACAACAACAATGGAGAAAGAGGAGGAGGAAGAAGGAGGAAGTTTCTATTATTTGTGTGTAAAACCAAACCAAACCCCAGGACAAGAAAAAAAGGAGGAAGAAGATGATGAAGAGAAGGAGGACAACGAGAAGGAGGAGGAGAAGAAGGAGGAGGAGGAGGAGAATAAAGGAGAGCGATAGAGCAAGAGTGAGAGTGAGCATAAGAGCAAGACAGATAGACAGACAGACAGACAGACAGCGAGAACGAACAGTTAATCTCTTGGTCAGGCTAAGATGACCATATGGCTTCATAGTTCAGAGATAAGTGCTAATGAAACAATTGATTTATCAATTAGCTTTAAACTAAATTAGCTTTGATTTAGTTTAAAGTAATGGATGAAATCTAGACAATCACCAACAAAGCCATCCAGAACCCTTCTTCCTACCACCACCAAAATAAAAAGAATGACTAGTGTAAATGCATTTTCATTAGCATATAATCTACTAAAAGTGCATCATTAGCATCTTCTGTGGAAAACATACCACATCTTGTGTGGAAAACAATACAGGGCAATATATAAACATGAGTGACAGGACAGGATATTATTTTGGTTTCACTTTAAATAAATCATTTTGCATTACTTCTCTATTGAAGTAATTTATTGAAGACCAGCTCATTTGCTGTTTAAACTAAATATAAACCACATTATTAAGATGCACCACTCTTTGTCTCCCAGCTATACTTGGCTATATATTTGTGGTAGCATTTTATTTTTTAACTATTATTATTATACTTTAGTCATTCATGCTCATGAACTTTTAGCGATTACATGTCCATTTTTTTCCTTCAGGAACTGAGGATTCTGCTTAGAGAATCTTGACACTTAGAATAGGTTCACTTCCATTAGATATTATATGATAGGTATTTGATGAACCAATGCAAATTCTAGTTTTTTTAGTTAATCACATGTCAAAGTAGTGAAAGAGTAGTTTTCAAACTCCACAGATGATGCATTTGCATACAAGGTTGGAAGAAAGAGGATCAAGAAAACATTCCTTGAAAAATGGCTTCCTAAAAGACTGACTTAGAGCTTTGGCTGTTCCAAAGATTTGAACTAAGGGAGCAAGCCTTGTACAATTAATTAAACAGTTGATTTTTTTCCCTTAATAAAATAATTTACTGATGGCCTCACATTTCTTGGGAATAAGAAACATGGCACATTTAATTCTAAAATCTGACTTTGGCTAATGAAATGTCCTGAAAGGTTTATTACAAAAAGCACCTCCTAGAGCTTCCCTTAAAACTATAAAAGGTCTCACAGAACTAACTAAATAGGACTACATGAGTCTGACCAAGGACCTCTGCATATATGTTATAATCGTGTATTTTAATCTTGTGGGACTTTTAAACATGAGAACAGGGTCTGTCTTTTACTCTTTTGCCTGCTTTTGAGACTCTTTTACTTCTGATGGCTTGTCTTATCCACCCTTGATTATGAGGGTTTGTACTTAGTCTTATTATAACTTGTAGTGCCATGTTTGGTGGATATTCTGGGAGAGGCCTCCTTGTTTGTTTGTTTGTTTGTGTTTATTGCAAACTGTAGATTAGATCTGAGGGAGAGAAAAGCTTGGGAAGGTACTTGGAGGAGTGAAACAAGAGGAAACTGCAATTGCAGTTACGATATAATATATGACAAAAGAATAACAAATTTTAAAGATCTGGGGCAGTACCTTATAATTTATACTTTATAGGGGGCAATGTTGAAAGAAGACCTCATTTGATAGCCCGTGCTAGTCTGGAATGCACTGTATAATATAGGCTAGCCTCAAACTCATGGCAATTTTTTTTGCTATACCAGGCTTAGACTTTGCACTTTTCACAATGGCCTTATGTGAGACTAATTACAAAGGATTCAAAAATCCAGATAAAAGTTTTTTCTAAGTTGAATAATTTAAGAGATAATCCTAAGCCTATGTAAAGTAAGATATTCATTAACTCATTTAGTCCTCTACTAGTGAAAATATTATCATCCAAGCAGTTTATTAGAAACATTATAGATAAATACATAAATAAATATTATAAATAAGGAACCTAAAATCACAAAGAAGTCACGAACTCAGAGGTGAACCTAGGTAGTCTGGCTCCAAAGTTTATATTCTTCAAAAAGTAAGTCACAATCGTGAAATTAGTCTTTAGAACTACCAACTACTGTAGGAGGAGCTAAGATGGGAGGAGTAAGGAGAGGAAGAGGAGTAGGAAGAAGAAGAGGAAAAAGAAAAGGAAGAGGAGGAGTTGGGGAGAGCAGAGATGTAAGAGTGATGGAAAGCCATGGAAATATGGAGAGCAGTCATGGGTAACAACTTTTATTTAGGTTAGCTAATTGGGAAACAACTCTCTTTGTATGGGCATATTGATATTGAGCATCACTAAATATATAAAGCCTTTGATTAATATTTAAGCATCAGAGTCTCATTTTTCTATCAGGCCCATGTGGATGGTGGGATGGTCTGGGCAATGTCCAGCCTTGTGGAGACAGCGTGGCAGATCGGCAGAGCCATCTCCCATGCTGACGTCTCGTGGGTGGCAAGGCTGTTGTTTCTGGCTGGCTGTTTCTATCTGCAGCGTGCATGTGGCCTCTGGTCACGGAACATGGCAGCTGAGCTAGGCAGAGCCGCTACAGCTTAGATAGTCGGCTTGACCCGTGGCCGTAATTTTAAATAATTACAACAACAAACTACAAGTTGTAAGTCCCTTTCTTTCCAAGCCCTTTGCGCTAAGAGTTGCCATTATAGATTCCGTGTAACTGAACTATCTTACAAAGAAAGAATGAAGATATCACACCAAATCCCACAACCAAGAGAAAAACAAAGCTACTCAACTGTTCTCGCAATTTCCATCATGGAAATCATCTTTACAAGTTTTCTATCAGCACTGTTGGAAGCCTTCTTAACGATATTCAAAGAGCTGGTAATAACCTACCCATTGGTTCTTGCCAGTTTTGTGCCTGAGTGAGATGGATGCCATTTCCCACATATCCACAACTAATGTCAAGGAGGGGTTCTTCTATAAGGGCTTATCATCTACCACTATAAAAATTATCATTCCTGTGCTTATCACTCTGACTCAGCAACCAGACCACATTTCTGGAGATAAAATCACTGTCTAGAACCAAACCTGTATCTTTCCTAAGCTTGATGTCCTCAGCTTCATACTTTAGAGCACCTCATATCCAGCAATGAGAGAATCTACTCCACAGGAGTGCTTTACAGAGACAATGCTATATCCTAGTATCTAGAAACTAGTTGATATTTCATATAACTACACTTAAATTTACCTCACCCAATATTCTCTTATTGTTTCTTTCTCTGAAGATGAGAACAAGTTCCAACTAAAAGTTTACATAGAAATAATTTATGATGTATTTGAATTACCCATTTTCAACTTCTACCTTAAATACATTGCAACTGACAGATCCCACAAGCTGGCTTTAAAAGTTTAACTCCAAAAACTGACTTCATATAAAATATTGATAAGCACTAGAGATGTATTACTGAAGGAAAGTTCATGATGGCCCTACTTGCTCGTCATGGGTTACATTAGGAAAGCAGGACCCATTCTTAGTTGTTAGCATGAAATATGAATAGGTAACAAGAGAATTTTTTCATTTTTTAGACACTTGGCTCATACAAAATTAATTGATATTATGTGGGTTTTTTTTTGCTCAACTCTATGTATGTACCATAGAAAATATCATAAAGAATGTCAATTATTCATTCTTCGATCAAAATTTGAAAAGAACGATAATATGCCAAGGTCTTATGATGAAACTGGGAAATATTATCATCTGAGGAGCTGGAGCTATGAAAGCACAAATTAAGTTCTGCATGTCCAAGTTACTTAGCTTTTCATGGCTGAGTACAAGTTCATGCTCTCACTGCCAATATAGAACTGAAATATAAATAACACTAACTAAAGAAGTTGGTATCTTAAAATATGCTTTGAATCTTACAAAGGAATGAAACAGGTGTACACTATGTGGATTTTCCCAGATGATGTCTGATTTTATTTTGGAATTCAATGGTATCCGATAAGCTTAATTTGGTGGTTTTGATATTTGCTATAATGTCAGGTAAGCAAAAGGGGGGCTGGCTTCGCTAAGGCTCTTAAATGATTACGCAGTTCAGTTTATATTCCCTGCCATTCTCCATCAAAAATTAGTGGGAAATGACCAGGTACCATGGGTCCAAGTTGTAATCTCAAACAATTAACTTCACTGGCTTGAAGAGTGTAACTTGGAGAGCTACAGATGTGGACCTCAGAGGTATACCAGGAAGAATAAATTTGTTATATTAAAAGAATCATTCAGGGAGCCCTTTAGACAGATACTCTAGAGGGGAAAGCTAGAATGATAAAAACAAAGATCCTAGTAGTAGCAAGTCAATTTGAAACACTCAACTTCTCTCCTTGTACTTGAGTTTTAAATTCTACCTTAAGCTCACACATTTTTCACTTTATATGTACTCAAGTACCTGACTTTTGGTCAACAGAAAAAGACCTGTCTACCTAACCCATGCCCTCTCTATCATGCCTTCCCTTCTCATCTCTGTCAGATTTTCTCCCACCAGACCAATTTTCCCTTCCAGAAGTTTTCCAGGACAGGTTTGTTTTTACTTCCTGTTGGTCTATTTATGCTTTATGCTTCATTTTCTCCTCCAACTTCTAAATGAAGGTAAACATTTCAGCATCATTTTTGGACTTCTTTTTTTAAATATTCATGCTTTTATAGTTGTTTCAATAATCTTCTTGCTTCAAACTTTGACCAACTTCTTTAGAATGTTTCTAATTTATAAATTCATTGTACACACATAATCCCACTTTCCCACAAAATGACACACTATGCTTCCCTTTGCTGGTTGACTTAACCCCAAAATATCAACACAACCTATATCACTTAAGATGCTCAGGTTCCCAAACTCAAAGTTTCTTCTGATATTTTCTTTTTGTTGACCATCACACAGATTCTAAGTCTGTACAGTCTGTCTCTATGTCTGTGCCATTCATCCAGTCCTTCCAGATTGACCCTTCCTTTTTCTTGCCACCAAGACCTCACGCCCAAAACAAATATATTCCAAGAGAAACACAGACCAAGGGGGATAGGTGATCAGATGACGCTGTTAATTTGTGAATTGATTATTCACATACATGTTCCAGATGGCACAAACTAAGAAAACATGGAATGATTACCACTCTGTAGAAAAGCACCTCAAAGGGTCCCAAAAGACTAAAATGAATGTTATATCTTACATAGAAGCTAATTCATATGGAAAGAGTGATATTTACATATATGGGAATCTTTGTTAAAATAGACAAAGAAAGAGGAAAAACCAACAACTTCTTCGATCTTTTAACTAGTCAATATACAGTAACAATGTGATAGCACCAAAAGTATGTATACAGCAAAAGAAATGACCTAGAAAATTGCATCATGAAATAAAACACAAGTACTTTTTGATACTTGTTTATATTTTAAAATATTTTGTATTGATATAATAAAAGTAATGTTTGATTTTTAAAGCAAAGTTCTCTCTATTTTTGCTAAAATGTGTCAAATATTAACTGAAATAAATTATTTCAAATAATTAAGAAAAATCCATAAAAGGAAAAGATATTGAGACAGAACCTAACCATATATTTTCAAAACTACTATTGAACTCAAGGGGAACCTAAATAATCTAATAGCTTTTTTTTCTATTTGAGAAGTTTTCAAAATTCCAGATGTGTAGGAAAAAGATAATAAAATTATAATACCATTGTTATTTAAAAAACTTGAGTTCTCTTGCTAATAGTTAAGGATACTGATTTATTTAAAACATAACATGTTTCTGCTTCATAACAACATCTGTATTATTTTACATTTTTATTGGCAATTTCCACTGTACCCTGGTGATTTCTAGAAATCCTCATATTTCCCTGCTGCTCAGAGTTTCAAAAAAAATAATAAACAAATGATTATTAACTATGATCTTTTTATTCTATGACCATGTACTCTATAAGAAGCATTTGAAAAGGCTGAGTTATTAATTTGGGGGGAAATTAGGTCCATAGCCCAGATCTCAACTGTATAGATATTTTGTGAGGTAGACTGGCCATCTAGCATAGATAGTAAAACACCCAGCATAAATATATTGTACCCAAGAGAGAGCCTCAGCATCTGGACTTCCACTAATATTATACAGAATCCTTGTGGAATGTTCATTGTTCACAGAGAAGCTGCTGTTGTGGGCGGTGCTGCCTGCTGTTAAAAGACAGATCCAGAATTTCTTAGCTCCGGGTGATTTAGATTCCCATGGAACATGGTAATTACTAGAGATTGTTTTGGCTATCATATCTTGAGGATTACCTAGTGGGTAGAGCTAAAAGTTCTATTAAAAAAGAATACAAAGCACCAGACAGCCCCTTCATCAAGGAATTTTCATGTCCAAAATGTCAGTACTGCCCAGGTCAAAAAGCCCTATACCAAGTTCATAGTTCCATAAGTTGGTGCCTGGGCACTATGGACGTTTTGCACAGAAATATCTATTTTATGATCTTTTACCTGGAGAATTGAAACTACAGAGGGGGGAAAATAATCCATGCTGGCAGCCTTCAGGAAAGATATGGTTAAGGAGTTTTAAAATACTGTAACTACTAGGCAATTGGCAGCTCAAGTCACTGCACATAGGTAAAAAGTAAGGGTTCTTTCACTTACTCTACATTGTAGTATTTCACCCAGTCTGTTCACACTGGAACTTACTTCATATCCCTGGAACATTTTACCACTCACCCTCTAACAAGACTTGCTTCCAAAGCATCTAGCCATATAGTAGTTTATATGATTCCTATAAAAATTTTAAAAATATTACCTAATGGAAATGGAGTTTTCTTTCTTTCTTTTTTTTTACTTTGATCTTAATTCTTTTTTATTTGTTATTTTATTTCAAATGTTGTCTCCCTTCTTGGTCTCCTCTCTGCAAAACCCGCGTCCTATCCCCCCTCCCTTTTGCCTTTAAGAGAGTAATCCCTCACCCACCCACCCACTCCTACGTCACCCCTCTAGCATCCAATTTGGTAGGGCAACAAGCTTCCAACAGGATCAAGTGCCTCCCCTCCCATTGATGCCACATAAGGCCATCCTCTGCTAAATATGTATTGGGAACCATGGACCCACCCATGTGTATTCTTTGGTTGGTGGTTTAGTCCCTGGGAGATCTGAGGGGTCTGGTTAGTTGATATTGTTGTTCTTCCTACGGGTTTGTAATCCCCTTCAGCTTCCCTATCTCTTCCTTTGGGGTCCCCGGGCTCAGTCCAATGGTTGGCTGTGAGCATCCTCATCTGTCTTGTTCAGGTGCTGACAGAGCCTCTCAGAGGACAGCCATACTAGGCTCTTGTCTGCAAGCACGTTTTTTGGCATCAGCAATAGTGTCTGGTGTGTCTATGGATGGGATAGATCTCAAGGTGGGGCAGTCTCTGGATAGCCTTTCCTTCAGTCTCTGCTCCATTTTTTGCCCCTCTGTGTCCTTTACACAGGAACAATTCTGGGCTAAACATTTTGACATAAATGAGTGGCCCCTTCCCTGAAACTGAGGCCATGCCTATCTACTAGGAGTGATCTCTGTAGGTTCTATTTCCCCTCTGTTGATTATTTTGGCTAATGTTATTCCCACTGGGTTCTGGAAGCCTTTTGAATCCCTAGCATCTGGGACCTTCTAGTGGTTTTCCCAGTTCACCACCTCCTACTGCTACATATTTCTATTCATTCTCCTGGCCCTCTGGACTTCTCCCTGTCTCTTCCCATACCTGAATGTATCCCCCACCCTCTGCACCCAGATTTTCCTTCTCTCAAATGGAGTTTTTCATTCAACCTTGATTCAAGCTGGATTAAAGACATTGGAGACTATTTGAGGATATTAGGGATCTTCCATGCCATAGCAGGCACAAATGTATGCTAACAGAAATAATACTATGATCTCATCAAATTCTGTTTTCTTGTCATTGTGAGACCAACTTGATAAATGTCTTTGCCTCTTCTGTGACACAAGCAGGCTATATCACTGATTTTGTTCTACATGTGTATATCTTGCACTTGTACACATAATTCTTACCACTCCTCCACACACATATCTTCATATACATTTTCCATTATGCTTAGTTACAGATGATGTAATTGAATTCTGAAGCATCAAGTATAGAGTCGCAATATGAATGGAGCAGGTTGCCTGAAAGGTTGAATGTTGTAGGACCTTCCTCTATATCATATCAACTTTACTTACCTTATGTCTTTAATATCCCTTGGCATTTCAAATATTAATGCCTACCTTAATGTATCAAATCTAGCTGCTCTTAAATGATCTCATAAGAACAAGATTTATTAGAACTTCTATACTTAGAGAAGGGAGGAGATGTCAGGGGCAGCCCTGCTTATACACTGAAGGCCTAAAATCTGCCATAGGCCTGTCATACATGTATACTAACACCAAGTCTTGGGTCTCTGTGGAAAAACATTGAAACAGATGCTATAAGCTATTGTAAACAGGCAGCTTTTGTGGAAATTTACCAGCCTGAGTAGTCATAGACCTTGTAAATAGGTAGCCCTGGCAGATAATACCAACGTAGATAAGGACAAGTGAATCATAGGCAGAGCCATAGTGACCTGTTCCCTGAACCTTCACCCAGCCAATACCCTGTTCTGAAAGATATCTGTACTCCCTCTGAACACCTATATTCTGGTGTCATCTCCTTCCCCATGTCCTGCCTTTTTGTGTTTATAACCCCTGTGTGAATGAGTAAAAATTACGATTTGATTTAAAAAATAAATAAATAAATAAATAAATAAATAAATAAATCACACACAAAAAAGAAATTTCCTAAACTGTTTAGGAACTCTAACTTTGTGATACTACATATAACAGTATCCTAGAGAATTTGGGAATGAGAAAAGACTTCTCTGTTATTATAGGCTTAGCAAGTAGATACAATTTAAATCAAAGGCATAATCACTTAAAAATCAACAAACAACTGGCATCCTACATTTAGCTATGGAAGCTATAAATGGGTTGTGTAATTGTATTCACCCATATACATTATACACACCACTGATTATGTGTTAATGTGTTTTGATTTTGTTTCAAAAACAAAATATACTGCCAGGATGCTCTGGATAACCAGATGCTTGGCCAAAATGATGAACAATGTTTTGGAGGAGAGAAAGAAAACTTAAGCAAGATACAATAATATTTTCAACTTGAAAGAAAAAAAATCCAAAAGATATAAAGCTGGTTAGATAGAGAAATTATATATACATACAGGAACTTTAATAAGCATGTTTTATAAAAGCCAACATAAGCCAAACATGCTGAATAATACCTTGCTTTCCAGATGCTTCTATTCCATATTTGGAAGTGAAAGTGATGAAGTGAAACAGGATGAAGTTGCTTTTTGCTATTAAGTGATTTTTTTTCCCTATGTTGAGGGATTTGGCTACGCTTCAGTTCTCTGGAGAAACTCTATTAAACGAAAATAACATTTTTTTAAATCTTTGAAACCACAAAGGGCTGAAATTTGAAGTAGTAAGAAATTTTGGTTTAAAACCTAGAGACGCATCTGATTTTATTTTAAATTTTATCCTCAAGGAGCACATTACACATTTTAAGACATTCTTGAAGACAGCTTCGAAAAATCTTTCAGTTCATAGGAGTATTTGCTAAACAGCAACATTTTCATCTACTTACTAATGTCTGAACGATACCAACACTTATGGTTAGTTCAATCTACTGTGTGTTGTGTATGTTTGGGTTAATTTGTTGCAACAGACACAGCTTTATATACCTTTTGTATGTATGAAATTCTCCATCATGTCAGGACAAAAGGGCATTAGATAGGCTAGCAATCTGTAGCTAAGCAGCTACACAGTCACACTCAAAAGTATGGCAGTAGAAGGGTGTGTCCTATACATACAGCATAGAGGTAAACTCTGTTCTCTTGATTTCCATGAAACTGCAAAAATATGATATGTTTATTGTCATACTTGAAACATTATCAAGTATGATTCCAGTGGAGATGATTGTGACTTTAAACAGGTATTACTATGAACCAATCTAGTACATATAATTCTACACTTCTGATAACTAGAAAAATTCTCTATAAACTAGATTCTGGCCTCATATACTTTAAATCTTATTTGCCCTTACTATCTACAAACATCATCAGCAATTATCCTGAAGCATCCTTATGTATCAGTAGAATGTCTGGCCCTATGCTTTTGATCATGACACAAGGTATCTCATCACATATGGATAGTATTTCCAGAAGATTTCTCACTTCTCACACTGGACAAAACAACTAATGATAACATATGTGATTGGCCTAGTTTAAAAAAATGAATTTGGCCTGGCAGTGGTGGCGCATGCCTTTAATCCCAGCACTTGGGAGGCAGAGGCAGGTGGATTTCTGAGTTTGAGGCCACCCTGGTCTATAGAGTGAGTTCCAGGACAGCCAGGGCTACACAGAGAAACCCTGTCTCGAAAAAAAACAACAACAACAAAAAATGAATTTGCAGGATGTCAGAATGTACTTCCTTTCTAGGTATTTTAAACTTTCATCTGCGAGTAAAGGCGAATGGCACTATTTATATCCTGAACTCTCTTTGACCTCAGCCAGATTCACTCCTCCCCAAATCCCAGGTTATCACAAAAATCTCATACCACAAAAGGAATTGAAATGGGGTCAAACTCTGGCTAAATTATCTCATTTTTTTGAAGTTATACAAAGCATTTGAGATATCTCAGGATTTCTTCCACAGTACCCTGGAAGAGAGATGTCCAATAGCATGTTCTCAAGCTTAAGCCTCATCACAGTCAGAGTGCTTCTACTTTTATATATCAGTATTCTTTGTTGGTGAAAATAATTGTATCATGGCAATTTGCTAACATGTAGATATTAGACCATAAAAAAATTACTGTGTACTTATTTCGTGTCAATAGCTATCAACTAGGACTTTGTCTTATTTCTTCCACATCCTCATTCTTTCTTCCCTCCTGTCTCTAACCCTAGGACATATTTCCAAGTAAACCAGAAATGTACTATTTTACCAATAAATAAAATATATGCATATTTGTGATTGTTTGTATTTCCTTTTCTTTTTTTAAAATTTGAGGCAGTGTATCATTATCTTACCCAGGCAAACCTGGCACTTTCTATTTAGCCCAGACTTGCCTTGAACTTACAGTCCCAGCTTCCTGAATATTGGGTATAAAACCATGAGATACTGTGCCCAGCTCTAAGTTTACATTTCTAGCACAAGGTTTTATGCCAAATGTATCAGCAGTCATAATTAAAAATGAACATTTGTTTTCTGCAAAAATCTTGCATTTACCTTCACTGTTTTCATAACAGAGCTTGTCTAGTCTATATCATTAATTTTTACTATTTGCAAACAAAATAAATAAATAAATAAGATTTCATGTGACCTGACGGTGACCCTCTTTGTTTGCAATAAAGCTGTGAATGAACTTCTGCTCCATGGAATCACATATATTACGTTTTTCTCACTGTTAATAATAGTAATTGATCTATTGTGATACATACTAACATACAAATACACACAAAAGGAAACATGTGATTCTTCAACTTATTTCTCATTACAACAGCCTAAACCAAATTGGATTTTCCAGTCATGAAGAAAAATGAACATATAAGGTGTGAAGGAAAAAATCTATAAAAATACACACAAAAAAATTCACCTAACATGCTATCTACTAAGAGAATCCAAGTCATACCCATTCAATAAAGCATGCTTAAATTAAAAAAAAATGCTTGAAAATCTCACCACTAGTGTTCAGTTGAAATTGAGAGAAAATTTAAGCTGATGTCTTTAGTTTATGAAGAAATTTATAAGATTTCACTAATCTTACTAGGAAAATAAAGCCTGTTGAGATACTATTCCTTGGGGAATTTTCATTTAGAGTCATAAATGTCCTAACATAAAGTGAAAACAAAAAGGTACTATATTAGTGAGAATATTGGTACATGCCTTGGGTTAGGAATTGCTATAACATTAAACAGTATGATAAATTCCTTTATAATTAGAAAGTCCAGTCTGGGATACAATCCAAGGGTTCTGGAGTAGCCTATTATCATAGAACTTATGATCTATGAAACAGACAACTATGTAAGGAGACACAACATGATGTGACTGTTATTACCACTGAAGACTAACAGAGTTTTTCATAGTATAGAGTAACAGTGAAACCAGAACAACCTGAGACATGAAAATAAAGGAAAGATTCAGTATCCTTCTTGGTGTGATTTTTGTTGTATTAAAGGCATTGCTCTGAGAAGTATGCAGTGACTTGGAGAACACAACAAAAGCTGGTATAATGTTTGGATGGCAAAAGATGTCATCACTGTGAATCGTGGTAATGTCTAGGAGGATGGTTAGATGAGCAGAAATTGAAGAAGTGTTTTAGAATTAGTATCCACTGGAGTTTGGTGATCAACTTGTCTGTATTGGAAGAAGACACAAAGAACTAATTTTATATCTCAGAATGAGAGATGCTAATATTACGAAACTAACAAGACAGGTGAAGAAACAAGGATATGTGCATATTTGTGAGGGATTGACTAGATTAGGTTATTTTAAGTAGGAAGATCCACCTTAGATGTGAGCAATAACATTCCACAGTACCAATAATTGGGTTCCAAACTGAATAATGTGAGCTAAGAACCAGTCATTCCTTCTCATATCTAACCTCCTCCTCCTCCCCATGCTTTATCTCTCATCTCTTCTCTTCTGTTACTCCTGTCTTTTTCCCATGACTGTCCCTGATCCTGATTGTACATTCAATATGACCAGATATTTTAAGATTCTGCTGCCATGACATCCCCTTAAATACACTATTCCTTATTCAATATACTTTTGTCAGGTATTTGGTAAAAGCAATGAAAGAACGAACTAAAGAAGGAACTAATGAAAGGTGGCATTAACAATGGTTTGTGAATTAGGAAAGTGAGTTGAGCTGTGTGGTTTCTAGACATGCTCCTGGTTGGTGGCTCAGTCTCTGGGAGCTCTGGTCTTCCTATGGGAACACTCTCCATTTCAGCTTCTTTAATCCTTCCCCTAACTCAACCTTAGGATCCCCCAACTTCAGTCCATTGGTTGGATGTAATTATCTGCCTCTGTCTCAGTCAGATGCTTGGTATGGTCTCTCAGAGGACAGCCATGCCAGGCTCCTGTCTGTAAGCACATCGTAGCATAAGTAATGTCAGGCCTTGGTGCCTCCTCATGAGATGGAGCCCAAGTTGGACTGATCATTGGGCCGTCCATCCTTCAGTTCTTCTCCATTTTTGTCTGTGCAGTTCTTTTCAACAGGAGCAATTCTGAGTCAGAAATTTTGACTCTGTCTCTCTGCTAGAGGTGGATGTTTTGAGTTCCCTTTCCCCAATGTTGGACATTTTAGCTAAGGTCACCCCCAGTGAGTCCTGAGAGTCTCTCACCTTCTGTGTCTCCAGTACTTTCTAGAGGGTCCCTCTACCTCTCACCCCCTAGGCTGTTTATTTCCACTCACTTTCTTGGTGTTCTGGGCTTCTTTCAATTTAATTTTATGTTGGCTGTTGGTTTGCTATATATTGCTCTTGTTATGTTTAGGTATGTACCATGAATTCCTGATCTACCCAGGACTTTTAACATGGAGGGGTGTTATATTTTGTCAAAGGCTTTTTCAGCATCTAAGGAGATAATCATGTGGTTTTCTTTGAGTTTGTTTATGTAGTTTATTATGTTGATGGATTTTTGTAGATTTAACGATCCCTGCATCCCTGGGATGAAGTCTACTTGATTGTGGTGAATGATGAATTTGATGTGTTCTTGGATTCTGTTAGTTGGAACTTTATTCAGTATTTTTGCATCAATATTCATAAGCAAGATGGGTCTAAACTTCTCTTTCTTTGTTGGGTCTTTGTGTGGTTTAGGTATCATAGTAATTGTGGCTTCATAGAATAAATTAGGTTGTGTTCCTTTTGTTTCTATTTTGTAGAATAATTAGAGAGGTATGGGTATTAGCTCTTCTTTGAAGGTCTGGTAGAGTTCTGCACTAAAACCATCTGGCACTGGACTTTTTTAAGGGGGGATGGGAGGTTTTTGATGATTATTTCTATTCCCTTAGGAATTATGGGACTTTTAGTTTAACTGATCTTGATTTAATTTTGGTACTGGTATCTGTCTAGAAAGTCATCCATTTCTTATAAATTTTCCAGTTTTGTAGAGTATACACTTTTGTAGTAGGTTCTGATGATTTTGAATTTCCTCAATATCTGTTGTTATTTCTCCCTTTTCATTTCTGATTTTGTTCATTTTGATACTGTCTCTGTGCCCTTTTGTTAGTTTGGCTAAGGGTTTATCTATCTTGCTGATTTTCTCAAAGAACCAGCTCTTGGTTTTCTTGATTCTTTGTATTGTTCTCTTTGTTTCTAACTGATTGGTTTTAGCCCTGAGATTGGCTATTTCCTGCCATCTACTCCTCTTGGGTGTGTTTGCATCTTTCTACTCTAGAGCTTTCAGGTGTACTATTAAATTGCTTTTATGGAATCCCTCCAATTTCTTTGTGAAGGCGCTTAGTGCTATGAATTTTCCTTTAAACACTGCTTTCACTATGTCCTATATGTTTGATTATGATGTGTTTCCATTGTCACCGAATTCTATAAAATCTTTTTATTTCTTTGTTTCTTTCCTTACCAAGTTATCATAGAAAAGAAAGTTGTTCAGTTTCCATGAGTATATGAGCTTTCTATTTTTTTTTGTTGTTGTTGTTAAAGTCTAGCCTTAGTCTGTGGTGATCTGATAGAATGTATGGGATTTTGCCAATCTTCTACTGTTGAGGTTTGTTTTATGTCTGATTATATGGTCAGTTTTGGAGAAGGTACCATGAGATACTGCAAAGAAGGTGTATTCTCTTTTTGGGGGTGAAATGTTCTGTAGATATCTGTTAAATACATTTGGTTCATAACTTCTGTTAGTTTCACTGTGTCTCTGTTGAATTTCTGTTTGACCTGTCCATTGGTGAGAGTAGAATGTTGAAGTCTCTCACTATTATTGTGTGAGGTTCAATGTGTGTTTTGAGCTTTAGTAATGTTTAAGAATGTTTGCTCTTGCATTTGGGGCATAGATGTTCAGAATTGAGACTTCCTCTTGGTGGATTTTTCCTCTCATGAATACTGTGTCCTTCCCCATATCGTTTTATAACTTTTGGTTGAGTCTATTTTATTGGATATTAGAATGACAACTCCAGCTTGTTTCTTGAGACCATTTGCTTGGAAAACTATTTTCTGGCCTTTTACTCTGAAGTAGTGTCTGTCTTTGTCACTGAGTTGTGTTTCATGTATGCAGCAAAATGCTGGATCCTGTTAAAATATCCATTCTGTTAACTTGTGTCTTTTTAGTGGGGAATGGAGTCCACTGATAATAAGAGATATTAAAGGCAGATGATTGTTAGTTCTTGTTATTTTTGTTGCTCTAGGTGGTATTATGTGTGTATGATTCTCTTCTTTTGGGTTTGTTTTGAATTGAAATGTTTAATATCTTGAGTTATTTTTTTAGGGGGGGTTGTAGTTACCTTACTTGTATTGGATACTTATTCCAGTAAACTCTGTAGGGCAGGATTAGTATAAAGATATTGTTTAAATTTGGTCTTGCCATGGAATATCTTCGCTTCTCCATCTACAGTGATTGAGAGTTTTGCTGAATATAGTATCCTGGACTGGAGTTCATGATCTCATATGCTTTGGATGACATCTCTCCAGGATCTTTTGTCTTTTAGAGTCTCTGTTGAGAAGTCTGGTGTAATTCTCATACATCTGCATTTATATGTTACTTTGCCTTTTCCCCTTACAGCTTTTAATATTCTTTCTTTGTTCCATAGGCTTCTTGTAAATTTATGGTCATTTCGTTCTTTAGGTTAGGGAAGATTACTTCTATGATTTTGTTGAAGATGCTTTCTGGCCCTTTGAGCTAGGATTCTTCACTCTCTTCTATTCCTATTATTGTTAGGTTCATTGTATCTTGAATTTCCTAGATATTTTGGGTTAGGGGCTTTTTACACTTTGTATTTTCTTTGACTGATGTGTCAATATCCTCTATGGTATCTTCTAAGTCTGAGATTCTTCTATTTGTTGTATTTTGTTGGTGATGCTTGTGTCTGTAGCTCCTGATCTCTTTCCTAAGTTGTCCTTGTTGAGGGTTGTCTCCCTTTGTGTTTTCTTTATTGTTTCTATTTTCATTTTTAGTTCTTGGACCTTTTTTTTTCAATTTCTTTACCTGCTTAATATTATTTTCCTATATTTCTTTAAGGGTTTTATTTGTTTCTTCTTTAAGGGCTTATACCTGTTAGCCTGTGTTTTCCTGTATTTTCTAAGGGAGTTCTTTATATCCTCCTTAAAGACTTCTTCATGAGATGGGATTTTTGTTCATTATCTTGCTTTTCAGGCATGTTAGGGTATCCAGGGCTTGGTGGGATGGGAGAACTTAGCTTTGATGGCAATTGCATTGGGTTCTGTCGCTCATAGCCTTGTGCTTGCCTCTGACCATCTGGATCTCTCTGGTATTAACTAGCCTGGGTGTCTCTGACTGGAACCAGCCACCTTGTGTCCTGAGTTAGAGCTGGTCTCATTGGAGGCAGGCAGAGTTGTCTCTGGTTAGGGTGGGCCTCCTGTGTCTCTGGTTAGAATAGGCCTCCTGTGTCCCTGGTTACTGCAGACCTCCTGTACCTCCTGGCTACTGACGACCTCCAGGGAGTCTCACAGACTGTAACATTTGGGCAGGTATCATGTCCGCTGATTTGGCCTGGGTGGAGCTCAGGAATTGGGGTAGGAGGAAGTGGGTCCTGCATCAACTGGGCCCTGTGGTTGTCCCAGATGGTATGAGTATTTATATGGGTGAGATTCTTACTTGTGTTCTTGGTTTCTGCAGACCTCCTGGGAGGCAAGCAGGCTGTAGAGGATATTAGGCTGTGGAAGTGGGCCACAAGGAAGGTGGATCTGTGGGGGTGGGTAGGTCCAGAGTCAACTGGTCTATTTTGGTGTCCTAGCTGGCATGGATATTTGGGTGTGAGTCTCACCTGTGACTTTGGTTTCTGTGGCCCTCCTGGGAAGTACACAGGTTGTAGCCTTTGAGCAGGTGTTAAGCTACTGATTTGGCCCAGGTAGAGAAGTGGGCCAGAAGCCTCTAGACTTTTTTTTTTTTTTTTGGTTCTTCGAGACAGGATTTCTCGTTATAGCCCAGGCTGTCCTGGAACTCACTCTGTAGACCAGGCTGGCCTCAAACTCAGAAACCCACCTGCCTCTGCCTCCCAAGTGCTGGGATTAAAGGTGTGTGCCACCACTGCCCGGCATAGACTTTTTTTTTCACTCAGATTAATTGTCCTTAGACAGACAAACATCTCAAATTAGAGATTAGCTCCACAGTTTATGAAATTCTTAAGAACATGTCTATGTGGAATAATCACACCTATAATTTAATATAACGAAGATGCAAATATAACTTTATATGTTTAAATTATTAGCTGAATTACCTATGACTTGATTTTGTGTTTCTAAAGTACAAACTCTTAAGGCAGATATAAATAATTACCACACGTAGCTACCTTTTTTTCTATAAGCAAGGACTTTTTATACCTAAAATAAACAGAGGCATACAGAGTTAAACATGTAAATCTCATGGGCTACTAGTTTAAAAACCCACATATTTGGTCAAGAACCAGAAGAGTTTGCCTAACAGACAGCAAGTTCTGGAATTTCTCTCTGAAAGTCATTTATTTTTTTCAATATTCTTTTCCAGTTTAAACACGTTCATTCACATGTATTTAAATTCCTTTAGATAGTTGCCTTTAAAGTTTTACTTCTGATCAACAAAGTCAATATCATTAAGAGAACAGCAAAATAAAAAAAAACCATTAAGGCAAGTTTTCTTTTTTTTTTGTTTTTTCTATTGGATATTTTATTTATTTACATTTCAGATGTCATCCCCTTTCCCAATTTTCCACCCCTGGAACCCCCTATCCCATCCCCCCTTCTCCTTTTTGCTTTTATACCATTTTAATTACATGCAAGTATTAAGGTCAGTTCTAGGTTGAGGGACTAGCAATACAATAGATGCAAATAGTCAAGGAACAAGCAAGACAATAAACACAAATAGTCAAAGAACAAGCAAGGCAATTAACAAAATTCCGTGAACACTCCCATGATCACTGTTTCTAAGGGTTTCAGGATGACCAAAATATCTGACCCAACTTCCCTGTCCTAGCCCAAAGTCATTTTCATGTCTGAAGCCTACTTCCTTGTTCTAACCTAAAATTTAGATTCCTGTCTGAAATTACTTCTTTGTTCTAGCCTAAAATTTAGATTCCTGCCTGAAATTACTTCTTTTTTCTAGCCTAATGTCAGACTCCTTCCTGAAGCCTATTTCCTTGTCCTTGGCCAATGTCATATTCCTGCCAAAGCAGCCCATTTCCTTGTCCTTGGCCCATGTCAGATTCTTGCCAAGAAGTCCCAAAGGCTGAACCTGTCTTAGGTAGTTCTGACAAGAATGCCTTCCTTACCCATCATGGAATATGCATTATCAAAAGCTACATTTGTTAATCATTTAGCAAAAAAATGTTACTAATGTGTTGAATGTACAAGAGGATTTAGATAGACATTTGGAAGAATAAATTGATGTTCTTTATCTTATTCAAATTACTGGAAGGAGGTTCAGAATTTAAGAGTAAGCAGCCACCTTGAGTGTCGTGCCAAATACCATTGGATTCATGTTAGCTCTAAAATTTACAATGGTAGTCATTATAATCTGGAAAAAGTTTAAAGATACTTGCAGTGTATTTGGCATAATTCTAACACCTCTCTGGATGTTTTAAATTTACATAGTGAGCTTATGAATTTCAAGAATGCTGCTCTGATGAGCCTTGATGCAGTAGATACTGCTGGTAAAATTACCCATGGCCTGAAGTCAGTATTTCTATTTTGGTCCAGCTTCAAGAATGGCATATATAGCTTGATCATGCTAGCCCTTTTTTTCCCGGGAATACTTTTATTCCTGCTCATTGTGTTAAAGCTTGTCTTTAACAACATCAACATGTTGGCAGCCAAAGTACATGCCTTGAACCTGAAAATGGACCCCGAGACAGAGTTATTAATTTAACATGTTGGTAAGACAAGGACAGGTAAGATTCTGCACAGAGCCTTATCAACCTAAGACATAAGTACCTTGCTTTTGATAATGCAAGTTTTCTCTTTAACTCTATATTTCTTACACAAATCTCACTCTAAATGTTAAAATATCTGATAATGTTTTTGTAAGGTATTTCCTAAAATAGTCTCAATAATGTATTATGATGTATATATTAACACATATAACAGCAATTTTTGGGACATCTCATTTATTTTAAATGTGTTTTCTCCTTTGGTCGCTGCTCCACTTTTTGTCCCTGTATTTCCTTTAGACAGGGTCAATTCTGAGTTAAAATTTTTGAGATGAGTAGGTGGCTCCATCCCTCAACCTGGGGCCATGCCTAGCCTCTGGATATGTTCATTATAGGTTCTCTCTCCCCTTTATTTTGTACTTCAGCTAATGTCATCCCCTGTTGGGTCCTGGGAGCCTCTTGCTTTCCTGGCATCTGGGACTTTCTAGTGGCTAGCCCCAGTTCCCCATCCCCCACTGCTACATACCTATGATCAATTTCCTGACCCCTATGAACATCTCCTACACCTTATCCTGCCCTCCTTTTATCCCCTCTCCTTTCTCTCTCCCTCCCAAGTCCCTCCCTCCCTCTACATCCAGTGATTAATTTGTTCCCCTTCTAAGTATCCACTGAAGCATCCACACTTTGGTCTTCCTTCTTCTTGCGCTCCATATGGTCTGTGGGTTGTATCATGGGCATTGTGAGCTTTTGGGCTAATATCCATTTATCAGTGAGTACATACCATGTGTGTTCTTTTGGGTCTGGGTTACCTCACTCAGGATGATATCTTTTAGTTCCATCCATTTGCCCGTGAATTTCATGAAGTCATTGTTTTTAATAGCCTAGTAGTACTCCATTGTGTGAATATGCCACATTTTCTGTATCCATTCCTCTGTTGAGGGACATCTAGGTTGTTTCCTGCTTGTTTTATCTCAAAAGAGTCCTTAATTTTTGACAATCTAGGCTTTTCTACCATAAATTTATTTTTATGGTAATGAGGCTTGAACTTACAAAGTTATACCACTGAACTACATTCTAGATCCCTACGCAATCAGCTTTGACAAATACTTATTAAGTAGCCACTTTTGAGGGTGGACATGCTAGTGTATGACAATGCCTACTATTGCATCAGGACATTTTCAAAAAATAACACAACTCAAAAATAATGACTGTGGTGCTTTGAATTGGAATGCCCCCCACCCCCCATGGACCCATGCATTTGAATGCTTGGCCCATAAGCAGTGACACTATTAGGAGGTATGGCCTTTTTAGAGTAAGTATGGCCTTGTTGGAAGAAGTATGTAACTGTGGATGCAGGCTTTGAGATCTCATATGCTCAAGGTACACCCAACATAGCATTCACTTCTGCTGTCTACAGATCAAGATGTAGAACTCTCAGCTATTTCTCCAGCATCACTTATGTCTGCATGACACCATTCTTTCCACCATGAGAATAGTGGACTAAACCTCTGAACTGTAAGGCAGCTCCAATTGAAAGTTTTCCTTTATAAAAGTTGCTGTGGTCATGGTCTTTTTGCACAGCAATGGAAACCTTAAGACAATGACATTACATAACTTCAAGGCCAAACATGCAATCAGACATATTTTATCTTTCTAGTTTACTTAAGGGGACAACTAAGAGCAAAAACACACTGTACAATGTTTGATCTCTGGTGAACCATAGCAAGAATGGTCCATTCTCCAGGCTTTATAATCCGTTCTCCACAGATTTGTGATTATCATCCTTAACAAATAGAAACTGTGCCCAGCCAATACTACAAGTCAAGTAATTTTATATCCCAGGCTATTACTGAGTGCCTAGAAAGTTTAACGTTATTTATATTTTCTGTAAAATAATCTTGAGTTCCCACCAGGAGACAACTTTATATTAAATGATGTAACTGCACTTTGGGATATAGATCCTATTAGTATATATCGTATTAGTATTTTACCCCTAATTTGAAAATCTCATCTGTTAGTTTAAAACAAAACTTCACTTTCTGCTCACTTATAACTTACAAAAAGACATGTTGAACAAGTTAGTTATGTCAATACATGTCTGTTAAGCCCATGAGCTGCATTCCAAAAGGACTGAAGGAAATTTTTAAATGCTTTGCTTACACAGTTAGGATCACTGACCCAATTAAAAACATGCATGGACAGAGCTGTAATAGTCTGTGATTTAAATGACAAGTGTATAGAAAGGGGCCACACTGGGTGTTTCAATGTTTTAGGAGTGACCACTTACATTAGAGTAATTGTAATTCGCCAACAACTCAGAGTGATCCGTCTAGAAGACATGGCTTGAAAAATCCCAGAAATAAGAAAGATAATGAACACATGGTTTCTGCAGAAGAAAGTGTATTTTTCCGTAGTTGTCTTGCAAGCTTGGGGTTAACAACTCTTACTCATTCCTATAAAGGACCTTAGAACTTGCAGTTGGCAGCCTACAACCTACCAAAGTACCATACCCCAAGAGACAGAACTCTGGCTCTCCTTTTACCATCCACTCAAACATCAAGAAAGACCCACTTATTGAGTTTATTGCTTGGTTCCTGTCCCATCTCTTGCTTTCCTCAGCTTTACATCCCATCTCCTGCCATTATTCTATTATCTGCTCTTTGAATACATTGGCTCCTTGAATACCTTGTACTGTGTCTTAAATATAATTCAAACTCATTCTGGTACTCATACTTGGGTCTTCCCCTCCACAGAGACTTTAGGCTCCATGAGTTCTCTGCTTAGCCAGTGTATTCACCTGACTTAACTTTGTTAGTCTGGAGTAGAATAGTCAAGAGTCAAAAGTGTGCCCTGAAGGTACTCTATACCAGTTGTGGATGTTCAATTCACCAATGGCTCCAAATCAAAGTCTTCATTTTGGCTGATTCTACATATCTACAATAGATGCTCTGGACTGCTCCAAAGTACCTTCTCCCACAGGCTCTCCTCCTCTTGGGACATCACAGACTGATAGAAAAGAGGAAGGAAGTGTGACATATTGTAAACTAACTCGTTTTCTAACATAATATTTTTATGTTGACTATTTTATTGATAGTAAGAACACTGTTGCTCTCTTCACCCAGTGGGCCCAGGACAGGCCTTATTCAGTAATGACAAGTTGCAGGAGTTCCAGGTCTTTACACACCACACCACCTGTCTTCACTGGCCACCCTGCAGCATATGACATATGACTATTGAGCTTATAGGCTTTGAGCAGTAGTGTTGCCAGTGCTTTCTGTCTTCTAGCAGGGCAAGCAGCACAGGCTGCAACAATAGAAGCACCACATACACATTGACCTGTTTCTGAAAACACATCAGTCTACTGCATATCTCCCTGTCATAGCACAGGCTGCCCTATGGCTCATCAGGTAAGACCTCTATGCTTGCAGTCTCTTGGCTGAGACGTAGAAGCTAAGGATATAGAATTGTTATTCTCTGCTGCATGAAACCTCTATTCTGCCATCTTTTCTTTTCTGATTTTGTGAGTCCCCCTCCGCTTTAAAAGCATCTTCCCATAAGACTTGCTTTATTCTTTAAATTTGTTCTACAGCTTCTGAGGGTTCTGAAGACTCCTGTTCCACCATCATATTACCCTTTGCAGCTTCAATGGGTTTCTCAGACTCCTCAGAGCTCCATGGTGGGTGCTGCACCATTTGTTGGCCAAAATGTAAACCAACTCTTAGTGCTTTGTTTAAAAGAAATAGTCACATTGCAAGAATCATCCAAAGTCACATGGCCATGCTTCTTGTAAAGGGAGTACAGGAGACAAACCCACTCAATTACTTGTAAAAAGAAGAGACATTCCTAAATAGTTTTAACAATTCATTGGCAGCAACTATAAAACTCTAATATTCTGAGCTTTTTGTTCATGACATTGGCTACTGACTATAATATTGATCTATATTTGTCAATATTCAACACTATCTGGAAAAGGCTTTAATTTTAAGTCAGACATAAAATCAATTGGCTGAGAAATAAACCCTTAATACATAAACATTGTCTGCTAGAAATACCGTCAATAATAATATATCTTTATTGATAATAGTCAATGATTCATTCATGTGGCTTTTGTTATGTACCAGTCATATCTCCAAATGCTTTACCTATATTTAATCATTCAATCATCCATCACTATAATATAAATAACCATTTGTTCCCATTTTATAGACAAAGAAAATTAGCTACTGTGATGTTTAGAAAGTGGTAGAAGGCAATAGTTCTCATAGTTTACTTATTTCTATCACCCTTTAGGTTATTATTTTTTCTCTGAATCTGTTGTCCACTTTATTTTTTGTCTTTTTATAGAATATTTCAAGATATGGATCATTGACACATGCTATTATTCAGGAATGTGATTTGCAAATACTTCCTCAAAGTTTATAGCTTGTTTTTTCATTCCTTAAACAATGCCTTTGGTTAACCAATATATTTTAATTTTTATTAGTCATGCTTTTAATATCACATGTATCATTTTTTAAAAATATATTTGCATTTTCATCAATATTTTCAAGGGCTTAGTTGAATTAAATTAAACTATAACTACTGGCATGTAGTTCTATAATCAACTATGAAGTTATTTTTGTATAAGTATATAAGCTAAGTGGCTTCTTTACTTGTGCATCAGCAGATGGTCAAAAGGAAAAAAAAACCTCAATGACATCTTTGGAAGTTTATTTTCTCATAATATCATGTCAGGGATCTTTCTCTTTTCAATTTTATCTTGTTTTATTATTTATTTTTATTTTTTGCCCTTTCAGTTATTATAATAAAAATATAATCACTTTGGTTCTTCTCGTAACTTTAGGGCTTCTGTTGGATTATTGTGGGTGCCATTTCAAGAAAGCTCAGAAAGAAAAATAAAAGGTGCTAGAAATATACTAGACTTCTGCTTCTTGCTAGAACACAAGATATGAAAACAGAACATTATTTTCACCTAGCCACAGATACAATCTTGAAGAGGCACAAAATCAAGTTTTACAAAACCCCTATGAAAATGGATATATAAAAAAAAAACTTTAAATGAACTAAGTTCCAGAAAGCTGCAAGCCACCAAAGGGGAAAAAAAAAGAGCCTCACCTGTCCCAGTTAAGAGCCGAATTGCAAGTTAAGGGAAAAAAATCTAAGCTTAAGGAGAAAGTACAGAAACTTTAATAACTGTGTAGGGGTCTAATATGGTGTGGCATGACCAATAAAATTACTAATGTGGACTGGAGAGAGTGCTCAATCAATAAAGTGTTTGCTGTGCAAAGCATGAAGACCTGAACTCACCTCCAGAACCTATATTTTAAAAGTCCATAGATAGTAGCATGTTCTTGCAATCGGCATGCTGGGAAACTGAGATAGATCCTTGGGGTTCACTTCTTAGCCAACCTGGTCTACTTGACAAGCATCACGCCAGTGAGAGACACTATCTTAAAAAGCAAGGTGGATGAAGGCTGATTAATGACCCTTTAGGCTAATCTGTTTTCTATATGTACATGGACATGAACATATACACATACATGTGCGCGTGCGTGCACACACACACACACACACATACACACAAAATGCTGAGAATCTCAGCCACAGAACAAGCCTTTGCTGACCTATCAGAACAAATTATTCATAGGTTGTCAATAAGTACACAAGAAATTGTGCTAAAATGTGTTATGGGCAGAAATAGAGTTTCTCTTTAGATAATTGGGATCTTTCCCATGTTCAAGTTTTCCAAAAGTAGAACTGAGAAAAATATTACTGAGGTACACTGGGTCCTGAGGCACTGCAGGCCTGTGGCTTGTCACATGAGCTAAGATAAACCTGTCTGTAACACTCTTAAAGTCAACAGTACAAAAAAAAAGGCACTAATGCTGTTTTCATGAATATAGATAACATGGAACACAAGTATACAACATAATCTCCAACCTCGTTAGTTACAAGGAAAATGCAAATTTAACAAAGTATTAAAGGCCAACAATATCAAATATTGTTAGAAGATCAAAAGTACCTAAAATTTGCAAACATTTTTAGTGAGAGTATAAAGTAAGGCAAGCAGTTTCAGTAACTGTTGGGCAGTTTTCTGATTGTTAATCTTTCATGTTTTCTCTTAGAGATGTTTTCTTTGAGTCAGAGACTTTATTCTTATATAATTATTCAAGACATATGAACAGTGATACTCACAAAGCAATTTTTTTTTTGTAAATGATCAGAGATCCATATCCTATTCATCACAGTACAATGCTGGAGATCATCCATATATGTTCAGAAGTGTAGAACTGAATAAAACTATGTAGGTTCATATAATCAATTACAGACATCAAATATATGATGTGAATAGAATCCTGGATAGTCTCAGTAACTTTATGCTGATTCAAAGAATACAAGAGTACATATCCATAACCATAAACCCATTTATATGAAGTACTGAGATGGGAAATGTTATGGGTGATACGAAAATCAAAATAGTGGTTGAATTGACGAGAAAGGAGTACAAGAGAGCTTTATGAAATGATAGAAATAATATTTTATTTTATTTTTGATGAATAACACATATAATTGTCCAAATGTATTTGAGACAAGGATCTGTGGTAATTTTGTTATAGATGGATAATACCTCAATATAAAAATACATTATCACATATCACTAAGTCAGAATATTGAAAACAACTCAGCTCTAATTTTAGGTCATGACACAGAGTAAGAAGCCAGATTCTGCAGGCCACCCAGTGTTAATATTAAAAAATAAAATCATAGTTCATCGAACTTAACTGTTAAGTGAATACATAACAAGGCTGGGTATTACAAAGGCACAATTCCACACCCAACAAAAGAACCTTTCCTTTTATCTGTCTCTACAGTGTTATCTCATACTGATTTGTTCAAACTTGTCCATGTGTCAATGCTGTAATCTCTCAGTGTCAGACATAACTGCTTAGGGTCAGTACTTAGAGCATTGGAGACCCCCATGCAACACAGTGACCTTATCAATTGACTGGCTTGCTAGAACTGTACCAGGAACTGCTCAATTGGTTCACTATTACCAATGCTGAAATTATGGTCTCTCTGAAAGTTTCTGCAAACAGTGTCACTTAAGATTCCTTGGAATTTCAATGAAACCACTATGCGTGACTAAGTGGGAAAAAAATCAAGTCTTCAAATGTTAACATTGAAATAGCACCCCTCATAATTTAATGTGCATACAAATCACAAAGGAATCTTGGCAAAAACCAGACTGTAATTCAGAAACTCTGCAGTAGAGCTCAGTGTTCTGTGTTCTTAGTAGACTCCCAAACTATGATAAGTTGCTACTACTTGGAGCATACTGTGAGTTTCAAGGAATTGATAGTTTTTCTTTATGACTATGTGGTCTCCAAAAATCACCATTCTCCATGTGTAAATGCATAATCTAGGTTTGGACAATCTACAGTTTCAGTGTCAAAACATAAAAGCTGGTGTCCAAGTAGTGAGTAGAAGATCTTCATTGTCAACTTCATCATATTTAGAGTCAGAAAAGTAGGAGTTACCTCTTTGCATGTTTCCAAGGGCATTCCAGAGAGGTACAGGGAACAGCCTGTGTATTTAAGCTGTACCCTGCATGGGGGTGGTGCCATACAATGGTCCAGAGTTGTGGACTGATTCAAAGGAGACAAAGAAAAAGTGGCTGAGCACCAGCACTCATCTCTGTTTCTTTCTTTTTTCTTTTTATTATATGTGTATTAGTGTTTCCTCCTGTGTGTATGTATACAGACCATGTGCATACAGATGCCCACAGAAGGCAGGAGTGTCAGATCCCCTGGAACTGGAATTACAGACAGCTGTGAGTCACCATGTAGTTACTAAAAAGAGAACTCTGTTCTTCTGTAGGAATAGCAATACTTTTACTAAGCCATTTCTCCAGTTCTCACTTCTTTTTATTATTTAAAGATTATATATGCATATATATATAATATACATATACATAATATACACGTAAATATATGTGTATGTATATATAATGTTTGGCCTGAATGTAAGTGCATGTTTGCCTGGTACCCATGATGGTCCAAATAGGGTAACAGATCCTCTAGAATTGGAGGTATAACCAGGTATAAGCGCAATGTGTGTTCTTGGAAGCAAACCTGAGCCTCTTACAAGGTAGAAAATACTCCAAACCACATAGCCTTATCTCTAGCCCCTCACCTTTGCATCTTGATTACAAATTCAATGTGAACTGCTGTTATGCTTTGCCACCATGGTAGACTGTATCCCCTCAATCCATGAGCCAGAATAAATCCTTCATTCCTTAAGTTGCTTTTGTGAGTCTTTTAGTCCAAGCAACGAGTGAAGTAATTAATCCATCATTTGAGGCTGAAAAATCAGCATTTTGGAAAGCCAGTCTAGATTTTACTAAGTCACTATCCGTACATCTCTGTTCTATGTCCATCAATTTATGAATTATCAGTGAACAACATATTAAGGGAAAATTGTTGACTTTCCAGAATTATCTGAGACCATACCAGTTGAACATCAGCTCACATATGCAAACAGAAACAGAGTGGCAGCTGAGGAACAATGCTGGTCCCAAAGACTCTGTCCAGAATGGCCTGAAATTGACTTCCATAAGCAGATGGTAAAAGTATTTATTTCCTAATATCTCTGTTAGGTACACTGTTGCTCTTTTAAAAGACACTAAAAAATAAAACATTCTCCCTAAACGTACTTTTGTAAAATATCACTATAAAAACAATAGGATTATAATGACAATATGATATTTGATATTTTTAGAAAAATATTTTGAAGGACTTAGCTCTTTATGTAAATTGTAAAGCAACTAAAATACTGCCTCTGTGCAAAAATTCTAGGTCTTCATATCAACAAAAATGCACTTTAATTGTTGAATGTAAGTAAAGTAATTTAGAATATTCATAACCCCAACCATTTTAAGCAGTTAGACTTTGCAGAAAAAAATACCATATAAATATATAAAAGCATAGAAAATAGTGTAATAATCTAATAATAACAAATAGTGGGTGATTACTTTTTGAAGAAGAAAAAAGGAGAATGATTTGTGGCTTTGTGGAATGTTTGTAAAATTTTTTTTGAGATTGGCTAAAGTCTCATGCAACAGCCAGCTTTATTCAGAGAATCAGGCAATGTATACTCTGAGAGTTAAGAAGAATCACATGACTAAAGTGTTCAATCACAAGGACAAGCCACACATGGCAAAAATATGTTGTCCAATGAAAGCATATTAATAACAACAGATGAAATAAATTCATTTCTATTCCTTATACCTGGGAGGATCACAGAAACACATTCCAAAAGGAATATTTGTATTTTTGGCAGAAGAATGTATTCATCATAAATTTATAGGAAACAAACCAAGTACCTGTGCCAATCTAATATCTTGCAGGTGGTAGCAATTTTTCTCATTGCTTTAATAAAAACCTGATAAGAAGTAACTTAAAGTGAGAAGGTTTATTTGGGATCACAGTCTAAGAAGGTACAGTCCACTATGGTGGGGAAAGAAGCATGGCTGAGCATGAGACAACTGATCATTTGGCTTCTGCAGCCAGGAAGCAAAGAAATGGAAAGAATTTCTTGTGGTCAACCAACTTTTTCCTGTTTATTCAGTTATGGACCCCCAGCCCATGGAATGATACCATTCATATTCAGGGTAGATCTTGCCCACTTAGCTAATGTTAATCTTCTCAGGAAATGGTTCTCTCTCTCTCTCTCTCTCTCTCTCTCTCTCTCTCTCTCTCTCTCTCTCTCTCTCTCTCACACACACACACACACACACACACACACACACACACACACAAAGTTGAGCTTCCTAAGTGATTGTAACTCAAGTCAGAAGTGATGATAAACCACTAAGTTATGTATACCATAATCTTTACAAAGACCTTCACATTTCTGCTAATTACTATCCTGGAACTTTGAATCTCATGCACTGATATTAAGAAAATTTTATTTATTTTGTCCACTGAAAGCTAAATACAATTTAAATATTCAATTTTCAAGGAGTACTTACTTCAAAGAAACACTAAAAATAAGTTGCAGAGATTTTTCAATATACCCATGAAAAATGATTTTCTTACAAGAAATGATGGGAACCCACGTGAATGAGTGAAAGAACACACTTAGGAGAATTTTTATCACTGGTTGAAATTGGATTCTGATGCCTATTCTGTTGCCTGTACACATGTATAGTTATTGCATATTTTCATTATCGAGACACAGGATGATCAACAAAAGTTTTTGTTAACTTACACAATTGGAAATCTATAATAGTAACACCAAGACATCTTCCTTGGCTTTTTCCTCTTGGTTGCAAGATAGCTTCTGCAATGCTAACCAAACACCATATCATGACAAGACAGCAGTCCAAACTGATGAGGACTTTTTATTATATATGTCATTAAGGAAGTTTAATTTCCTTAGCCTTCATAAATTTCTCCTTACAATGAATTGAACAGATCCAGTTTACATGTCCACTATCAAAACAGTCACTAAAAAAGAGGTGGAAAATTTACACCTGATCATGTTTCATTCTTTTAGGCTGGGCCTCCTTCCCTGAACACAGAAAAACTAGATTGTAAGTAAACACAAGAAGAGGAAAATAAATTATCACTCAACTTCCAAACAGCTAAATATGCTATAATTAGTAATTATCAATTAAAGTTACATTTTATAAATAGAATCAAATGACATGCCTTCACAGTTACTTGCAATATAAGATGATATCACCAGTGTCAAGCACTGGGTTTCCCTAACTGTTCAATGAATACAAAATTTTTATTTCATCTTTCTCTGCAATAACTGAAGCAGTTTCAATCAGGAACAAACACTACACTAGAAGGAAAAGAAAAGAGGTTTAGATATGGTGTTCTCTCTACTCAAGAAGATTGATCCTTTGAAGCAGTGGTTCCCAATCTTATGTGTTGATCCTAGCAACTGGAGTGCTAGGCAAGCCATAGATTTTTGGGATGACCCCTAATAGGTCTGAAGTAAGCTGCAAAAGCATGCATTTCTAACAAGCTCTGTAGTGTGCTGAGGACATTATTCAGAATAACTCTTTCAAAACCACTGTCCCAGAGTAATGCATAAGCCATGAGCATGATGGCATTAGCTTTTTTGGCCATAGGCTTAAATGATAGCACCACTTGCTCACTGAATGCCCGTCAGAGAACTCAGTCTCAGTCCAACCAAATGACCTCAAAGACCAGATCTGTAAGATATACAGCATTTCTGAACGTTCAGATTGTTTCCAGGTGGCAGAGCCTCAGACAGAAAAGCTTCCTTCAGAGATAGATCCTCACGGGTAAGCTTGCGAGAAGAGGAAGACCAGCTACTCCTAGTAACTAGCTACCATTATCTCACCTGCCAACTCCTCAACAAAGGGAAAGTGAAATAGCATTCATTCACATTTGAAAAGCTTTTACAGGCTTAAAAGTATTACAAGTAAACCATCATTCCTTTCTCTCCTGCCTGATAAAACCATTTAAACACAGACCCCAAGCACTTAGAGCTCTTTTACTTCTTTGCCAAAGGACAATTCTCCTTGATTGGTCTCTATCACAAAATCCAGATCATGGGCCAGACAAACTGGCTAGACGGGTCTTTTGTCAACTGCTTTGCCAATAGTGGACCAAAGAATTGGACTGGAAACTTTTTTCTGTAATTCAATGCAACATTTTTTTTTTCAAAACAATATTTTAATTTGCACGGCAAGCCAAATTCTCTCTCAGAGGAGGGATAGAACACATTCCATTGTGTAAGACAATACTCACTCATTCCCACATAGTGATGTCAGTGCTCAACAAGCAATGCTCTTTCTAACATTCTTTGTCTGGCTTGTAAAGTTCCTCTTATAAAATGTGAACCACTTCAGAATCAAGCACATTGTTGCAAATACTTCTGTTATCATTTTTGTAAAACCTAAAGAGAGAAGGCTGTCACCAACTGCCTCGTTCACAACTATTTAATGACTTTTCCCTCTTGGTATGAACAGGATTTCTGAAATCTATCTTCACTTCCCAGGACTTTCTTCTCACAGGAATTCTGATTAGTTTATTTTTGCCAGCTTTTAACAGCCATAAAGCAATCTCATTGTTTACGAAGATAGGAGAAGGCATGTCAAGGTTGTAAGACTGAATGTTAGGAGGAATTCTGAGGTTAATGGAAAACACACTGGGCATTTCGTGAGGAGTACAGAGAAGATCAAGAACAAAACACACTCCAACATATAAGTGATGGAACATGGCATGGTATAGCACAGCTCAGCATGGGAATTTTGAAAAGAGCTTATTTTTAATATTTCTCAAATGCAAGGTAAAATGAAATAACTTATAAATCTCTATCTTCTGGTGTGCATATATTCTGTGAAAAGTAAAAATAAAGAAAGAATATAGTCCAGGCATGGTGGCATGTGCACCCAGGAGTCAGAAGCAGGTGAATCTCTGTAAGTTTAATGGCAGCCTGTGCTACATAGTGAGTTCCAAGACAAGCAGAGCTATATAATAAAATTTGTCTCAGAAATAAATAGATAAAAATATAAAACCAAAAGAGAATAAAAAATAATAGACTCCCCAGTGAACTATACTCATGTGCTAATGTGTTCACTGCAAAGAGTTTTAAAAACATAACAGTAAAGAAAATACAGCCCAATCTGCCAATCAACTGTTCATGTTTACTCATTTTGCCTTAGCAAATTCTAAACTAAAAAACCAACTGTACAACAAAATAGAAATACTCTTAATTCTTTCCATGTTCATTTATTCCTTACTACTTAATTTTTAGTTAATTTTCCAAATATTTTATGATTTTATCTCCAAGCCTTATAGAAATACTTTTGCATATTTCTCTAAGAACTGCATGATACTGTTGCAAAGTAAAATTCTATAGTTTGATAGCTTGCATTGAATGATAATTTGGAGTCATTATATTTGGAGCCTTTCTACCTAGGTACATTTAGTTCTAGAATAATTTTAATGTTCTGATTATGGTATAACATGTCATTCTAAGAAAATACTACAATTCATCTTTTTGTCAGTTGTTGAAGCCTTTGGATGTTTTCTATTTTTCAGGCTCAGTATCATGGCTGTGCTTCTTGAGTCAATAAGGAACTTTTTTCTTGGGACTGTATCAAGGACAGTTCTGTGGGTTCCTAACATTTGCACATTTTTAGCCCTTGAGATGTCCTCAAACTGTTCCCCCCAGAGGATAGTAATTATTGCTCTGAATAGGCCAGTGTGAAACTAGTTTCTTTCATTCTTGTCAAATCTCCAACTCTACCTTTAATCTCCTGCAAGCAGCCCTTAAAAACACGAAAAATAAATATTTGGTATAGTCATAGAATGAAACTATAGTAGTTATCTGTCTGCCTACCAAAATCCCCATTTCTTGAAACACCGAATCTATTTTCTATGAAAAACAGTCTTCATACATAACAGTGTTCTGGATCACCCAGACATAAAGCAGTATCACTCTGGCTTCAGTGTTCCATTCAGAGTCTGAGATCAGAACATAACCAAACAGAAATTTTTTTCAGGGGGCAATATGGACAAAAGGAGAGAAAAAAATATCTCTTTTTAAAATGAACTTGAGGAATGAAGAATATGTTTTATTGCATGCTGAGGATGCAGCCAGGTAGGGAAAAAGAAGAATCAAGATTTATAGAAACTCCACTTTTAGGTATACATACCAAAAACCGAAAAACAAGTCCATTTCAACATAATTTATTTAGGTGCTCTTCCTGTTGCTCTTCTAAAATACTCTGACAAAAGCAGCCCAGGGAAGAAAAGAAGAAAAGGAGAGATTGAGAGAAGTGAAGTCAGAAAAGTTGGTCTATTTGAGCTCAGAGTTTGAAAACATAGTACATTATGCTTGTGACAGGAGATTCAGGCTGCTAGTCACATTTGATCTATAGTCAAGAAGCAGAAAACAATGAATGCTACTGCTCAACTCAGTCATTTTTATTCGATCTGAAGACCTAACCACAGGGAATCATGCCACCCACATTTAGGTTGGGTTTCTCTACCTCAACCTAGTCAAGATAAACCCTTGCAGGCAAAAAAAGAGACTTGTTCATCTAAGCGAATCTAAATCTTGTTGCTAGTAATAACCATCACATCTAGAACAGCCAAAAGATAGAAACCACAAATGCCCACCAATAGATCAACAAATTCACAAAAGGTACCATATACACATAATAGATTTTTGTTCAATCAAATAAAGAAATAAAATACTGGCACCTTCTATAGTGTGAATGAATACTTTTTAATTATCTTTAATCTTTTTTCACAGTCCAGTCGTTATCCCCCTCCTGACTGTTCCTCATCCCATTCCTCTTCCTAGGTCTCCAAGAGGATGTTCCCACACGCCCTGCCAGGCCTCCCCACTACCTGGGACTTAAGTCTCTCAAGGGTTAGGTGCATCTTCTCTCACAAAGGCCATACCAGGCAGTCCTCTGCTGTGTATGTGTCAGGGGCCTTGGACCAGCTAGTGTATGCTGCATGGTTGGTGGCTCAGTGTCAGAGTTCTCAGGGGTCCAGGTTAGTTGAGACTGCTAGTCTTCCTATGGGGTCATCCTCCTCCTTAGCTTCTTTCAGTCTTTCTCTAATTCTACTACAGAGGTCCCTGGCTTCTGTCCATTGGTTGGGTGTAAATATTTGCTTCTGTCTCAATCAGCTGCTTGTTGGGCCTCTTGGAGGGCAACCATTCTAGGCTCCTGTCTTTCAGTATATCATATATACTTAAAGCATCAGTAATAATGTCAGGCTTTAGAGCCTCACCTTGAGATGGGTCCCAATTTGAGCCAGTCAGTGGATCTCCCTTTCTTCAGTCTCTTTTCCATTTTTGTCCCTGCAGTTCTTTTAGATAAGGACAGTTCTGGGTTAGAGTTTTTTGACTGTGGGATGGCAATCTTATCCCTCCACTTAATGCCCTATTTTTCTTTTGGAGGTGGACTCTACAAGTTCTCTCTCCCCACTGTTGGGTATTTCATCTAAGGGGCCTCCCTTTAACCTTGCGATTCTCTCACCTCCTTGGTCTCTGGTGCATTCTAGAGGGTCTCCCCCCACCTCCCAAGGTTGTATATTTCCATTCATTCTGCTAGCCCTCACAGCTTCACTCCTAGTCCCCCCCAACACCTGATCATGTTCCCCTTTTCCCTGACCCTAACCCTCTCCTCTCCCACCCAGTTTCCTCCATCCCTCTGCCCTCTGGTTTCTTCTCCTCCCAAGTGGGATTGAATTGAAGCATCCTCACTTGGGCCCTATGTACTCTTAAACTTTTTGCGTTCTATGGATTGTATCCTGGGTAATCTGTGCTTTTTATTGGCCAATATCTACTTATTAGTGAGTACTTATTAGTGGTAATGCATGTCATTTGGGGTCTGAGATACCTCACCCAGGATGATATTTGCTAGTTCCATCCATTTGCCTGCAAAATTCATGATGCCCTCATTCTTAATAGCAGAATAATATTCCATTGTGTAAATGAATCATATTTTCTGTATCCATACTTCCATTGTGGGACATCTGTGTTGTTTCCAGCTTCTGGCTATCAAAAACAAGGCCACTATGAACATAGTGGAGCATGTGCCCTTGTGGCATGGTGGGGCATCTTTTGGGTATATGCTCAGGAGTGCTATAGCTGGATCTTCAGGTAGGTCTACTTCCAATTTTCTGAGGAATCTCCAGATTGATTTCCAGAGTGTTTTTACCAGCTAGCAATCCCACCAGCAATGGAGGAGTGTTCCTCTTTCTTTACATCCTCACCAATATGTGTTGTCACCTGAGTTTTTGATCTTAGCCATTCTGATTGGTATAAGGTTGTATCTCAGGGTCGTTTTGATTTTCATTTCCCTGATCACTAAGGACTTTTAACATTTCTTTAAATGCTTCTTGGCCATTCAAGATCCCTCTGTTGTGAATTCTCTATTTAGTTCTATACCTCATTTTTTGATTGGGTTGCTTGGTTTTTTTGGAGGTTAGCTTCTTGAGTTCTTTCCTAAGCTACCTGGAATAAGCTAGGTTAAGCATTACAATGCCACTCATTTTCTTTAGATAAAATATCCAGAACAGGCAAATTCAAAACATAAAATATATTAAAACCTATCAGTAAAAGAAATTATCGAAACTCCTAAGATAAACATAATTCTCACATTTAAAGCACTTATTTTTATTCAGAGCATGATGATCCTTTCCAAGTTTCATTATTTCTTTTCCAAAGTACCAGAAATTCCTGTTTTCTTACTTTTTAGTAAAGACATGTTTGGTGTTACTCTATTTGCAATAGCTACAAAATGGAAACAACCTAAATGCCTGTCAACTGATGAATAAAAACTGTAGTGCGGGTGACGCCTCCTAGGCGGTCGGCTGTGTCAAGATGAAGCTGAATATCTCCTTCCCCGCCACTGGCTGTCAGAAACTCATTGAAGTCGATGACGAACGCAAGCTGCGCACCTTCTATGAGAAGCGCATGGCCACAGAAGTAGCTGCTGATGCCCTTGGTGAAGAATGGAAGGGTTATGTGGTCCGGATCAGCGGTGGGAATGACAAGCAAGGCTTTCCCATGAAGCAAGGCGTTTTGACCCATGGCAGAGTGCGCCTGCTGTTGAGTAAGGGCCATTCTTGTTATAGACCAAGGAGAACTGGAGAGAGGAAGCGCAAGTCTGTTCGAGGCTGCATTGTGGACGCCAATCTGAGTGTTCTCAACTTGGTTATTGTGAAGAAAGGAGAGAAGGATATTCCTGGACTGACAGATACCACTGTGCCTCGTCGGTTGGGACCTAAAAGAGCTAGTAGAATCCGAAAGCTTTTTAATCTCTCCAAAGAAGATGATGTCCGCCAGTATGTTGTCAGAAAGCCCTTAAACAAAGAAGGTAAGAAGCCCAGGACCAAAGCACCCAAGATCCAGCGTCTTGTTACTCCACGTGTCCTGCAACACAAACGCCGGCGTATTGCTCTGAAGAAACAACGCACTAAGAAAAACAAGGAGGAGGCTGCAGAGTACGCTAAACTTTTGGCCAAGAGAATGAAGGAAGCCAAAGAAAAGCGCCAAGAACAGATTGCCAAGAGACGTAGGCTGTCCTCACTGAGAGCTTCTACTTCTAAGTCTGAGTCCAGTCAAAAATAAGTCTTTTAAGAGTAACAAATAAATCATCAGACCTTGAAAAAAAAACTGTAGTGCGTATGTAATACTATACAGCTGTAAAGAAAAAAATGGAATCATGAAATTTGCAGATAAGTGGATGTAACTAGAAAACATTACAGTGAATGAGGTGACCCAGATGAACAGAGACAAATACCACCTGTTCTCTCTTATTTGTGGACCTTAGCTGAGAACCTCTAGATAACCTTGGAATAACTGAAGAAATCAGGAAAGGAAAAAGCAATTAAGGTTGGAGCTCTAGAAAGGAGACTACAAGGATACAGGTGTTATAAAAACAAATATGGGAAAAACATGGGGAAAGGGGGCAATATAGAGGGGGAAGGAAAAAAGAGATAACATGCATTAGTTTCTGATTACTTGAAAATACATAATATGTAAAATTATATATATATATATATATATATATATATATATATATCATAAGATAATGCATCCCATGAGAATTATAGATTGTCTAACAAAAATTACAGTGTCAGACATGTAAAATATCTCTTTGAGTTGTTTGTCAGAGGTCTCCAAGTGACTTCTAAAACAACATAGGCTATTGCAATTGTCCTTGGTTGCCTCTCAATAGTTGAAGGTAATATCTAATTACTAGAGACATTACACAATTCAGACACATGACTTGGGGAAATAAAGGGAAAAATGATCTCATTGCATCTAAAGTTGTTAGGAAGCTTGTCGGCTCCTTACTGGCAGGTCCAGGCAAGAAAAGAGAGATCCCAGTCCTGCTGGTTCTCTCTGGAGCTGAGCAGGATGGTGAGTGTTGATGGCCCAAAAGTAACACACTGGTCGGGAGTCTTGTCAAAGCAGGAACTCAACTTTAATGTAACAACCTCTTGTTTATAAAAACTTGGAGCATAGGGAGTAGGAATTTTGGTGGGGTGAGATGATGTAGGGGGCGGGAAAGGGTGATGGAAGGTTGGGGTGACTGACAGGGCCAATTACAAAGCTCTATATCAGCAACAGCTGAGCAGAGGAAGGGCCAAACTGGTCCTGTTGAGTCACCCCAGTACAGAAGTGACTAAGACAGGTCTCAAACTCGAGCCAGGCTTAGACTCTCCCACAAGGCTGCAGAAACTCGAACAAGGCTCAGGTTTGTCCACAAGGCCCAAACCAGAGCTGAAATGGGGCCCAACACAAGCTGACAAGAAAAGAAGGCAATTAAAAACCCTACTTAGCTGTAAAGCCTATGTACCACAATACCAGAAGAGCAAAATATTCCCAAGTGTGTAGCAGTGTTACTTATATCTTGAGTATAACCAACATCACCTGATTAGACTAAGGCCCATTCAATATGAAAAATATCAAACCTGCTACTGTAAATCTAGCCAACAACCTGCAGGTGGTAAAGACATGAAGTAAAAGAAAACCAACTACCGCCACTTTCCTAAACAATGTAATTCCCAACTGCTTTCTAAATATATAGATAAGTGCACTGGAAACTTAAGGGTTCTTTGGAAAGTTAGTTGTATTAGATGGTGTTTTGCTGGGGCAAACATGTGAAGGAGTGTTTTCCTGAAGTAGACATAGGTGAAAGACTAAGGCAGACTCATAAAGGCATAAAGGAATGTTTTGCTGCAGCAGATACAGGAGAAAAGATGATGCAGTAAAGCAAGCATGTGTGACATGTGATGAAGGATTTTTTCACCAACAACTCTCATGTACTGTTCTGCCTTACATGTCAGGATTCCATAAAAGAAAGTTTTGATGCTGTGCCTCAGCTTCTTGCCACTTCCATAGACTTGGGCTGACTGGCAAAGTGATGTCAGCTGAGACAGAAGCACCTCCCGAGGCAAGACCCATGGAGGACATGAGATGTTTGGAGGGAGCATCAAAAGCAGTAACAGAGTTTGAGCTTGGCTTGCTAATACAGCTGGTTGTGAAATGCTTGTTGGTCTTGCAACTTTGCTGATCTTGGCTTTGCTGAGAGATGCACAGACAAGAATTTCTTCTGGCATTCCTGTTGTTCCTGATCTCTCCTGCTGACTTGTGCTGAGGCTGAGGCCTGGCTGTCTCTGTGAGATAGTGCTACTGCTACCGATTCGTGATAGCTATCCTGACTACCTTACTGAACTGATGGTGTATCCACAGGTTTGAAAGTTGATCAAACTGCTGTTGCTGACCTATGAACTAAACTGCCCATTTCCAGACAACACAGATGGGATTTGCTCCAAAGAACCTTTCTAAACAGGCCTACTTCCCTCATATCCTTTCTTTTCCTCTATCTCTAGTGGGTAGTGGGCTAAAAGAAGATTAAAGCATTTTTTAAAACATCATTAAAAACAGGCATTGAAAAAATTAAAGTTACAGGTAAGTGTAGTGTTCACTTCTTATCAAATAAACTTCATTAGCAGTAGACATACATCATCACAAAATCCACAAATGTTCAAAATGTAGACCACTGACCATAGGACCATCTACAACTGACACATCTACAAAGCAACACTCAAGGAACTTCTCAAAAGATGGAGGAAAACATTTTAAGATCCAGAGGACCAGGACATCTGTCATGCCACAGTGTCTTCTGTACACAACAGGGAGGCTGCGCCCATGAACTCTTAACAATATGGTTGCCTAAACAAGCTCTCCACAATAAATTAAAACATTAGTTGACATGCCAACATGAATATGGGAAATCTCTCCAGGCCCCATCCATAGATGATGATCTGTAGAGAATTAGTGGCTGCTAAGAGACCTAGAATCAGTCATCTCTAGGGCCAATCCCCCAATAGGTTATCCAATCCTATGTGTTAGCTCTAAGTACATATACATATGAGCAACACTAAATAGACCAAATAAATTACATTCATATGAAATATAATAAAGAACAGGTCATGAACTACAATTAGAGTAGAGGGGCACACTAAAAGTAGAAGTGGAGGGGAGTTGTGTAGAATGATGTAAACATAATACTTACATATGAAATTCTACAAAAAAATGAGTGGAACAAAAACAAATAAAGGCAGATAATGATTCTCATCTTCATTTTATCTGATTTTTACTATCATGATCCTAATGGGTTTAGGAGAAGAGTACGGGGAGAAAGGAAAGAAAAAGAACTCCCTTTTGATTTTTCTATATTTTTCTCAGAACTGGAAATGTTATATAATTCAGGAAGAAGGTACTTGTACTAATATTTGAAATGTGAGCTCTTCCGTGTGGTATGTCTTCATACCCTGTTATTAGCATGATGCTGCATATTCCATAATGTCTTGCTTATGAAAATGAGGCATGAAAAGGACCCACATCAGCAATTTGAGGAAGCAGCAGCATTTCTAAATTTAGCAAAAAAAAAAAAAACAATGAAAATATCAACAAATTAAAATTTTTTGAAGAGTTGTGAAGTTAGATGGGCAATTTTATCTTTTAATATGTCAATGAGAACAATCATAATTTGAATACAACAGTCCTTTCTTGGAAGTTATACATGTTATATCTAGCTAACTAGCCTATAATCTTTCTCATGTTTATGGTTTAGAATGAAACAAAATATAAATCCAGTCTATTTGCAAAGACACAAGTCATAGGTTTAAAAGTATTTATTGTAGAATGTCCTTAAGGATTTAAAATGAGTACAACAAAATAGTAAGAGATCTCAAAATAAGCAATACTATTATCAATAGAGATGTACGAGTCTTGAGCCAGGGGGTGGTGGCACATACCTTTAATACCATGACTCAGGAAGTAGAGGCATGTAGATCTCTGAGAATTCAAGACCAGCCTGATCTACAGAGCAAGTTCTAGGACATCTTGGGCTACATGGAGAAATCCTGTCTTGAAAAACCAAAACTAAACCAAAACAACAATAACAACAAAAACAAAACCCCAAAATACAACCAAGAAATATACCAGTCTTCAGAACAAGTAAAAAAGTGTCGGGTGAACGCAATGAAAAAATATCTATCACTAACAGTTTACTTAGGTAACTTAGGTCAATGCTTTGAGAGTGATCAAATTCAAAAGCAGAATAGGTAGAATATAATAAATATTACGTCCTTGTTCCACATGAAAAGAAAACTGCAAAGAGAAGATAGGAAACAAATACTGACACATCATGAAAGTGGTAATACTTCCCTCAGGTTTCATTTGATTGGCTCTAAAATCGCTCTATAAAACTGTGAGGAGAGGAGGATAAAGGAAGCTGAGGGTCTTCCAGAAAAAGATCATTTTCAACACTCATTTATGTTTCTAAGCATCGTCTAGTTTAGTCCTTTTACATTTCCTCAAATTGCTGATGTGGGTCCTTTTCATGCCTCATTTTCATAAGCAAGACATTATGAAATATGCAGCATCATACTAATAACAGGGTATGGAGACATACCATACAGAAGAGCTCACATTTCAAATATTAGTACAAGAAGCTTCTTCCTGAATTGTTTAGCATTTCCAGTTCTGAGAAGGAACAGCTGGGATTATGTGCCATTGATATCGAAGGCCTTCCAAAAGGAGACAGCACACTTGGACTACAGTGTACAGTCCATTCCTTGCTGTAACACAATCAGGAAAAAGAGCTGATACTTCTACTTCACACACCATGTAGGTTTTTAGTGTTTCACGAATTGAATGAATAATGCCATAGTTGGGGGAAAGATTATTTGGCAGAAACAAAGGAGGAAAGGAGAAGGAATAATTGACATAGAATGTCATTTAATATTATCAGTAAAGCTTCAGAGTTGGAGTTTTGAGGATAATTCCAAACAAATTCCCAGGCATTGGTTTGGAAAGTGTTTCTACAATCTGTGTTCTACTTTTATGGCATTCCAATGAAGGGTCTCCTAAATAATAAACACTTTCTTCAAACTGAAATCCCTGCAAACTGGCAACAATTGCAGCTTAATTGGATGGAAGAAAATCCGTCTAATATTGAAGAGGAGATATTTGTTCTGAAAATTTTGGAGGAAAATCTATTCTGTTTTAGTAAAAAAAAAAAATAAGTAAATGAGCCATAGTTACAAATACGAATCTGTGATATGATTGAGGGCTTATTTACATAATGACATTTCCCTTGTAATTGGAGCTATAATAATTAAAGATGTCATTGAAGTTGGAGGTTTTAATCAAATACCCATTTTGTCCAGCTGATCCTGGTGATGCATGTCTGTACTCTCAGCACTCAGGCGGCTGAGGCAGGAAGATTGAAGAATTTGATGTCAGCCTGGGCTACAGAGTGTGACACTGTCTGAGACAGTTTCCCGGGTAGTATGAGAATAATCGGGTTTGTAGTAAAGTATTTTAATACTTATGTGTCATTATATTTTGTTCCCCACCCCAATGGTACCCCCATTCCCTTTGTCTCCTTGTTATCATTTTAATGAAGACAGTGGCTAGTATTTAAAAATTGAAGTACCAGCTCTTCCTCGCCCCGAATCCGCGAGGACGCTGCTCTGCGCAGGCCCTTGGAACAATCAGCAGGAGCTGCCCCCGCCCCTCCCGCCCACGCCAGAGCATGCGCACCGTGCACCCCTGCGCCTGCGCGCTGTCCAGGCTCTGCCTGAGTGTGGGGGGCTGTTGCTGGCCCCGGGGAGGAAGACCAGGGGGAAAAATCAGCACACCGAACCGGGCCAGGGCAGTCCACTCCCGCCACAGTGGCCTCTAGGGTGGAAGTCCTGCGCTTTCAGCTTCCTGCCACAGGGCAGCGAAGTTGCAGAACATGAACCAGCTCGTGCAATGAGTGGTTCTGCGTTGTGACCATCGTGGCCAACAGCCTTGAATTCCATGGTCACAAGGTCATCCTGGCCACCTGCTCACCATACTGTTCTTGCTGAACCCCAGTTCTGAGCTGCAGGTCTCACTGATGCATAGTGAGCATATTGTGGTGGACTTGCTCATCTCTACACGGGCACACTGGAGTTTACAGTTAGGGACATCATTAACTACCTGACAGAGGCCTCCTACCTGCAAATGGAGCATGTGGTGGAGAAATGCCACAATGCCCTTAGCCAATTCATTGAGCCCAAAATAGGCCTTAAAGAAGATGGTGTCAGTGAGGCTAGCCTCATGAGCAGTGTCAGTGCCACCAAGTCCCTCCTCCCTCCAGCCAGGACCCCAAAGCCATCTCCAAAACTCCCACTGCCACCTCCTCTACCCCCTCTGCTCCTGCAACCAGTGAATCTGGAGTTTCTGTTGGACAAGGACCTAGAGCTGAAGGCAGAAGAGGAGGACAATGAGGATGACGATGTTTCTGATATCTGCATCTTCAAGGTGGAGTCTGTCCTCGAAGTGGCACACCAGCTCAAACCCTCTGGAGGTCTAGCAGGGGGTCTGGGTATGGGGGCCTCTGTGAGCAGCCACCTGTGAGAGCTGGCCCAGAGTAGCATGGCCCCCAACACTGTCACACCACCACAAGGTGTGAAGGGCTGCTACAGCCTGTCAGAGGATTCTGAAGGGGAAGGCTTGTTGTTGATCCCAGAGGCCAGGCCAGTGTGGGGGCCATCTTGGGCATAGTGGAAGCAGCAGCGGTAGCCATGGCTGCCCGGGGGGGCAGTCTGGGGACAGGGGGCAGCCAGAGACCTCTGCCTGGGGACTTTTCAAGTGGGAAGCCCTTAAAGAACATCAAATGCACGAAATGCCCTGAAGTGTTCCTGGGTGTGGAGAAGCTAGTCCTCCACAAGTGTGGACAACACTTCATCTTTATGTGGCTGCGCTGCAGCAAGCAGTTCAACCACAGCAGCAACCTCAACCACAACATGAACGTCCACCGTGTTGTCAAGTCACACTCATGTGGCATCTGCAGCAAGTGGTTTACTCAGAAGTCATTTTTGATGAGGTGCATAAATGATGTGGAGGAAGAGGGGAAAAAGCAAAGATGAAAGTTTTGGAGAACAGCTTTTTCCTGGCTAAAGCTTAAAGCTGCCTCAGAGGAGGATTCTAGCGTTTCTTGAGGTGGGATGGGGGTGGGAGTTGTAAGGGGATTGCCAGGATGCACCTTACTTGCTCCTGGTTAGAATAGATCATAGGGAGAAGGGAGCAGAGGGTGACATATGTATGAAGTTCCAGAAAAAGAAGGGGAGGCGATTCTTGCATGCTGGGGAAGTGGGAAAGTAGGTACAAGGCTCACCAGAAATGAAAGAAAATGATATGTGCCAGGTAAGAGAACAAGGTAGGCAACCTGGTTAGGTAATGTGACATTAGGGTACAGCAGGGAGATCAGTGAGAAGCGGAGGGGTGGGGGGCAGGGCACTTAGGAAAAAAGACACAAGGAGGGCTGTTGGCGGGGGAGAGGAGTAGGGACTTATACAGTATTTTTTAAGAAAACATTTTTTAGGATTTTTTCTGGAGTTTGGGGTTTTAGTTTTTCTTTGTTTTCCACAACACACACACACACCCAAAAATTGAAGTACTAAATTAAAGTATGTAAATGAGCACCCTGCTAGCCCTCTATCCCCTTCCTCCTGCTCCTATGAGGATGTCCTACCTTTCCCCTCCTGACCTACAGGCCATCAGTGCTTTATAAAAGCAATCAGAAGGTGATAGAGAAGAATGTTTACAAACTATGATGAATGTGCCTTGCTGAGCAACTAGAATAACAATGCCAAAGTCCCAACAGTACTCAGCGCTCTGCTGGTACAGAAATCAACATCTGAACACAAAGACAACCTATACATGATATACAGGAAGATTATCCTAGAACATCATGGAAGACTATGGGACATGAGTTAAAGAAAGCTGCTCTCCAGAACTGCTTTATTTTTTAACATTAATATAACTGAACATTATTTTTTGGGGGAGGAAGTGTATGAAGATAGAGTAGAATATTCTACACATAGGGGAAAAGAAACATTCAATTAAGATATTTTAAAATGTAGATGTTTATTTAATACTAGATATTTACCACAGAATAGTAAGGATTTACACAATCCAAGGAGAAAAAATCTATTTTTTTTTTGACCTGAGTACTACTTCTTAAAAGGGTCTCCGAAATCTTGAGAAGAATTATTGTACTCAGTAATGAAATTCTTGAGTTCTTCAATACAGCGCTCACCGATCTCATGTAAGTTCTGCCTCAGTGCAGGCTGGATAGACTTTTCTAATGAGGGTTCTTTTGCAATCAGCATTTTCACCACCATTCCGAAAGTCTCACAGTCTTGTAGGTAAATCTGCTGGATTTCTTTGATTTTTGATGTAATGGTTTCACAGCGGCTGCTAAGCTGGTTGTCTTCATACATTTCTGTGCCATCTGTTGTGTTTGACTGGGGTTCTTTTGTCTGGCCAGTAAATAAGGGTGCCACGGATCCTGCCTCAAAGTCAGAAATTTCAGCCAAGTTATTTTTTTCTGACTTCTCTTGTGTTTCGTTAGCCCGCTTGCTTTCGGCCTCATCAAGTTCCTTCTCAGGTAAACTGCTGGGTTTGTCTAACACCTTGGATGGAGAAATCACTAATGAACTTGAGGGTGAAGTATATTTTGAAGTTTTCACATACTGGATATACCTCTTTTTATTTCTATTCTGAGACTGATGGAAGGAGTGTGGCCTGCTTCGCTTTAGAGAATAGTTTGTATTGTTGATGTTGTAGTCAGCTCTGCTGTGTGTGAAATCCTTCCAGCCTGAAGTTGATCCTCTGCAGAAGGGAGCATCCCTTTTATGGGGAGACCGGCCTCTTGAATAATGGGAAGAATAAAAACGTTTTCTTCTAAAGCCATCTCTCATGCACCAGTAGTTAGGCTGCCAGCTTGTGGAATGATCATCTCTTGCCCATCTGTAGCCAGATTCATCTCCTCTATGAGATGGGCCACTTCTTTGATAATGAGAAAAACTACGGCTATCAACATGACTGTAATATCTATTGTAGCCTTCATCAGGTCTGGCTAGCAGAGGAGGTCTCTTGTCTAGCATAAACGGTGGTTTCTTGTGCGGCATAGGTGGTCTCTCGTTCGGCATATGTGGTCTCTCGTTCGGCATATGTGGT
>NW_021604589.1:7289604-7326505 GCF_004785775.1 Grammomys surdaster | reverse complement strand
ATAGGTGTTCTCTTGTCCGGTATACGTGGTCTCTTGTCCGGCATAGGTAGTCTGTTGTCTGGTATAGGTGGTCTCTTGTCCGGTATAGGTGGTCTCTTGTCCGGTATAGGTGGTCTCTTGTCCGGTATAGGTGGTCTCTTGTCCAGCACAGGTGGTCTCCTGTCTGGTATAGGTTGTCTCCTGTCCGGTACAGGTGGTCTCTTGTCCAGCAAAGGTGGTCTCCTGTCCAGCACAGGTGGTTTCTTGTCTAGTACAGGTGGTTTCCTGTCCAGCACAGGTGGTCTCTTGTCCGGCATAGGTGGTCTTTTGTCTAGTAGAGGTGGTCTCTTTGGCACATTAACTACTCTATGGTGGCCATCACTGGGATGGCTTCGGGGAAGCATTTGTTCTCTTGGAAGTTGTTCATAGTCATACTGTCTTTCAGACCACATTTCATCTCTTGTGGAAGCCACTACGTTCCACTGCTGCGCAGCCGCCGCTGCCGCAGCCTCCCAGTATGGATCTTTAAAGAGGAAACAAAGATATACAGAAATATACAATTAAACAGGTGAATGAAATAAATAAAACTGTGTGTTAACTGGAAGCAGAAATAGAACCAATAAGGAAAACACAAACTAGGGAATCCTGGAGATAGAAAACCTAGTGAAGATAACAAAGATAACATCACCAAAATAATACAAGAAACAGAAGAGAGAACTTCAGGTGTAAAAGATACAATAGATGAAATTAATACACCAGTCAAAGAAAATGCTAAATCTAATTATTTCCTGACATAAAAAAATCCAGGAAATCAGATACCATGAAAAGAACTAACTTAAGAATAACAGGAATAGAAAAAGGTGAAAAGTCCCTGCTCTGAGGCCCTGAAAATATTCTCAACAAAATCAGAAAATTTCCCCAACCCGAAGAAAAAGATGCCTAAAAACATACAAGAAGCTTTTAGAACACCAGTTAGATTGGACCAGGAAAGAAAATCCTCCCAGCACATAATAATCAAAACATAACTCTACAGAACAAAGAAAGAATATTAAAAGCAGCAAGGGAAAAAGGCCAGGTAATTTACCAAGGCAGACCTATTAGAATTACACCTGACTTTTCAGAGCAACCCTAAAAGCTAGAAGGGGCTGGAAAGATTTCTTGCAGCTTCTAAAAAAACCTACCTAGACTACTATCCAAAGCAAAATTCTCAATCACCATAGATGGAGAATTCAAGATTTCAAAACAAATCCGAATTCAAAAAACATATATCCACAAATCTAGCCCTATAGAAAATACTAAAAGGAAAACTCCACCCCAAGAAGGATAACTACATTTAAGAAAATACATGAAATAAGCAATTCCACACTAGCAAAAACAAGGAAAGCAAGTGTGCATGCACACGCACCCACGCACCCCTCCCCCCACTACCAACATCAAAACAACAGGAAATAACAATCACTGGCCATTAATATCTCTCAACATCAATGGATTCAATTCCCCAATAAAAAGACACAGGCTAAGCAAATGAACTGGAAAGCAGGATCCATCATTCTGCTGCATAAGAAACATACCTCAGCAACTAAGATAGACACTACCTCAGAGTAAAGGAGTGCAAATTTTTTTCCAAGAAAATAGACCTGAAAGCAAGTCAGAGTAGCCTTTCAAATATATAAAAAATAGACTTCCAACCAAAAATTAATCAAAAGAGACAGGGAAGGACACTTCACACTCAAAGGAAAAATTTACCAAGATGATATCATAATTCTGAACATCTATTCCCCAAACACAAAGGCACGCACATTTGTACACAAAACATTGCTAAAGCCTAAATCAAGCATTGAACCCCATATATTAATAGTGGGAGACCTCAACACCCCATTCTCACCAATTGACAGGTCATCCCTACAAAAACTACACAGAGAAATAACAATATTAACAGACATGAATGAAATAAATCTAATAGATATCTACAGAATATTTCACCCAAACACAAAAGAATATACTTTCTTCCTAGCATCTCATGAATCTTTTTCGAAAACTTAATATATAGTTGGTCACAAAGCAATCCTTAACAGATACAAGAAAACTGAAATAACGCATTGTATCTTATCAGAACACCATGAATTAAAGCTGGACTTCAACAAAAAGGGAAATACTGGAAAGCCTACACACCCATGGAAACTAAAAAACTCTCTACTCAATGATCCCTGGGAAGAAATAAAGAAAGAAATTAAAGATCTTCTAGAATTCAATGAAAATGAAAGCAAAACAAATTTATGGGACACAATGAAAGCAGTGCTAAGAGGAATGTTCATAGCATTAAGTGCTTCCATAAAGAAATTAGAAAGGTCTCACACAAGCAATTTAAAAAGTACACCAGAAAGCTTTAGAAAACAAAAGAAGTAAGCACTCAAAGTAGAACTCAGGGAATAATTAAGATCACGGCTGAATTCAAATCAGTTAGAAACAAAGAAAAAAATACAAAAAAAAATATCAATGAACCAAAGAGCTGTTTCTTTGAGAAGATCAACAACATAGACAAACCCTTAGCCAAGCTAATAGACAGAATCCAAATATACAAAATCAGAAAGAAAAAGGGAGACATAACAATAGACACTGAGAAAATTCAAAGAATTATTAGGTCTTACTTCAAAAGCCTGTACTCCACAAAATTAGAAAATATTAAAGGAATGGAGGATTTTCCAGACAGATACCAATTACCAAAATTAAATCAAGATCAGGCAAACTATTTAACTAGCCCTATAACTCCTAAAGAAATAGAAGCAGTGATTAAAATTTACCTGACCAAAAAATCCCAAGGCCAGATGGTCTAGTGCAGAATTCTACCAGAGCAAATACCATTTCTCCTCAAACTATTCCACAAAATAGAAACAGAATTAATGCTGCCAAATTCATTCTATGAGGCCATAGTCAGCCTGATAACTAAACCACACAAAGACTCAACAAAGAAAGACAACTTCAGACTGACTTCTTTTATGAATACTGAGCAAAAATACTCAATAATATTGCAAACTGAATCCAGGAACATATCAAAAACATCATTCATCATGGTCAAGTAGGCTTCATCCCAGGGATGCAGGGATAGTTCAATATATGAAAATCCATCAATGTAATAAAAAATATAAGCAAACAAAAAAATCACACTAGATGCTGAAAAGCCTTTGACAAAATCCAATACTGTTTTGTGTTAAAAGTATTATAGAAATCAGGGATACAAGTAACGTACCTAAACATCATCAAAGCAATATACAGCAAGCCAATAGCCAACATCAAGCTAAATGGAGAGAAACTTAAAACAATTATAATAAAATCAAGGACAAGACAAGGCTGCCAATTCTTCCTATCTATTCAATATAGTACTTGAAGATTTAGCCAGAGCAAGAAGACAACTAAAGGAGATCAATGGGATACAAATTGGAAAGGAAGTAGTCAAAGTATCTCTATTTGTGGACATTATGATAGTATACATAAGCAATCCCAAAAATTCTACCAGAGAATTCTTATAGCTGATAAACACCTTCAGCAAAGTGGCTGAATACAAAATTAACTCAAAGAAATCAGTAGGCCTCCTTTATTCAAATGATAAACATACCAAGAAAGAAATTAGGTAAACACCCTTTACAATAGCAATGAATAATATAAAATATCTTGGTGGAACTCTAACCAAGCAATTGAAAGATCTGTATGAAAAGAAATTCAAGTCCCTGGAGAAAGAAATTGAAGAAGATATCAGAAGATAAAAAGATCTCCCATTCTCATGGATAGGTAGGATTAACAGTGAAAATGGCCATCTTACTGAAAGCAATCTACAAATTCAATGCAGTCCTCTTCAAAATCACAACACATTTTTTTATAGACCTTGAAAGAGCAATTCTCAACTTTATATGGAAAAACAAAAATCCAGGATAGCCAAAGCAATCCTGACCAATAAAAGAACTTGAGGAGGAATCACCATCACTGACTTCAAGCTGTATTACAGAGAAATATTGATAAAAATTGCATGGTATTGGTACAGAATCAGACATCTTGATCAATGGAATCAAATTGAAGAACCAAAAATAAACACACCTACCTATGGACCTTGATTTATGATAGTGAAGCTAAAACCATACAATGAAAAAATGAAAGCATCTTCAACAAGTGGTTCTTGACTAACTGGATGTCTACATGTAGAAGAATGAAAATAGATCCATACTTATCAACCTGTACAATACTCAAGTCCAAGTGGGTCAAGGACCTCAACATAAAACTGGATATACTAAATCTCATAGAAAGAAAAATTGGAAATATCCTTGAACACATTGGTACATGAGACAAGTTCTTGAACACTGTTAATGATATTCTGTTATGCTAGCAGACACGAGTCTATCCTGGCTGCCCTCTGAGAGGCTCCACCCAGCAGCTGACTCAAGACAGATACAAACATACATAGCCAAACATTGGATGGAGGTTGGAGACGCTTATGGAAGAATAGGATGAAGGACTGTGGGCCCCAGAGGGGATAGGAATTCCACAGGAAGAGCAACAAAGCCAACTAATCTGGACTCTTGGGGCTCTCAGAGACTGAACCACCAAACAAAGAACATACACAGCTGGACCTAGGCCTCTCTGCACATATGTAGCAGATGTGCAGCTTGGTCTTCATCTGGGTCCTGAACAACTGGAGTGGGGCTATCCCCAAAGGTGTTGCCTGTAAATGGAATATGTTCTTCTAGCTGGGTTGTCTTGTCTGGCCTCAGTGGGAGAGGAAGCACCTAGATTAGCAAAGACTTGAAGTGGTAGGGTGTCATGGGTATACACAGGGAGGCCCATACACTCAGAAGTAAAAGGGAGAGGGGATAGATGGGAGCATTGTGGGAGGGGGTGACCAGAAGGGGGCAGTAAGCAAAATGTAAAGTGAATATGTTAAAAAAAACAACTATATGAATACAAAATATTCCAATTCCTTTGAAATCCTACAGCTTTTCCTAGGAATTTGTTATTAATTTTTATACAGTCTTTCTAGACTCATTGTATGGTTATTTGAAAATATTATATTACTCAATAATTTACTTTTATCATTTACTGATAAATTATACTCAATCTTCTGGTTACATTATTACATTTAGTGATTATATTCTTCATGACAGTGTTACTATAGTGATTAAATGCATCATAGTAAAATAGTTTGGTCAGAAATTTCTGCTTTCATAAGTATCTTATCAATTTCTAATAATTCTCTTCTATAAATGATGCAACAACAACCATTCTTCTTCTAGTTTGTACTGGTATATTTATTTCTCTAGAATCCTGTCTCTAAATTAGGAACAAAAATAGATGTCCATATTTAATTGAATATCGACCAAATCAATACCCTTTTATGCCTAGCTTAATGTAGATATGCGTGTTTATGTATGAAAATATTTATAGATAGATGGTTCAATCTATTGAACACATGGTTCAATTTACAAACACAACTTTCCTTTTTGTAGTAACTGAGGGAGTCAAGTAGCACTAAACTCACTTAGAACCCAGACGTAAGTTTTTTTTATTATTATTAATTATTTTATTTATTTACATTCCAAATGTTGCTCCCCTCCAGGTCCCCTCTCTCACGCTTTTCCCCCTACTCCCTCACTTTTGCCTCTGAAAGGGTGCCCCCTGAGTATTCCCCCTCCCTAGGACATCATGTCTTTACAGGATTAGGCGCATATGCTCTCACTGAGGCCAGATAAGACAGTCCTCTGTTATATTTGTGCTGAGGCCTTGGATCAGCCCCTGTATGCTCTTTGGTTGGTGGCTTAGTATTGGGAGCCCCCAGGGGTCCAGGGTAGTTGACATTGAGGATAGCTGACTGAGTCAGATGCAGATACTCACAGCTAAGCATTAGAATGAGGTTGAGGACCCCTACGGAAGAGTTAGCTGAAGGATTGTAGGTTTCTAATATTATCTTCCCATAAAAAGATACAGAGCCTTGTACAAATGATTAAGCCTAAGTGTGGGATAAGACAGTTATAGAAGAAGCCTGTAATACTTATCATACTCAGTAAGAAAGTACTAGTAATAAAAGCTAGTCATAATTATGACATCATAACACAGGGACTTATATGTTAATAGAAAGACCTCCTCCAAGTATCCATAGGTAAAACTGTTGAAGCAATAACATACAGGAAGCATTTTGGATTGTAGTTCTAAGCAAAAAATATCTATGACTCCATACTGATATGAATAAATAATTGATTAAAAAGTAAGAGAACAAAAATCTCTTCCATGTAGAAAAATTCAATACAATTCGTGTACATCAGTAATACTGTTCGTTTTTTAGAGATAGAGAATAATTCCTCACTTCTTAAATGAGATTTATACATAATAACTTCCTTCTCAATAGTATCTGGAGAGGTATGGATAGAGTAGCTGTAGAGTGGAAAATATGATAAATACAATACAGCCTGATGGTCAAGCTCAACAGCAATACAGAAAGTCATATTGGTGATACTTATCACTGAGTATTGACTATGTCCCAGGCTTCAGTACAGGACATTCATCTAGACAGTCATTTAATCTTAATCACAACTATGAGTTTGGTATTTTCCATCAGTAATTGATTGTTATTTTTATTAACATTTATTCCATCATTTAATTTTGTAATAATACCTACCCTGTTGATATGAAATATTTAATTTTGTAATATAAAACCAAGAAATAATTATGTTAATGGTGTTATAGAAAGATTTTCTAAGAAGAATAATTAGAAAACAAAAGTACAAAGCAGATATTATTTGACTTGATGATATTTAAAATATTTCATAAAATATTCAAAATATTTTCATAAAAATATACATCTTATAGCTATTAACTAAGTGGCCTAGGAACAATGACTTTTTAGCAAATAAATCCTTAGGTTACTTGACTTTGGCATATAAGTCAGTTTTCCATTGCAAATCACTATTTCTTGGAAAGATGTCCAGTTCCAGATTTGGTACAGGACTCTGCAATGCTATTTAAGAGTAAAATCGTAACAAAATGTCAAAGACAAACTGGATCACTTCAAAAGATACTAGGTAGGTCTTTACTATATAAAACTATGAGCATTCACAAGAATAATTGTACTTAAACATCCCCATTTCATAAACAACCATTACAAAAGGAAATGTGATTGTTAAAATGAAAATGGTCCCCATAGGTAAGAGTGGCCTTGTTGAAGAAAGTATGTCACTGGGAGAGGGCTTTGAGGTTTGAGAACCTCAAGCTAGGCCCAGTGGATCACTTGCTCTTCCTGTTGCTTGCCAATAAAGATGTAAAATTCACAGCTACCTTTCTAGCACTATGTCTGCCTGCATGCTACGATGCATACTGTCATGATGACAACGGACTAACCTCTGAACTTGTAAGCCAGACCCAACTAAATGTTTTCTTTATAAGAGTTGCTATGCCCCAGTGTGGGGGAATTCGAGGGTGGGGAGGTGGGAGTGGGTGGGTGGGGGTACTTCCTCATAGAAGCAGGAGGAGGGGGGATGGTATAGGGTATTATTTGGTCGGGGGGGGATGGGGAAAGGGTATAACATCTGAAATGTAAATAAAATATCCAAAAAAAGATAACTGAAAAAAAAAAAAGAGTTGCTATGGTCATGGTGTTTTTTCACACTAATAGAAACCTTAACTAAGATATAAGTAAAGAAAAAGAAAAAATGATGGAAGGAAAGAAGGAGTGAAGGATCATTGCAAACCTCAGAGCAGAGAAAGATCAAGGATCTGTCTGAAGTAGTTCGGCATATATAAGTTTTCATGTCTGTATGGATTCTAAACCAATGCCTCTACCATGTATGAGACTTTCTGGGCAAAGCAATATTTAACAGAAGTAAAAAGTGTGGAAAAGAGGAGGGAAAAAAGCTATATAGAAGCCTACCACCTATTAGTGGAAAGAAGAAGGGGAGGGAGAGAGAGAGAAGAGAGAAATAAACAACGAAGTTACCTTATAATGAGATGACAACATCCCTATTAGATACCACAGGCTAAGAAGTAGAACTTCAGTGCTAGGAATAGATTATCTCTTTTGGGCATTGCCCAATGAGGTCTCATAGACTCCTAAACATGGAATCTTTCCAATGTTCTTGGATGGACTCCATACCTTGACAGTAGTATCCAATAGCTGAGGACTCCATGTTCTTGAATGACATGGACATATCAAGATGGTACTAATTTCGAAGATTCATTTCTTCTGGTTATATTTCAGAGTCCTTCAAGGTATTGTTCCTGCTACCAAGGAGAAAAGAAATAGTTAGTCTTACACAGCTGTAAATCCTATAAGGTACAACAATATCTTACCTAGCAAAACATGTCTGCTGGTGCAACAGTAGCATAAAAATTATAGAAGTAACCAACCAAAGTTTTATTGGATTTAACAACCACTCCACAAGACTAAATTCATACCTGGAACCACTCTCAGGCCAAGAACCTGAGGCTTGAAAAGTCATAGGCTCTAGGGAAAGAATCTACTTGTGTAATTCTGATAAGTGGACATAGTATTAAATCAGCTGCTAGTGACTTATTATTATATCCATACATTAATGCAGCTCTTATTAGAGAATCTTCTATTTGCAATAAATGTTGATTAATAAAAAAAGATTTAGAATTGGCCAAAGAACAGAAAATAAGAAACTGCAGAATAGAATATTTATATCATATTCTCCCATCCCAAGGCTCAGGAAACATTTCAGAAGAAAGGGTGCAAAGACTGTAAGAGCCAGAAGTGGCAGTGGGTAAATACAAACAAACAATAGCCTTAGGATACAACAAAACACCTCCACATATGAACTTACAGTGGCTATGACATCATACAAAAGCCCTAGGTAAACTAAAGCCAGACCTTATCCCAGAATGGAGAGGGTAATGAACATGAACCCCTACCTACAGAGCTATTAACAATTGATAGCTACTGGAAGTGTTAAGTTTTCTTTAAGTAAGTAGCCCAGTTGACCAGTGAAAGGCCACACATCTAAAACTCGGAGGAAAAACATAAATTGGTCTTGATTGATGGGTTAAAAAAAAAAAACAAAAACCAAAATGAGTACACAAAGTTCTGTGGGTAGGGAATGGGAGTGGATCTAGGAGAATTTGTGTGGGCTGGGATGAATAGAATCAAAACACATTGTACAAAATTCTCAAAAAAAAAAAACCTAGTACAGATTTTTAATGAGGTAGTGAAGAAGCAACTATGGAAATCAAAACTTGATTTCTTTATAGGGAAGAACTTTTTTCTAGTAATTAGCCCCATTAGACAGAAAAAAGTGTGACACACACACACATACACACACATGCATCTCTATCTCTCTTATCTCTATTCCAGTAGCAAACAAATAAAATAACCTATTACAGAAACAAGTTGGGTTCCCTCATGGTAATAAAACCCAAATGTGTGTGTAGGTGTTGGTTCCCTCTGGAACTTGAGACGGTCAATTTTGAGCCACCTGACATAGGTACTAGTAATTGATCTCCAGTCCACTAGAAGAACAGTATAAGTTCATAACCTGTTAATCATCTCTCCAGTACACAAATGCTTTTACTTTTTAGTAACCTTGCTTTTAACATTCTAGACATAATTAAATTTCTGTTCCATTCCATAGTATCCCCTCCTCTCCAGGTATATCTAATAAAGTCCTCATTGACTGCTCCATAAGTTGGTTCTGGCACTCTTGTGGTTACCTTCAGCCCTGACATAAAATGTTATTCTAGCTTATAACTGTTATCATCAGTCTGCAACAACTATTTTCAGTTTGACCTCCTATAGGGACATGGGTCTTCTTATGACATCAAAGCACAAAGCTCTGTCATGACCAGATAGTAGATTTTTAACTATAGTTTATATACCATGTGAGGCTAAAAACAAAAGAGATGTATTGCAGAAGGAAAAATAAAGCATGACAGTGGCTACCATGTTGTAGAATTGCGTCTCCCTATCTTAATAGCTACTCATCCTGGTACGATTTGGGGGCGGTGTTTTCTCCATACGCAAACTCTTCTAAAACCTTAAATGAGGAAACCAAAGTTTATCACTGATTACCAGACTAGAGTTTCCTGTGGTAAGGATGCCTCTCTAGTATATATGGAGAAATTATTGTGTAGATGTGTAGATTGTGTTATCATGGGTTACCTTTTTCATCACTGCCCCACTATCACTAAAGATTGATCATCCTCAAAAAATTCAAACATTTATCTCCACCAACAAAATAAACCACAAAGGTTCAACACTAGGTCATTTATCTCTCAAGGATCAAGTATCCCAGGGCTGATTTCTGTAATTAAGAGCCAGAGTTAAAATTCCAAAGATTACTTTCATACTGATTCAAAAGTTTCAGTGAAAGGCAAGCTGTTCCTAAGCATGTGACCTATGATGAAAAGATCACCCTTGATATGGAAGGAGAGGAGAATAAGGGGAGCCACCAAACATGATACCTTTTGCATTTCTAGAGTACACACCAAGGGATAAGTTACACTTCAACTCTTCCTACCCATTCACATTGTTCAATTTGAAGGGAGAATCCCATTTTATCCTTTGTTTCATCTTGAAAGCTTAGAAGGCACACTGGTGCACTGTGACCTCAGGGTAGGGTAGAGTACAGACAGGCAAAGTATTCTCAGCTCTCATCTGAAAAAAAAATCTCCTAATTTCTTCCAGCCATCACAGGTTGCCCACTGGGTTGCTGTTTGTGTAAGATAGATAGTTCCCACTTTCTCTCTTTCTCCTCCCTCCCCTCTCTCTCCCTCACTCTTTCTCTCTGTCTTCTATTCTGCCCATCTGCCCACTGTTAACTTCATTCAGCTGTAACTTGATCCAGGACTCCAAGGAGGAGAGGCTCTGCTCAGTCTTTTATCTCACAGGCCTGGCCCATGGCCCTGAAGTACCTATGTGGACAGAATACTGCCTACCTTCATATGTAGAGTCTCCAGATGACAACAGAGGCAGTCATTAAGATATGGATGCAAGGATTTACACCTCTGTGTATGGCTGCCTTCTTGAGGCAAGTTCCCCTGTACTTGGGAGAACTCTTGGGATTCTCAGACAGCAATGTCTGTGACATGACATGGCCTTTCATCTGACTCATTTTCCTTGAAGCTCTCAATATGATTCTCATTCTGTGCTTACCTTATATTCAATATTCTCCCCTGAGACCTTGGTTAATAACTCTCTGGCTTTGTTAAAATTCCTCTGGCTCCCTCAAGCCTTTTCTAGTTTTTTTCCTCTGCCTCTAGACCCCTGAGGAGAAACTGACCATTTTCCTGCACTGCTGCTTATCAAAGGATTCATTATACAGTTTAGACTGCATGTCTAAGGAAATCTGTTTCCTTCATTAACACTATTTCATTTTAAGGGATAATCTCAAGTGTTTATACTCCAAATGAGAATAGTACTGAGATCAGAACAGAGGTGCTCAACAAACAACTACTGAGTGACTTCATTATGAGAGTTAGCATTATTTCATAGCCTAAATGAATTCAGCCAAGACTTCATGCTGGACAGTCCTTCTGGTTGAGCACAATATTGTGTCTAAAAGTGCACTGGGATATAACTGTGAATCATTAGGTTATGCTGCCTTGATTACTCAATGGCTCATATATGATAAATGTCTTGGATACAAAATCCTAGCACACAGCAGCAACAAGCTCTTTCTGAAAACATACTTCAACAAGGAAGGGTAGCCAGTTAGACCCTGGCAGCTACAGACGATAATTCTGTTATGCTTCATAGCCTCCAAATTCCTATCTTGCTTCTAAGTGATGAGGAATTTCAAGTCTCCAAGGAAAGCATATAACATGAGAAAAGTTTGTCAGGAAACTACAGGGCCCTGGGGCCAGAGTTTGGAAAACACTTATGCAGCTGAGGCTATTTTCAAGAAGTTTTGACTGTATAAATTCCTCTTTGTCAGAGTTACTGCATATTAGTCTAAGACAGTTATTATATTTTCTTCCTATAAGCATTCATGGTGTTCTGCATCTGGTACATTTGCCAAATTGTAGATTTATTCCTATTTCTATACATCTGTTAAAAGAATGTGTGTTCTATCTCATCAGGGAGTTACTTGAAGTCACAGGTTGCTAATTCCAAATGAATAGAAACAGTGATTAATCTGGGAGATATCACTATTCATGTAACAGATGTCCATTATGATGAGTTACACATTTGTTCCCTGTTTACACTAGAATATAAAAAGAAGATCCAAGTATTCTGTAAAAGAAAAGAAAAAGAAAAATAGGGGTGAGAAGGTAGGGAGTTACAAAATACTTGAAAATGTTTATTCAGGTGCCAAGTTAGATGCGACAGAGACTAGCAGTATGTCTGGAAGGTGGCAGGTAAAGAGTTGAGAAAAGGTCGAGAGCTAGGGGAGAGAGGGAGAAACAGGAATCTGTATTCCTGGCTTCATTTCAGGGTGTGGATATTAACTCAGTCCATCTCACTTGGCTAACAGAAGCACTAATGCCAAAACCGGCAATTTCATCAGCATCAGTTACACAGAAGATGGGATTTCAGAGGAAGGCACGAGAAAAGGGAGAATGATGCATGTGATTCTATTCAAATAATTAAAAACAAAGTTGGCAGTCTATCTTCCTGTCAAGAGTAATAAATATCAGACTATGGACTTGGAAGGAGAAGTGCAAGTGGCTTCCTGCTGCTCCATATAACTTTGGTCCAATACAAACTTCAGAGTTGACTTTTCACACACAAAAAAATCCATTTTAAATGATCTCCATATATGTTTCTCTAGTTAACTCTGTGAGTGGAAGAATAGATTAAGAGGCTACCAGCCTACGGTAAATGGTATAAGAGGACACATGTCTGGGCCACACTAAAGCTATTCATTTGAATGGTAAACATAAAGTGTTTATACACCCAAGTTTCTTCTTTATAGCTGAAGAAAGTTTTCTTATATTGTTTTTTTTTCTCGTTATTTCCTTCTTGTTCTCATAAGCTCAGGAACTCAAGTGCACCATTAAAAAACAGATAGTAGACAGACCAGATGCATGCATAGACAGACCAAAATTTTAATGAATGAAGATGGACTGAAATTAATGAATGCGATGTTCACAGAGATATATATTATTAACCAATGTGTTCATTATCCTATGTATATGCTGTACTCATTGACAGCTTTTATCATCAGTGTGACCAATTACTTTAAAGAAGCAAAGGTCTATTTCAGCTCATGGTTCCAGTGGAGTCAGTACATGATTAATTTCCATATGTACATGGACAGAATGTCCTGGTATGTTGGATGTACAGAGAGATAAAAGACTGAGAATACAGTATAACTTTGAAAGCATATACCCCCAATGACTAAACTTTTCTTGCTAGGATTCAACACCTAAAATGTCCACCACTTTCCAAGCAAATGATACGGGTAGATAACCAAGCATGAAATATACAAGCCTGTGCAGTATATTTATATTCACATCACAACATTCTGTCTTGGGTCTTAAAAGGCCCATGGCTATTTCAGTGCAAAATGTATTTAGTCTATCTCTAAGAGTCCCCAAAGTCTTAATAGTTCCAACATTGTTCAAAAGCTGAAGTCCACTCTTTTCTAAATCTCAAAGCAAACTTCTAGCTGTAAGGCTTTGTTAAAATAAAAAAAATAGGTTAACTACTCTAATGGCACAGGGAAAAAGCATTCATATTAGAAAAGAAAGAAGAAAGCAAAAAACCCCCAAAAAGAACAAAAATAAACAAACAAAAAACAAAACCAGGTTGACCTAATAGAGTAATTTCAGATTGCATGCATATTGAAATATGAGATGGCATAAGGTTAAGAACTAGGGTTACCAATACTTGGAGAGACAGATGCTGACTATCTGTGTGGCACAACAATGCGGGTTAATGATTAAAAGCAGTAGAGGGACTACTCCAATTGCCAAACATCTCTGATAAACCTTTCATCTAGTGTTTTAGCAGGCACAAGCAGAGGAGGTTTCTCAAGACTTCCCTAAAAGGCCTCCTAACCCACATGTAGCTAAATCTGAGTGAGTATAAGATTTCATTTCTCACTAGAAAAGAATAGTTTGCATTGTCCTCATTGGAAACCTCAAGGCCATAAAGGAAATGGGACTAAAGGCATACTGTATCTCTATTCTCCCCTCTAAGCACCCTTAGAGGTAGATTGTAATGATACATGATTGACAATAGATAACAGAATACAAGTTCACCTTTTGTCCAGACTACATCCATGTATAGTCTGTTATTTTAAAGTTGCTTATAAACTGAATAGTATCATACTTCTATTCTACTTGATGCAATTATTTCTCACACATCCAGAATTCATCCTTCCCCCAGTTGAAGGAAGATTACAAAATCTATTAGTTTTCCTATAACTTGTTAGTGTTTTACTTGTCTTTCAGTTTATCACAATAGCTCACTGCTATCCTTCAATTTAACTGTTATATATTGGGATAACTTGCCCCTCATAATGCATAATGGGCAAAAGTAAAGAGAACTAATTTTAAGAATATAAATATGTATGTCCTTACCTAAACTAGGAAGAAAATATAAATGAATATTTATATTCATTTATGTACCCACATTTCAACAATGGATTGGGTGGCAATGCTTAGAGTTCATAGCTGTCTTGTCCAGTATTCATAGAGATTACAAACATATACAATACCCAAGTAGGGTCATCATCCATTTAGACTATCAAACTCATATCTACCACAACCATCACTAAGTCACCCCTCTGTACAGTGTTTCAATTCAGAATTCTCCAATATCGTGAATCCATAACAGAGACCAAAGTTACTCCAAGTCACTCACTACTTGGTATCCTCTTTGACTCAAGAGAGGCAAGCAGATTAGATATAAAAGTGGCAAAGAGGTGAGCAAAACCCATCCATGTTATGTTTTCTTATCTATGTTTTCTTTCCATTTCCCACCCATGCCATACTTTATTTAACCTTTAAAACTAAATCTTCTGAGATTTAGTTTTCTGGTGGGCATAAAATTTAACTTTACCTTCAGTTGATATCACTATCTCTCTCTGTTTCCCTGCCTGATTCCTTCTCTCCCTCCCTTACTCCCACTCTAATAGAGTTTACAGAGAATATCTTTATTTTAATTATACCTAAAAGGCATGCATTAACTTTCTTTGATCTAAGTTGGGTAGCTCAGTTGATTACAGACTAGGGTTGGTGGATTTAAAGTCTTCATGAACACATTTTGTTTTTGACTGAGGAAAAGCCTATTTTCAGAGACTTCAAAGTATTTTCCCTCACAGCCAGTTAGTTCACAATGTGTGGTGCTTGTCAATGGCAAGCATAATATGTATGATGGTTCAGTGCAATCTTTCCCTTACTCCTTAAAAACCAGTAGAGAACATTTTTCCTTTAATGACAATCTATAAATGGTAAAGAAACATGAAATTCTTTTTTATTAAAAAGAGGAAATATGATCAAGGTGTTAATATAATTTATATAAGCTTAATTAAAACAACATTAAAACACATTCTAGAAAGTGGTAACTATTTTGTAGAAACTTTTTTATCTTGCATGTAGGTGTACATCACACACACACACACACACACACGCACGCGCACACACACACACAGCTGGCTATAGTCCTATTTGATTATCTAAGTAGTCAACTAGAGCTTCAAACACTTCCCTTCAGCCAATTAGCCCGTTATATACTTCCCCTGGAGATATCATTTTCAATTTTTAAAAGATAAACATGGCATTTTTTCTTGATACTTTATTTTGAGTTTTCAAATTTCAGAAACTTTACAAGAATGGCAAAATAAAATTCCATATGCCCACAATCACCCCTTGGTAATATTTTGTTTCTTTCCCACCACTCTCTCTTTTGCTCTCTTATATATTTTCGAGTAAGGTGAGGCTAACACCACAGGCCTAAATAGTACAGCAGGTATCTCTTAGGAATGTCACCTCATCACCAAATTTCACAGCAAAGAATTTGATACCGACAAAGCAACAGTATTTAATATCATGTTAAATAGTCATTTAAATGTTAAATATTTAAATGCCACAGTGTTAAAGCATATATCCATCCAAATTTTGTTCTTTATAGTTGCTTTTTTAAAAATATCACCCAGGATTCAATAAAGTGTTACTTATGTTTTGACACTAAGTGATGGAATCTTAGAGGCCATCTTTGTATTCTGCTTACCACAAAGAACATAATTTCTCCCTGGTAATACTTTGCCATGAAATCTGTTTTATCTAAGATGAATGTAGTAATTCCAGCTTTCTTTTGATTAATTCTATTTTTTAATCCATTCACTGTGACACTCCTTATAACCTTTAGATTTAAAGCAAGTCAACTGCAGGCAGCATATAGATGAAATTTGTATTTATATCCACTCTATTAAACTCTGATGTTTCCCTGAGTATCCATCAATAGATAAGTGAGTAAAATATATAATATTTAAATATCTGCTTTGAGGAGCATAGACTGCTCTTGCAGAGGACTCAAATGTGTCTTCCACTAACCCTGCCAGTGGCTCACAACTCTGTGAGGAGCAGAGGAATTCCTAAGTGTGTAAAGTCCTGAGTTTATTGTTAACATGAGCCAGCAGTGTTCAGTACCCTAGTCTCAGATCCCTGGGAAAATGTCAAAGTCTCCCCATCCCTCAATGGTAAAGCTTGGAGTGATGGAAAAGCCTTCCTCTGATCTGAGTTAGAATGTTGACTATCTGTGCAAAGAAAGAAAGAAAGAAAGAAAGAAATGAGGGAGGGAGGGAGGGAGGGAGGGAGGGAGGGAGGGAGGGAGGGAAGGAATAAATTTTAAAAGGCCCACCATAGTTTCCTCCCCCTGAATATTAATGGTCTGAAGACTGTTACACTTCAGAAATTAGCTAAACTTGACTTTTTGTTCATCTGTATATGTTGAACCTGCCTCCTTATACAATACCTCTTTTCCTTGTTTATCTGGCTGCAATAACCCCACCTTTCTGCTCACCTGTATATAATGAACACACAGAGCTTACAAATGCTGCAGTTTCTTCACTCTGCTCAAACCCAGGTTTTCTGTGTCTCTGTGTCTGTTATTTCTTCATGCCCTAACTGCCCCAAGTCAGATCCATCTCTGGAGCTATACTGTATGCAACACAACTCCCTATAACTCCGGCTACGGGGAAACTGATACTACTTTCCTCTCACTTTTGCAGTCAACTTTACTCACATGTGTATATGTACACATAGGCACACATACAGATGCATAATTAAAAATAAAATGAAATCTTTAAAATAAAGTTTTTGCTCTCTGTTGGACTATTTAGACTATATTGAATATAATTATTAGTGTGATTTGGTTGAAGAATATCATCTTGTTATTTGTTTTCTATTTGTCCCTCTAGTCTTTATTTTCTTTCACCAGCATATTGGTTATTTGCTTTGATTTTATTGCCTTAATTGGTATATTAACTAAAATCCGTTGATTTAAAATTTGTATGTTACTAGCCGGGCAGTGGTAGTGCATGCCTTTAATCCCAGCACTTGGGAGGCAGAGGCAGGCAGATTTCTGAGTTTGAGGCCAGCCTGGTCTACAGAGTGAGTTCCAGGGCAGCCAGGGCTACACAGAGAAACCCTGTCTCGAAAAAAACCACAAAAAATTTTGTATGTTATATTTGTGACCAATCTAGTCTAAAAGATATTATAGCATTACTTGTATAGCATATAAAACTTCCAGTAGTACATTTCCATTTTTGCCTTGAATTCTTTGATGATGAAACAATGCGATACATTTATTTTTTCCTGTAATACACATTTGAAACTGTAACTATTTTTGTTTAAATATTTGATGATCTCTAAAAATACTTAAATAGTAAGAAAAACATTTATTCATATAGTGATCATTTCCAATTGCATTTTTCCTTTGTGAATTTGTAGTTATAATTGGTATAAGCTTCCTTTTGCCTGAAAGATTATCTTTAAGTTTTATTATTATGTGAGGACACTGGAGATAAGTTATTTCTGATTTTGTAAGTTTGAAAAAATATTTTTAAAGTCCTCATTGGGTATAGAATTCAAAGTAGACAAGTTCTTTGTTTCCTTCATACTTTATGGATTAAAATTCATTACTTTACTGTTCACATTGTTTGAAGTAAGAGCCATCACTGGTAGTTTTGTTCATATGTATATCTTATTTTCTCTATAAGCACTAATAAATTTCTCTATAACAGGTATATAGACAGTATATCTTAGTGTTATTTTCTTCATGTTTCTTAAAGTTTGACTTTACTAACTACTTAGATTTAAATGATTACTGCTTCATCAAAATTAGAAATATTTTGGTCATTTTTATTGAAACATTTTCCCTGTGATCTCCCCATTTTGGGAACTCCAGTTACACAAACAGGTTTGGCTACATGTATTAACTCAAATCATTGACATTCTGTTCACTGAAAATAGTTTTTCCTCTCTCTTTCATTTTATATAAATTCTATCATTATGTCTTCACATTCACTAATCTTTACTCTTCAATACTCTGCAATTTCTCAGCAGTCTATTTTGAGCACAAATATTGTAGCTGTATTATCAAGATGTTTTAATGAAGCCTTTCCGTATGTTTCATGTTTCTGCTTAACTATTCAATTTTCTTGTCTTATGTTTAAGATCTGTTAGGCAGGACCAGAGCTATATTTAATTTAGGAATAACTATGCACCACTGCTGAGGCAAGACCCTCCTGAATAGTGTATCCAATACTCTTTGAGGAATGAAGTTTTCAAGATTTTCATGATTTAAACAGACCCCATTTCCATCCTTGTGTAAGTGACACATACTACTTTTTGTACACTTTCAGATGATTCTTCCTTTGGACCGGGCAGCTTCCTCTGCTGCACACACTGAATAATACTGTATTGAATAATCTACAGAACTCCAGTGATCTTTCCCTGGGAAATGCTCTTCTTTCTCAGGAATGTCAGCACCATTTCCTCAATTCAAACAGTTCATTGCACAAAACTGCACTGTACCTTGATTCTACTTCCTGAATGGTGGCCTGGAAACTCTTTCAAAGCAGTAAGCTTGAAAAATCATAGGGCTTCCACAAGTCACTTCCCATCTCTCAAGAATCACTGTCTTAAACTGCCTTATATCAGTTTCTCATAAACCACTGCCGGATATATTTTATGCAAGATTTTTTTTTTATTATTTCTGACAAGAGTCTAAATCTGGTCCAGGCTATCCTACATTAGTCTGAAGTACAAGTCTACCATTTCTTATCTGGTTTTATTTTAAACAATAAATACAGTAAATCTTTTGAGGATCTTTACTGCACAATCATATTTTAGCCTACTTAATATTGACCAGCATGCTTTAAGAAAAACCTATAAATACATTTTAAAATATCTATTAGTCAGATTTTTTTACTGTTGAGTGGTTCTTTCATTAATTAGTCAGAATGATGAAGTTTTGCTATAATACTTCATATAAGCCCATGCTGAATGAGAAATAATATCTTGATAAAGCAAGAGTCAATTACAAATAAATTGTAAATGTGTACTACAGAAATTATGCATGTGTACTATATAATTATAAAAAAACAAGGATACTGTGAATTGATTTAATATACAAGATCCTGAAAATAAATAGTCTAGCTGTCCCATAACTTTTGGTTTCTATTTCAAAAGAGGCTGAATTCACTACAAATAGCATCATTGAATTTAAGAGGTGGGAGCTAAATAAATTCAAATATTTCTGGATTTCTCAGCTTTCTTCCCTCAAGCCTCTTCAAGTCACTGCTGCCAAAGTCAATCTTCCTCTTTCATTTTTAGCTCAAGATATATCTTGCTTAGAGTCTATCTTTGGCATAACTTTCTACACTCTAATTCTTCTTCACCATCTGGTTTGATTGCATGGAGTGAACCAGCCCTTTAGTATAAGCATGTTTATGAAAATAAATAAAACAATGAAATTCATGATCTGACAAAAAAATTACTGTTACCGATACTATCTTACAATAATAGTTATATAGTGAAGACTTTGTCCATCTCAAATGCTAGTCTGATTTCATTTAAGCAGTGTGGAGTACGTACAAACATAACAAATTAAATGCTATGGTATAGCTAGATGTGAATTTTTACCTACTAGAAGAGAGTGATTCAAAGTAAGCATCAGAAGTACCTGGGTTACACTTTTGCTTTGTAATTCTGTGATGGCATTATTATGTTAATTGCCATTTGAATGCATCAATTTCCTCACTGGTAAAATGTAGATAATTAAAACGTTTTATTGAACAATTATCCAAATTTGGGATGAAGTAGAACCATGTGTTCTTTAAAAATCTTATCAAGGCAGTATTTGTCCTACCTAAAAATTACTCAATTATCTAGAATATATACTCATGATTTGACTTTCTGTTTTATGTCTAATTAGAATTCAGATGTTCTGGATCAATGCAAATTCACTTTTCTACCCAATAGAAAAGCAAATTCTGAAAGGCTGTCATTTTGTTGCTCTGAAAGATATTAATAAATTTTTACTGCTTCTTCAAAATCTTTTTGCCAAAACTTTTATTCATCAAAGTGCCAAAAATCCCAAATTCCTCAAAACAATCCTGAAATTAGTTTAATCCCTCATAGTTCTCATCCTTAATGAGCTGGATAATGTCTGATGTGTGTTTGTGTTCAATTGGGATTTGTAAAATATTTATATTTTTAACTCTTTCCCCCATATCTATGAGGTTCCATATCTATAAATTTGACAAACTATGAGTTTTAAAAAATGCATGTATACTGAAAACACACAGATGTTTTGTCATTAGGCTCTAAACAATGCAGTTAATATAACAATTTTAACATTTTTTTTAGGTATTATTAGGTAAATACATGGTTGAAAATATAGGGAATTTGCATGTTTGCTACATGCAAATGTGACACTATTTGATATTAGAGACACTTTAATTTTTTATTGGATATTTTATTTATTTAAATTTCAAATGTTATCCCCTTTCCCAGTTTCCCCTCCACAAACCTGTATGAGGGTGCCCTCACCCACCCACCCACTCCCACCTCACCACCCTGGGATTCCCCTACAAGCTCAAAATATCCTTAAATGGTCTTTTCTCTATGTGTCCACAGAATGTGACAGACACAAAGAACGTCTGTTAGCACTGTCTCTGGCCATCTCTTCCTCTTCTGAGTACATAAATTCTATGGTCTCATTTAATGTAAATTAACTACTTAAAGACCAAATCAAAATCCAGTCACCTTAAGGGTTATTCCTTTGGCATGTAACGTGGGATGGGGACATGGAGTGGCTACTTCTAGGAATGTTCTCTGACAAGGGGCAAGAAGATTAACTTGAGGAGGAGAAGAGCTAACCATTATACAAATACCAAAAACGTATAACCTCCCTGCCAAATGTAGGGGCTATTTTTATTTGTAAATATGCTTTCATTAAAGCAAAACCATATTGATTTATTGTGTTACTCTGTGCCTGTTCTTTCGTAACAATGAGAGAATTGGGTAGCTTCCTCAGAGACAATGGGCCCAAAAGCTCAAAAGATTTAATTGCCCTGCAAAGAAAGGGGGAGGCAGTTTGTGAAGTAAATCAATGTATGATTGTCTCTTTTATCCTCAAGATAATTTGATGAACTCAGTGTCCTGGTCACTTCACTGATATGGAACAATGTAATAGCCACATCCACACAGCTGGCAGGAGAACTCAGAGCAACAACTTAATGATCTGAAAGGGTGCCCCTCCTGGCCCCTCACAGGAGGCCTATGGCTTTTCTCCAAGGGCTCTGAATTGTATGTGATTGCTGCTGTCAAGCCTGAGGCCCGAGGAAGGCATCTGCTCTACATGATAGCTTCTTACAGTTATCCTAGCCTTGAAGGTCAGCTACTGTCACTCAAGCCAGCACATCTTACTTTACACCTTTACACAACACATTCACACCTTTATCAGCAGGAACTATAATTACTATAGGTCCTAAATTTCTTGAAAATTTGTTTCATTTCCTTTTGTGCTTTATGCCAGGGCATGTGTTTTATATGACTAGGATTTACACAGAAATCAGAGCACTTACATTAAGGGAGCCTTGCAAATAATTATGTAGACCTTAAAGGATTTCCAGGGATCAGGCTGAGACTCTTAGCCCTAAATGTGACTGTTGGTCCTTTTCATTATTGCATAGCATGTTCCCTTCTTAGCACTCAGTACTGAAATCACCGTACTTTGTGATAAAGTGTAGGGATAAAAGTGGCATGTGGCCACAATGAAGGTTTCTATTTATAAGCATTGCTAACAAATCTTTCCAAGATCTTTTTTAGATTAGTAGAGGAATTTTGCAAATTATTTACATAAAACCCAGAACCTTCTAATTAGGCCAAAGGAAGTGAAACTGCCATTTTATTATTAACTAATGGATTACTCATTAGACAGCAACTTTATCTTCCTGTCCATACAGACCCAAGTGTTTAATCTTGATTGTCATCCTGTTTAGATTGGGAGGCACCTAGGAGATTAGTAAAGTGAATATCTGCGTGTGTGTTTTCACACACAGTATTAACTAGTAGGATGAGAGTAGTCCTGATTGTAGATAGCAACACTCCATAGACTGGGGCCCAAATGAAATAAAGGGAAAAAAGACAAATAGAGCTAGCAAAAGCATTCTCTTTCTGCTGTCTGGCAGCTATGATGTGACCTGATCTTCTCTGCCTTACCTTTCCCATTATTATGAATGGAAACCTCTAAACTCATAAGCTGAAAATAAATACTTCTTCAATTAAATCATTGTTAAAGGTGTTTTATCATACCAACAAAATTCCAAACATGGAGACAAAGTATTTTCCTACAGATTCCAGGTGGTCCAGTCTAGTCAGCATCAGTTCCTGTGAGGAACATCTTCTGTCATTTCATGTAACAGTTAATGGATTATCAATCACAATGCTCACATTTTACTATTTCTATTGCTCTTAATATTCCATAAATGCAGTAACTGATCTGGCAGGAAAAAAACCTGGCATGGTTACTGAAGTATGCAGAATGCTGGGAAAGAGCCCCCTGTGTAGAGTGGCATTGAGCCGATACAGGCAAAACTTCTGGATTCAGCCTTTAGTGAGATATCCACAGATAGACAGTCAGAGATATGAATGGAGAATTCCTTTTCTCTTTTTAAAGATACTCTAGCTGAATTCTTTAAATAAACCCAAAATGTCTTCACTTGTATAACATAGTATAAGTTATCTAAGTATCCCATAGCAATATGTAAAAAACAGATTCTAAAAGACATAAAATACTAAGCACAGGATCCACGGGCCCTCAGCTGCTACCTTTAAATCCCTAGAACATCCTATGTCAGGACACTAAGAAATGAAGATCCTGGGCTGCACAGAATGCACCATAATATCTTGAATCTATGCATGCACAATATTACATCCTGGACCTCATTCCATATCTGTGTTTCATCTCTTCTTGGAGTAGAATCAGGACAAATCTTTGTGCTGAGATTTTACTCATCAAAATCTTGAAGAAAACAAGACCAAGCAGGGTTATTGATTGGCCTTCTGACACTGATGTTGTTGGATTGAGTATGCTGACCAAAACACGGTGCCAGGGCTAGACAGAGATTACGATACCAGTTTTCAGAACCACTGAGTAAATTAGGAAGGCAAAATGAAGTTCTAAGGATTGTGTCAAGTGGCCAAAAATTATGTCTGCAGTAAAGATGCATATTTTAAAACATTTTGTTTATGCATGTGTGTGAGCCTGAGTATTTGCCTTTCATGATATACAGATGCAGACCAGAAGAAAACTTTCAAGAGTTGGATTGCTCCTATTCTGTGGGTCTTGGGAATTGAATGCAAGTTGTCGGACTTGGCAGCAAGTGCTTTTAACCACATAGCCACCTCACCAGTCCCCTAATTGTTTCTTTGTTTTCCCTGGGATACTTTTCTGAACCTGTCTAAATTCCCCTTATTAGAGATTGTAAGTGTCCCTCAAAGTGTTAACTAACACTCAGACTTCCTTGAAATAAACTCTGCCACTTCCCCAGCTTCCCCAGAAAAGTTACCAACTGAGGCCCACCCGCAGAAACCAAAGCTCTGATCCAAGTGCCTGAGAGCTATCTTAAAGCCACTTAAACTGAATTCACATGTATTTTAAAGCACCCTTCTGTATTGTCTTACTTCTTTGGAGTTTAACATGAGTTCCCTTGTTTCAGACTGAGGGGAATTGAAGGAAATTCTTAAAACACTCAGGGAAAGCAAGGGCTGTGTGTGTGTGTGTGTGTGTGTGTGTGTGTGTGTGTGTGTGTGTGTTTTTAAGGTGGTCTGCCAAGGTGCTAATTGCTAATTCTAGCCCTGGTAGTTTCTCCCCCAACTCTGCCCCCCAGGACTCTGCTTCTCATCCAGGAATTTCCCTGTGCTTAGTGGTTCACACATCCAAATTCCAACTTCGAATAAATAAACAAGCTGAAGTGCTTACTTGACTGAAGATTAGCAGAGCAGTTTCTGAACTTCTATCGCCCCCCAGTGGCAATTTCATCAGTGTCTTTGTTGGAGATTTTCTTACTGCTAAAACTTAGGCTATGGTTCTCTGTCTCCCTAAACTTGTCCTTTTTCTTTCTAATTTGCACACTAGACATGATGAAGTATTTGTGTGGAGGTGTCAGTAATGTGGATGACCATTTGTTGACTAATGAGTGGATCAGATGGCTAGTATCTACTTTCATGGTTTGCAATGTGAAAGAATTTTAATCTGGACTCTATTGTGAGACTCAAGCCTCAGTAAAGGGTCAAAAAACCATTGTCAAATCCTAAGTCCTTAAAACTATCATTAGTAGCATGAAGGCAACCTCTAAGGCCACGATATACAGAGTAGGAACGGAAAGTCTACCTGTCATAATTACTCAGCATCTTCTTTGAAAGACAAAACATACATTGTGTAGAAATATAAATCATGAACTATATGTTGAGCAAGAGAGTGTTTTGTGTGCAATCTACACAGAAAATACTTTTATGGTATAAGAAATTCACAAACCCATGTTAAATAAAATAATGAGTTTTTATAGAGATGGAACTTGTGAATTCCAGAAACCCATGGAAGATAATTCCAGAATAAAAGTCTTATCTATGGCTATAAAAATAGAAAGTCTTTACCATCTAGCCCACAATATGCTTGATATTTAAGTATAGTTTTCCAATACAGTAAATCCCCTTGGTTCACTACCTGCTATGCTCTACTCCCAAACCTTGCATAAATAACAAACTTGTAGTCTTTTCAATAGTTCTAATCAAGTGCTAAACATCTGCCTGCAAACCAAGTAATCTGGTCAATGATAAATCCTAAGGGGAAGCATGTGTCTTCTACCTTCCTTTATTCCAATCTTGACACTTTTCCTGCTAGAACATTCTGCTTCTGAGGTTACCTACTCTCCTCTTTGGAAATCATTTTTATTGTTGTTGCTACTGCTGCTGAGATGGAATCTTATTATGTGCTCCCAGCTCATCTCAAAATCCTAGGCTCATAAATGGTTGGGACCACAGACATAGACAGCCAGGACTGTATTTGAAGATGACTTTGGTTAAAACTTTTTGTGTTCAAGAATTATAAACCTCAGTGACCTGAAGTTTTTTAAATATCAGTGCCAAGGTTGGCTGTTTTCTTCTGATGTGTGTATAGCACAATAGCTTACATACTGAAAAATCTTATATCAGAAAAAGCAAAGGAGAAGAGCCAGCAAATAAAGGAAGATGGAAAGAAAGAGAAAGGACATAAAAAGATGTGATAACGAAATGTGATAACGAAATGAAAGAACTGAAGAAAAGGTTTTTTTTATAAAAACCTGATATACTCGAGTAAATACTAATAGTGAAATACTCATGTTCTTCCTTAACATATGCCCAAAATTTTCTAAAGCTCTTTATCAAGATTTTTCTTAAACGAATAGATGTAACTTGTTATAGCCAATGTCTCTCATAGTAGTTCCTATGATATTTTGTGGGTTTGGCAGAGTGGTTCCCCTAGTTAAAATACAAACCTCCCCATGAGTAAAATCATCAATTTTCAGAAAGATGTAAAGGGAAACCACAGGGAGATTGTAGTGGTTTGAATACATTTGGCCCAGGGAGTGGCACTATTTGGAGGTGTACCCTTGGAGTAGGTGTGTCACTGTGGGTGGGCATAGTAGGCTTCCCTCTTCCTAGCTGCATGGAAATGAGTCTTCTCCTCTTTGACTTCAGAACAAGAGGTGGAACTCTCAGCTCCCTCTGCACCATGCCTGCCTAGATGCTGTCATGCTCCTGCCTTGATAATAATGGACTGAACCTCTAAACCTGTAAGCCAGCCCCAATTAAATGTTGTTCTTATAAGAGTTACCTTGGTCATGGTGTCTGTTCACAGCAGTAAAAGCCTAACTAAGACAGAGATGTTTCTTAATCCATGTTAAAAGTGAATAACATTAGAAAGTCAAAAGATGGCAAATATTGGTATGTACAGAAAAGAAAACCTGGGTGTACTATTAGAAAATATAAATTAATTCAACCATTATGAAAAATGGAGGCTCCTCAAAATGATATGATCACATTTTAATTTCAAAAATTTTAAAGAAAAAAACAGAATTGTCATTTGATCACACTACTTAATAACTAGATGTATTGTTGAAACAAATTAAATTAGTATTTCAAAGCAATATCTACTTCCTCATATTCACTGAAGTGCTGCTCACAACAACAAAGATGAGGATATAACTGATGTATTCATTGATGAACACAAATATAAAGTCTTGCTTCATGTACACAGCAGAATGTAAGCTTTCAAAAATAAGAATTCCTGCTATTTGTGACAACTCAGATGAAAACTTAAGGACATTATATCAACTGAAATAGGCATGGAGAGAAAAATACTGTATTATCTCAGATGAAGAATTACTAAAAACAGAAGGAGTAAAGGAGTGATTATCTGAAGTCAAAGGGTAAGTGAGATGGGAAGATATTCCTCAAATGGTACAAAGCCTCCATTATAAGAGGAATCAGTAGCTAGAAGTGATAGTATATGCCTATAATTCTAGTACCCTAGATATGAGGCAGGAGAATTGCTTCTAATTCAAGACCACCCTGGCACATAATGACTTCCACATCATCCACTAGCTATATAGTGAAAAACCTGTCTCCTACCAAAAACGATTCAGGAAATTTTATGTATATTATGGTGACTAATTAATCCTAATATGTAGTATACTTGGAAAGAAGCTATGTGAGGTACTAGATATACTAATTATATTATTATGGTAATCATCTCACAGTGCATGCACATATCAATCATCTTTTGTTACCCTCAAATACATCCCCTGTCTGTCAATCAGACTTCAGTAAACCTGAGAAAAGTCACAACAGAAAAAACTTAATGTACAACAAACTTCTAACATTAAAAAATGTTTTGTTTTTCTTGAGCCAATCATCTCAGTTCAAAGTACTGTACTCATTTGGTGTGAGTGTTGTTAGTACAATAGCCTTTTGTGCTATTGTTCATTAAAAGTACTCTGTTGTAGGATATTTAATCACACTTTGAAACCCAAGATGGTTTTATTTACTGTAAAAAAAAACTGTTTATAGTTGTGGTGTGGTTCACCCTTAGCACAAATCTTTAATCCCTCTGGCTGGAATATAGACACAACCTTAGTACACACTTTTAATCTCAAACAATGAGGGTAAAGTCAGTTTGAAAACGAAAGGACCATTGTCTGAAAGTGATATCTAAATTGAGAGGCAGACAAAGTGAGGAATTAGAGAAAAATCTGACAGAATAGGATATGCCCAACTCCCATGACAAGAGAGAGGAAAGGGAAGCTACTTAAGAGAGCAGTGTCCACAGAGAGAAAAATGAAAGAGGCAGTTTTACCAGTAGAGTTTTACAAAGACAGGTTAAAGACAGAACAAGTTAGACACAGGTGAAGGCAGAGCAAGTCAGAGAAGGAGCCAAAATATTAGAACCCATTGTCAAAGTGAGTATAAGGCCAAGCAGAACAATTCAGAAGCTGAGAGAAGCCAGACTGAGTCAACTGGCATGGAGAGGAACAGCTGAGTTGGCCAGCCAGCCAGAGATCAGAAAGAACTAGGAAGGGTGAACTTATTCAACAGCAAGTCTCAGAGGCTGAAAACATTCTAGGCCTACACTAGATTGTATGGAGGCTAGAAGCTTACAGGGCAAAGTCTAGGTTAGTAGACTGAGGCAGTAAGCTTTGGACACAATTACATCAGGTGAATAAAAGCTACTTTTACAGTACTGGAAGTTCATTAGTAAGAGGCTAGCTATGAAAATATAATAATGAAAATAATCTATACAGTGGCACAGCTTGTATTAAATACAAATGAACAGGAACAGCATATGTACTAATATGAAAGATTTATAAAATATTTTATACAAAGAACAGCAATGTTAAAATGCTGTCATTTGTGGCTTTTTAAAAATTAATCCAGGAAGACAGTAGCTGTTCTATGGCATCTAGAAATGTTTACTATCCAGGAATAATCCCTGAGTTAGCTTGCAGATCTCAATTCATTGTGATGGCTACATAATAGTGTGAATGGTCTTAGAGCCATGTTGCTTTAAAAACAAAAATTCAAGCTGTTTGATTTTCTTAAATGAAGACTCAGGAGCAAGATGCTGTAGTGAAAGCATAATAGCTTAGAGAGGCAGAGAAAGCACCCAGCCTGACCTTCTACTGATGATGAGCTAGAAGAAGAAAACTTTCTCCTTCTCTATGCTGTCCTAAATACCCTTTAACTAAATGGCCCTCTTTCCTCTTCACTTGTGCTCATTCCCTATGAGCCAGTTGCTTGCTCAGCCTCTTAACTTACGGTTGTCTTTATTTCCCTCTTGGATTAAGGATGTGTGCTATGGCTGAGCTACACTACACATTCTTGTCTACAGTAAACCAAAAGCTGTAGGATCAAAGACTGAGCAACAATTAGAAACAGATTCTTACAGTTCACAATCCCATGGTTCACAATGTGATCAAATATCTTGCAATAGAGCCACTAAATTGTTCACTCATTATGGTGAAAACTGTAAAGTAAAAATCCAAAAGGCATGTACATAGTGCATAGATATAAATGTATTCAGTTAAAAGACCCAAATGCATAAAATAAAAATAAACAGATTATTTAAATGCAAGTTTAAATTCATCCACAACTGAGTGAATGAAATTCTTTTTATACATTACCATATCTTTATAAATAAACAAACTATAATAGATGAAGACATGTGATGCAGTGTCTGTCTTGCTACCTGGAATTGATGGGCTGCAGGGAGCATCATCCATGCATACCTTGGCTTCAGAGAACAGAACCATATCTAGCACATGACAAGAGCACAGAAGAGGTTTGTCTCCCAGTCTGTCCACTACATTTACATTTCCCAGCCCTCATAATGGCTTAAGCCAGTTCCCTAAAAATACTTGCACATACATATGCATACACATACACAGACACACACACACACACACACACATATATATATATATATATATATATATATATATATATATATATATATATATTCATTCACACACAAATGGTTCCAAAGAATCCTGAAACAGTTGATAAAGCAGACATCTGGAGATAAGAGAATATTCCTAAGATAACTCAATGGACCATGCCTACCAATAGCATTGTTACCTCAGCTTCAGGAGTGCCTAGACAAGAACTATTGGCAAAATAGCAGAGACCTCCCAGAACAGAGGAGAAGCTAAGATGTTTTAGCATTTCTTGTAGTCATCTCATATATATTATAATTTGTAATATATTGTTTTGGGTATAAAGTGTTATATTATTATCACTACAGTATGTGTGTGATAGAGGTGATGGGAAGCAGGATAGAGAAAGAGGACATTTACTATATTTTTATTATATTTTCCAAATATTTGTACCAATAACTCTTCACTTAGATTTTGAATATCAACGTGTTTTACTGCACAGAGGATCTGCACAATAGAATAATATCACAAACATTTGTACCTACTAAGATTCAAGTCATAAAATATAAATTTCAATATCCCCCAAAGCTCATTTCTTAAGAAACCATATTTCATGTGGCGGTGGCAGAGAATATCTTGTCATCTTGTCTTCTGCAGCTTCAGTCCTTCAAACTTACTTTAGAGTGAGGCCAAACCACTGAAGTGCCTTCTCTTCTTTCCTCTATAGCAGATTTTACCTTACCTTTTCAATTTTCCTGCCATATCTCTTTTTTCCAGTTTATTAATTCATAACACTTACAACAAGAAATAAAAGCAGCAGATTAAAAGGAATGTATTTAGGTTAGCTGGTGATATATTTTCTTCCTAGTAGGGAAACCAAACTAAAGTCACAAGTTCTTTGGTAATATTGAATGAAAGCAGAGAAAACCAAAAGCCTTGAAGGATGGTGGCATCCACTTTTGTGGTTTTAGCATCCCACAATATCTAATGACTTAAAGTTTCCTTATCTGCAACCAGCTGTTTTTTTTTTTTGTAAGAAAGCTTTCCTACTAGTTGAGGCAGTTATCAGGGCAGAAATGAGGGGCAGGGTGGAGGCTGAGCTTCTTTTTGGCCCACAGTTGTCACTGCTAGGAATAAGAGTATAAAAATTGTTAGGTGATCCATAAACATCTTTTTTTTTCTCACTATGTAGACTAGCTTGCTTGGTACTCACTATATATAACCTAGACCAGGCTGGCCTTGAACACATACCTCTGTGTCCTGTACGCCAAGGTAAAAGGCTTGCTCTCACCACACAAGGCAATAGATATCTCTTATCAAGGGTCTTTCACAGTGGTCAGGAATCTAGGAAAACAAGTTGTAGAAAGTTATTTAGATTCTGGAATGATAATTGTTTAGGAAACTCTCATCATTTAACAAAGCTGGAGGAACTTTTCAAAGTACCATGGTTATAGCTAACACACACATAAAACCAGATACTTCTTTGTTACAAGACATTTTTCTGTACAAATCTGTAGTGGGGCCTGAATGTATTTGAAATAGGCCCAAATAGATAGAAAGCTCTTCATAAACCAAAGCTTCACTATCAGTCTCTCCCCATCAATATCAAATAACGTTTAACATCAAATGGATGACTTAGAATATCTCTTTAGATGAATTGTATTGTTAGTTGATCTTCAAGTTATTCAAATCCAAATTCCGAAAGGACAAAGCCTTTGCTCAACACTTTTGTATTCAGAGTAGCTTCTACAACACCGGGTATGACACATGTTCTCTATGACTGCTATCGAATTAGTGATATTGTCCTTATACTCAAGCCATACCTATTGTCTGTTCTCTGGCCGCGATCCTGTAAGAGACCTTCTACTTACTCTGACCTTGGAAAACTTTAGACTTTCAGGACCAAGAAAGGTGAGGGACTTCTAATCAATTATATTTAAAAGTGGAAACTGGGGGAGATAACCAGAAATGGTCATGAAGAGTGGAGTGAGGGAAGGCAAAATGTAAGATAATGTAAGGATTATTGTGACATAAGAATTCTGAGGAGGGATACAGAATTTAGAAAGAGCATGGGGGGGTTGTAAAATAATATATTCTGAAAATGGGGACAAAGTGTAGAATGACAGAATTATAGACCACACAAGAAGTTTGTATGTGTGTGTGTGTGTTGGCTAAGATCGCTTTTTGTCATTTATTTATTTATTTATTTATTTATTTTACTCTCCAGATTTTATTCGCCTCCCCCCCCCACCCTTCCACTGTTCCACATCCCATACCCCCTTCCCACACCCTTGTCTCCATATCCCCACCCCCACCCCACCAAACCTCTACTCCCTGGGGCCTCCAGTCTCTTGAGAGTTAGGTGAATCATCTCTGACTGAACCCAGACCAGGCAGTCCTCTGCTATATATGTGTTGGGGGCCTCATATCGGCTAGTGTATGCTGACTAGTTGGTGATCCAGTGTCTGAGAGATCTCAGGGGCCCAGATTAATTGATGTGGGAATGCGTAAGGGTATCCTACTTCATGGCTGGGCATGGGCCTAGAACCCCAAGACTCTAAGTGAGAACCAGCAGGCGTTCGGCCATGTCCCCAGAACCCAGGGTCCTAATGCGCAGTCTCTTCTCCATAGACCTACATTGTTCAGTCACGTAGGCCATTATAGCCCCTACCAAAGTGCATAGATAGAGGGCGTGACCATAGGCCTCAGGCCCTAGGGATTTACATACTAATGAAGGCCAGAGGGCGGAGCAAATTAAGCATGCTTCCCCATAACCTCCCCCTTTCTCCCTCCCTATTTAACTCAGGACTGCCCTGAGTTTCAGGGGGGTACTTCCAGATCCATCCACCATCTGCCATGACAATAAACCCTTTTGGAACCAAGGACTTCCTTGTGTCATTGGGGTCTGCCGCCACCAAAGCCCCCAGCCTTTGGAACCTTAAACCTTCTCATGTATTTGGGACCAGACACGTGGAACACCCTTCCCCCCCTCCCCACATCTCCACCAGTGCAGCCTAGTTTTCCAACAAATTGAGACTGCTGGTCCTCGTACAGGGTCTCCCTCGACCTCAGCTTCTTCCAGCCTTTCCCTAATTCAACCACAGGGGTCAGCAGCTTCTGCCCATTGGTTGGGTGCAAATATCTATGTCTGACTCTTTCAGCTGCTTGTTGGATGATAGGTCCCTTTTTGTGAGCACTCCATAGCCTTAGTAATAGTGTCAGGCCTTGGGACCTCCCCGTGAGCTGGATCCCACTTTGGGCCTGTCACTGGACCTTCTTTTCCTCAGGCTCCTCTCCATTTCCATCCCTGCATTTTTTTTCAGATAGGAACAATTCTGGGTCAGAGTTCTGACTGTGGGATGGCAACCCCCTCCCTCACTTGATGCCTTGTCTTCCTGCTGGAGGTGGGCTCTATAATTTCCCTCTCCCTACTGTTGGGCATTTCGTCTAAGGTCCCTCTGTGTGAGTCCTGAGAGTCTCTCACCTTCCAGGTCTCTGGTGCATTCTGGAGGGTACCCCCATCCTTCTGAGGTTGCCTGTTTCCATTCTTTTTGCTGGCCCTCAGGGCTTCAGTCCTTTTCTCTTACCCAATACCAGATCAGGTTGCCCACTCCTCCCCTGGCCCATGTCTACTTTCCCTCCCAGGTCCCTCCCTCCCATCCCACTTGTGATTGCTTTCTTCTCTCTCCCAAGTGGGACTGAGGTATCCTCACTTGGGCCACTCAGCTTGTTGACCTTTTTGAGTTCTGTAGACTGTATCTTGGGTATTCTGAAAAATTTTTTTTGGCTAATATCCACTTATCAGTGCATACATACCATGCATGTCCTTTTGGGTCTGAGTTACCTCACTCAGGATGATATTTTCTAGTTCCATCAATTTGCCTGTAAAACTCAGGATGTCCTCATTCTTAATAGCTGAGTAGTATTCCATTTTGTAAATAAACCACATTTTCTTTATCCATTGTTCTGTCATGGGACATCTGGGTTGTTTCCAGCTTCCAGCTATCACTAATAAGGCCTCTATGAACATAGTAGAACATGTGTCCCTATGGCATGGTGGGGCATCTTTTGGATATATTCCCAAGAGTGGTATTGCTGGGTCTTCAGGAAGACCTATTTCCAAATTTCTGAGGAACCTCCAGATTGACTTCCAGAGTGGTTGTACCAGTTTGTAATCCCACCAGCAACGGAGGAGTGTTCATCTTTCTCCACATCCTCCCAAACATGTGTTGTCACCTGAGGTTTTGATCTTAGGCATTCTGATTGGTTTAAGGTGGAATCTCAGGGTCATTTTGATTTGCATTTCTCTGATTACTAAGGACTTTGAACATTACTTTTTTTAAATTTTTATTGGATATTTTATTTACATTTCAGATGTTATTCCCTTTCTGCATTCCCGCCACCACCACCCAGAGTGGTTGTATCAGCTTGCAATCCACCAACAATGGACGAGTGTTTCTCTTTAGAAACTGAAGGGGGAGGCTGTCCAGAGACTGCTCCACCTGGGTATCCATTCCATGTGCAGTCACCCCCTATCCCATCCCCCCTCCTCCTGCTTCTATGAGGATGTGTCCCCATCCACCCACTCACTCTCACCTCCTCACCCTCAAATTCCCCCACACTGGGGCATCCAGCCTTCAAGGGACCAAAGACCTCCTCTCCCACCTATGCCCAACGAGGCCTTCCTCCCCTACATATACAGCTGGAGCCATGGGTCCCTCCCTATGTGCTCCCAGGCTGATGGTTTAGACCCTGGGAGCTCTGGTTGGTTGGTATTGTTGCTCGCCCCATGGGGTTGCAAAACCCTTCAGCTCCTTCAGTATTCTCTCTAACTTCTCCATTGGGAACTCCATGATCAGATCAATGGTTAGCTGTGAGCATATGCCTCTGTATATGTCAGGCTCTGGCAAACCTCTAAGGAGACAGCTATGATATAGCTCCTGTCAGCATGTACTTCCTGGCATCCACATCAGTGTCTGCCTTTGGTGACTGCACATGGGATGTATACCCAGGTGGAGCAGTCTCCAGACAGCCTCCCCTTCAGTTTCTAAAGAGAAAGACTCCTTCATTGTTGGTGGGACTGCAAGCTGATACAACCACTCTGGAAATCAGTCTGGCAATTCCTCAGAAAATTGGACACAGCATTACCTGAGGACCCAGCTATACCACTCCTGGGCATATATACCCAGAAGATGCTCCAACATATAACAAGGACATATGCTCCACTATGTTCATAGCAGCCTTATATATAATAGCCAGAAGTTGGAAAGAACCCAGATGTCCTTCAACAGAGGAATGAATACAGAACATGTGGTACATTTACACAATGGAGTATTGGTCAGCTATTAAAAACAATTAATTCATGAAATTCTCAGGCAAATGGATGGAACTAGAAAATGTCATCCTGAGTGAGGTAACCCAATCACAAAAGAACACACATGGCATGCACTCACTGATAAATGGATATTATCCCAAAAGCTTGCAAGATACAACTCACAGACCACATGATGCTCATGAAGAAGGAAGACCAAAGTGTGTGTGCTTTGGTCCTTCTTAGAAGGAGTAACAGAATACTCATGGAAGCATATATGGAGACTAAGTGTGGGACAGAAACTGAATATTTCTTTAGGTGCTTCTCAGCCATTCGAGATTTTTCTGTTATGAATTCTCAGTTTAGTTCTATACCCCATTTTTTGATTGGGTTGTTTGGGTTTTTAGTGGTTAGCTTCTTGAATTCTTTATATAATTTGGATATTAACCCTCTATCGGATGTGGGGTTAGTGAAGAATTTTTCCCAATTTGCATGTTGCTGATTTGTCTTACTGACTATACCCTTTGACTTACAGAAGCTTTCCAGTTTCATGAGGTCCCATTTATCAATTCTTGATCTTAGAGCATGAGCCACTAGAGTTATGTTTAGGAAATTTCCCCCATACCAATGAGTTCAAGGCTCTTTCCCACTTCCTCCTCTATTAGATTCAGTGTATCTGGTTTTATGTTGAGATCCTTGATCCACGTGGACTTGAGCTTTATGCAACATGACAAATACGGGTCTATTTTCATTTTTCTACATACAGACAGCCAGTTAGACCAGCACCATTTATTGAAGATGCTTTCTTTTGTCCACTGTGTATTTTTGGTGTCTTTGTCAAAGATCAAGTGTCCGTAAGTGAGAACACACACAAAGAAAAATTTTAAATATGTAAACATATGTTATAACACAAGTATATAATAAATATTATCCAATACAACATTGTTACCTGTGAAATCATATATATACAAACATCAAAAACAGATTTGACAGGCTAGATTTATGTATTTGTACATATATAAATATATACAAATTACATATATCTTAGAGCAGTAGTTCCCAACCTATGGCTCATGATCCCCACAGGGTTCACATATCAGATATTTACATTATTATTCATAACAGTAGCAAAACTATAGTCATGAAGGGGCAACAAAAATAATTTTATGCTTAGGAGGGTCACCACAACAGGAGGATCTGTATTAAAGGGTTGCAGCATCGTGAAGGTGAGAGCCGCTGCTGGTAGATGTTGTGCCACTTGGACTGACAATGTTTTTCACAAGAAACAAAGACTAGCAAAAGCCCCAGCACCAAAGACAAAAAATCTTTCAAAGGGTTGGTCAGGGTAGTCCAAGGGACTTGTAAGACAACATAGGATGTCAATATAGTCCTTGGTTGTCTCTCAGCGGTCAAGCATCCACTCCTATTGCTGAAAATACCACACATTTAGGACATAAGACTCAGATGGTTTGAACTGGATTAAACCTGAAAGCCTCCTTCCTGAGGTTTAGCGTCCATCGTACCAACAAATACTGTGCAAGCTGCCAAGGGAGGGAAGCAATTAAGCAGTCCTATCAAGCTGCAACATTTATTATACCTGACAATTACTAGTATAGCAAGATGTGCATAAACTTGCAGCAAGTGGCTCTCACATATCAGTGACAACCAACAGCTGTCTAATTGGACTTAAGGTGTGCTCAACAGGAGGGAAAGAAGTTCTTGTACTGAAGATCGAGCCATCTTCCTGGAGCTAGTTAGGTCATGGAACTTAGAAGAGAATCCACTATTACCACTTTTCTAGACCGGCACTAAGTATTGCAGGATATTTGATCACATTGTGACTCCTGAAATTGTGTTATTTACTGAAAAAAATCATTTCTAGTTGTGGTGTGGTTCACCCTTAGCACACAGCTTTAATCCGTCTGACTGGAATACTGATGTGCCCTTAGAACATACCTGTAATCCCAAATAATTAAGGTAAAGTTCGTTTGTAGAAGAAAGCACCCTCGTTTCGAAGTAATGTCTAACTGAGAGGCAGACAAAGTGATAAATCACAAAAAGATTTGACAGATAGGATATGCCCAACTCTCACAAGGACAGGAAAGACTATTTGAGAAAGCACACACACACACACACACACACACAGAGAGAGAGAGAGAGAGAGAGAGAGAGAGAGAGAGAGAGAGAGAGA
>NW_021604589.1:7285691-7289594 GCF_004785775.1 Grammomys surdaster | reverse complement strand
AGAGAGAGAGAGAGAGAGAGAGAGAGAGAGAGAGAGAGAGAGAGAGAGAGAGAGAGAAACAAAGAAGAGGCAGTTTTACAGGGACAGTTACAGAGAGACAGGTGGCAGGTAGAGAACATGCTAGACACAGGTGATGACAGAATGAGCCAAGGAATAAAAAGGAGCCAAAAGATTAGAACATATTGTCATAGTATGAGGCTAAGCAGGGCAATTCAGTCAGAGGATAAAGGAGAAGCCAGATTGAACCAGTCAGCTGGGAGAGGAGTTTAAGCCAGAACAGTTGCATTAAACCAGCCAGCCAGAGTTCAGAAAGAACTAGGAAAGAGTGAGCTTATTCAGTAGCAAGTCTCAGATGCTGAAAACATTCTAGGCCTAGATTATATTGTGTGGAGGCTAGAAGCTTCCAGGACTAGATCTAGATTAAGAGATTGAGGCAGTAAGCCTCAGAGATGACAATTAATACAGGAGAATAAAAGTTACATTTACAACTAAGTCCTTACTACATTGGAATATCCTTTTACCCACAAATGAGTACAGCAACCACTTATTCTCAAAGAAGCCTCTCTTTACAGCAAATGCAGACCATCACAGAAAACTACAACTAGACACAATGCAGAGATCAATGGATTTTGGTGAGCCTGAGACTGACAAATCTACATCACAGCTCCTGTATGGATCAGAGAATATCACTGAAGAGGTGGCATAACATTTTAAGATCCAGAATACTAGGAAGTCTGCTGTGAACCCTTTCTCCTAGAAATGTCTTTATAAACAAGACTTAAACAATGGACCAACGGCAATAGCAATAATTACGTTAACATGGAATGGGTCCCACCCTTGACAAAGAATTATAGGCAACTAATGACTATAGGAGAGTGGCATAAGGTTCCTACTGGTTATCTCATACAAAGTTGTTAGCTCTGAAGTCATATACACTTAAAAAACAAAAATAGACTCAGCAGGTTGTATTTATGAATTTCCATATATACATATACCTACATATATATGTACACATATCCATATATACATATAATACAATGTATGTATATGTAACATACATATATGAATGTAACAATAAGAAAAAGAAGCTATCAATCTGAGATTCAGGGTATGAGAGGGCTTGGAGAAACTGGAAGGGGCAGGGAGAAGGAAAGGGAGGTGGAAAAGTGATGCAACTTTATTTTAATTAAATATATGGCTTAAAAACACCTAGAAGACAGGGAATTATGAGAAAGGATAAAGACTATGTAAGAAGCAGAGAAACTATGAAAAAAAACTACAAAAAAAAGAGTTGAAAGAGAGAAAATAGTGACGAGCACTGAATATTGTAAAAGAACAGACTATCAGAGAAAGAATGAGAAATTGTAGATGAAAATGTAATTCTGGCAAGAGAATTAAGAATCAGGAAAATGGCCGGGCAGTGGTGGTGTATGCCTTTAATCCCAGCACTTGGGAGGCAGAGGCAGGTTTCTTTCTGAGTTTGAGGCCAGCCTGGTCTACAGAGTGGGTTCCAGGACAGCCAGATCTACCCAGAGAAACCCTGTCTCAAAAGAAAAAAGAAAAAAAAAAGAAAGAAAAGAATTAGGAAAATGGCTGGGGAAATGATTTAACAGCTAGAGCACTTATAGCTTTTACAGAAGACCCAACTTTTGTTTCTAGCATCCACAACAGCTTGAAGTATAACTTTTATTTGCCTGAAGTAAATGTCATCTCCATGGCTTACTGTGCCTATCTACTAACCCATGTCTACTCCTGGAAGCTTCTAGCCTCCATACAATCTAATCTAAGCCTAGAATGTTTTCAGCCTCTGAGACTTACTGTTGAATAAATTCACTCTTTCTAGTTCTTTCTGATTTCTGGCTGGCTGGTTCAACTCAGCTGTTCTGGCTCAAACAAGCTGACTGATTCAGTCCGGTTTCTTTTTCTCAGCCACTGATGTTTTGCTCTGCTTGGCCTCAAGTGAACTCTGGCAACGCTCTAATCTTCTGGCTCCTTCTCAATCTCTTGCTCGTTCTGTCTTTACCTGTGTCTAGCTTGTTCTCTTTTCAACCTGTCTATGTAAAACTCTCCTGGTAAAACTGCCTCCTTCTCCCTCTCTGTGATGCTCTACTTTGCTCAATTCTACTGTCCAGCTTTGCATAAACTGTACTGCACTCTTCTTCCTGTACTGTCAGTCTCTCCCTCCTGTACGGTCTGTCTCTCCCTTAAGGAGCTTCCCTTTTCCTGTCTGTTCTCTTAAGAGTTGGGCATATTCCATTCTGTCAAATCTTTCTCTAATGTGTCACTTTTTCTGCCACTCAATTAGACATTACTTTAAAACATGGGTGCTTCCTTCTACAAACTAACTTTACCTTCACTGTTTGGGATTAAATATATATACTAAGGGCATGTCTATATTCCAGCCAGAGGGATTAAATGTGTGTGCTAAAGGCTGAACCATACCCTAACTAGAAACAGGTTCAAATATCCTTTAACAACAGGTAGCTCACATATGCCTGTCATTCCAGCTCCAGGGATCAACACTCTCTCTAGTCTCCTCAGGCAGCTTCACTCATATGCACATAGCCACACAACAAGAAAGACAATACATAACTAAAGTAAATACATTCTTAAAAGAAAGAAAGCAAGTTTTAAGAGGCATGGAACATTTTAGAAAAGACACAACTGTGGGCAGGTTAGGGAAATACAATAGACAAAGAATAGTGAGAGCCTTGAGAAGCTGACAGGAATGCAGAGTTGACAATGGAATAAGGAGGACCTATTAAGGAAGGACAGTGAAGGTAGGCAATTATGGAAAATAATACAGTAGTACTGGAGTACAGACCTAAGAGAGAGAATGGGAAACAAAGAAAGTGACGTTTTGTATTAGAATGCAGAAGTGTCAGTGCATGAAAAGTTATGAGACAGAGGGCAGAATTGTGAAAGTACTGAGGGAAAGGAATTCTGAAATAGAGAAAATAGTGGGTCAGCCAGGGATCTATGGGAAACAGTGAACTGTGGGGAGACACAAGGAACTATGAAAGAAAAAGGACATTCGTAGACTAAAATAGGGCAGTTTAGGAGAGACAAATTGTGAGAGGCATGAAGTGTCAAGGCAATGTAGGAATTATGTAGAAAATCCACACATGGACCATTGTCTTCTAAGACTAATTCTAATATTCGTAATACAATATAGAAGGAGTTAGACAAGAATATAATTATATTGAAATATAGCCATCAGCAAAGTTTTTACAAAGGTTTGTGATTGTTGAGGTCTGGTACCCCAGGGAAATATTCTGTACGCTTACGGTAATATAGTTTTAGTTGCTTTTTGATACAGTTTCAAGTCCTTGCCTATAATACACACTCTTCCCATTTCTGAGCAAGGTGGTTAAATATATCTACTCTCTAAACATTTTATTAGCTGTTCATTCTCTGGACTAGTATACACCTGTCCCAGTCACCACATGGTCAGATACTACACTCCTAAATACAAATCCAAGGTCATCTGAAAATATTCAAATTATCCAATCCAAAATATGTTGACCCTTTCTCATCTATTCTTTTCCTCCCAGATACCAAAATAGAAGCTCTTCCGCACAGAGCCTCTCTGTCCCCTTGCCTTGTGATCACTAATCCTGAAGCTTCCAGATGCAGCTCTCCCTTGCTATGGTTTAGTGTATATTTCCTCTCTGGGGTTGTGTGAGTATAAGCTATCACATTTACGATAACTGTCTTGGTTTGCTTTCTATCTGGCTTGCGATAATCATCATAAACAAAAGCACCTTCCATTAGAAAGGGACTTACAGCAAAGTCAGGATAGGAACTCAGAGCAGAAACCTGAAGCCTCCTCGGAACTCAACCAAAGGCCGTGGAAACCATGGAGACCATGGAGACCATGGAGACCATGGAGACCATGGAGAC
>NW_021604589.1:7270966-7285681 GCF_004785775.1 Grammomys surdaster | reverse complement strand
ACCATGGAGACCATGGAGACCATGGAGACCATGGAGACCATGGAGACCATGGAGGTACACTACATACTGGCTTGTTTAGTCCCATGGCTCACTTAGCTTGCTTCCTTATAGAAGCTAGTGCCACGTGCTCATGGGTGGTACAGTCCAGTGGGCTGGGTCTTCCTAGGAATCAACTATTAATCAAGAAAATGCTCTCACAGGCTAGTCTGATGAAGGCAATGACTCTTGTGTCAAGTTAACAAAAATCTAACCAGCACAATAACCACCTCCTGTACCTATACAAGTAATATAAAAACTTACTTTATATAATATGAAATATAATACTTATATGAAAGCTGTAAATTCCATGATTGTGTGGAGTACACTCACAACGCTTGGTAGAGTTCCTGAAAGGACTAGGAACAGGTAGTTTAAGTGTGTATATTGAATTATAGCACTCTATTTCACAAATAAGCACAAATATTACTTGTTGATTAAAAAATACATATTGACCTTTCAAGAACCTAAGGAGATGACTGTGAAAAACACGGCAATTTGACAATTCCCCCAAAGCGAAACCCTCTGTTACCTAAAACGCAAACGGCGGTGTCTCGCACTGACCGGCTCATCATCCTGAATTATAGCACTCTATTTCACAAATAAGCACAAATATTACTTGTTGATTAAGAAAAGACATATTGACCTTTCAAGAACCTAAGGAGATGACTGTGAAAAACACGGCAATTTGACAACTCCCCCAAAACGAACCCCTCTGTTACCTAAAACGCAAACGGCAGTCGCTCGCACTGACCCGCTCCTCAGCCGGATAAGTTAAAAACACCGCCCAGCCCGCAGAGGCGGGGACGGAGAGAAAGCGCGGCCCGCTATAGGCCTCCGAGCGGAAGAGGTGGGACCGATCCTCCTAACTGACAACGGTTCCTTTCCTCAGCTCGCGGCTTCCGGAAGTCCCGCCTTCGGAAAAGGAAGTAACGGCGCACGAGAAAGTGGGCTGTGACCCGGGCGTTCGCTGTGACCCCGCGTGAGGAAAAGCAGCAGGTGCGGTCGGCGGCTGCCGAGTGTGTTCGGTTTGACTCGGTCGGGGACGCGCGGAACAGTCGGAGAGGAGACTCGGGGACAGAACGGCGTCCGGGAGCCATTGAACTGTGGAGACCGCGGACCGGTACAGGTGGCACGCGGGTAGACAGGTAGGCAAGACTGGTGGCTTCCTGCCCTTCACCGCTTCCTGCCTTCCATTTTGGTGACACGCCTTTTTATGACCCTTCCTATTTTCCCTGAGGCTCCGTCCTCCGCGGGCAGGTGTTCGAGTCTAGTTCAGCAGGTTTCTCCTCAGGGTCGGTGTCACCACCCCTTGGACACCACCAGGAAGTCTACACACGTGTTCACGACGTGGTTTCATCTTACGTGTTTCCAGTCTCTCTGCAATAGAAAGCAAACCAAATAGTGGCATAGGTTTCACGGCATTTTCCCAAAGGAGGCACGCATTTAAAACTGCCCCCCCCAAACAAGTGTTCTACCTCATACTTTCCCATGGGATGGGGAAGAAGAGTGAGGGCCAGCCAGCTTCAGAATAACAAGGGGATATCAGCTGTTTAGCTTCCATGTTTTAATCTGATTCCTTGCTTTGGCAGTTGCGAATTTTAGATTGGGAGTGAATCCTGTGATTGCAGCCATGGGCTCCTCAACATCTTCTCCTGCTACTGCAGTAAACACCTCAAATACTTCAGATCACCAGCCAGCTTCACCCCCTTCAGGATGCCCGATGCATAAAGGGCAAAGGAAAGGTAATTTGCCTGTCTAGAAAATTAAAAGAAAGATAATGGTTCTAGATCAGTGGTTCTCAACCTTCCTAATACTGGGACCCTTTAACACAGGTTTTCATGTTGTGGTGACCTTCAACTATAAAATTACTTTCGTTTCTACTTCATTACTGTAATTTTGCAGTTGTTAGGGAATCATAATGGAAATATTTTTGGAGATAGTGGGTTGCCAGGGGGGCTCAACCCACAGGTTGAGAGCCATGGTTCTAAAGGAGGAGGCTTGTAGGGCTGGGAGTAAGGCACTCTGGGACTGGTCCTAATTTTGCTGCTCATTAGATATTAGCATAAACAATTTCCGTATGACTCACAGTCTGTCATCTGTATGTATAATATAATTTTCACAGGATTATGATGTTGATTAGCTGAGCTCATATGTGAAAACATAGCAATTCTTCTATAAATCAACCTTGTCCCTTTACTTGTGCCTGCATCATTGGCTCTCAGCCATGCATGAGAAGAGCCATCATTCAATACATATTTTGGGTTTTCACAACTGAGAGGAAATGATACTGCTGACATATAGTGGTATTTAACGATAGTGCTAAATAGACGAGCATACAGCCTCAGACATGGAATCTTTGGTCCATATATTTATTGTAAGAATGCCCGAGCTGAATAAACCTCAGTCTAGCTGTTTCAATAAACTAACTACTCCCATATCTGTTATGGTCTTCATCTAGGTCAAAAGAAGCCTTCACTGAGTGAATTTATAGACCATTATGTCAGTGCTAGGTTGGAAACAAAAAGTTCTTTAGTGCATGTTTGCTTTAGATAGTTCAGACTGTGGCAGTGTTGTATGCTTACTGCATGTGCATGTTTTCTGTATGCTTATGCTTCCAGGGTTACCATTCCTCTTTCTCTCTGTTAACCAACCTTCTCCAAGAGGTCAGCACTTACCCTGTGACAAGCATTGCTAGGTTTTGTTCCTTCACTGAGAGAGAAGTAGCAATGCACATAGTAGACAAAAATCCTTTGCCTAGTAGAGTTTACATTATCACTTCTATAAACCAGTGTGGGAGATTTTCTGACTGTTCTATAGTCAAGGGAACAAACTAAGGCTCAGAGTAATTTATGTACTTCAAGTCATGTAGCTAGTAAGTGGCAAAGTTGGTGAAAATTCTGTGACCTTGGACAAGGACAGATCCCTTGGTCTCCTAGTATTTCTCCTAGAAGTTGAGACAAATTAGACAAAGCATGTCTGTGTTTGCTCTGAGCTTCTGTCCTTAAGCAATTCTTTTCATGATTTATATTTTATCTGTTTTAGAGTGTTGTCATCCTGGTTTATTAGCTTTAGTAAGAATGTGAGTGTTTATAGGAGACTAAAGGGCTTCCTGGTTCTATGATGTACAAACTGTAACAATACTTTCCTTCTAATAGCCATCTGGGATGGATGCTCTGAGAAGATTGGTGGTTTTAGTGATGCAGAGGGAGAAATAGCAGCTGTGTTCTCACTCACAAAGTGAACAGCTACATGCAGCCTTGGGAAATAAGGCCTTGTTGAAGAGGCCAAAGAAGTGAATAGAAATTTGTCTTTTCTATATAATAGCATTCATGATATTCTTCATTTCCTCCTGGTCCCTGGAACAAGGAAGGATTTCATGAGAGAAGTTGCTTTTTATTCTGAGACACAGATCTTTAAGTACCCTAGGAGCTTGGGCATTAACCTGGAATTGACTCAAGGATGAGACTGTCATGGGACATTTTCTTTAAAAATTGCCTTTTCTTGGTACATTTTATCTGCTGACAAGGACTAGCATCTCAGATGAGTGGTAAAATTTTTTGTGGCTTACTTGAGTCTTGGAAAAAAACATGAGCAGAGTGGGATTCACATTTTTCTTTGAGTGTATATAAAATCTGCTGCTTTTCTGCTCCTGTATCCAGTATCTGAAGGAATATATCGATAGATGCTTAGATAGTGGCTGCTACCTCATTGGGATTGGACTTGTATGGAACTGATGACTGTAAGTGAGAGGGACCTAGTGAACCATAGCTAGCTGTCCCTTCGGGGTTTTTTTTTTTTTCCTCTTTTCTTTTTCTTTCTTTCTTTCTTTCTTTTTTTTTTGAGGGAAAGTACATTTATATCATTTTATCTTTAGGATTTTAGACAGTTAACTAGCTTAGTTCCTGCTATCTTTAAGTAGAAAAAATTTAGTTCTCCAATTGTGTTAGTCAGAACTTTAGCTCTTTAAGGCCCCAACTAAGAGGATCTCCTTCCACTGTATCTTAGTATGGTATGATATGGTATTTAGCAGTAACAGTGTTTGAATATTTGATTATTTCAGGCTGTCCAGTGACTTCAGCAACATCTGATCATCTGACCCGTGAGAGCAAAGCACACTCTGTGCCTGCTCACCAAGACCGGGCCTATGAGTATGTGGAATGCCCTGTGACTGGTGCTGCAACTAAGGATAAGGAGAACCTTGATCCTTTAAACCTGGTAATCCACCCTCATCCCTTCTCAGGGCATTTTATGCACCTATGCATTCTCTACTAGGGCCAACTGTGTCTCCTCAGACTATAGGCTAGAATAAATCTTCCCTAAATTCCTTCTTGCTGGTTATTTTATTTGAGCAACAACAAAAAAGTAGCATGACAAAAATATCAGAGGTGTGAAACTCTGATGTCATTGATTTAATGGGAACTTGTGCTTCTTGTATGGAGAATTGCTTTCCAGAGTGAACTGATTATTGTGTAGTTTATACCATAGTGCTAACATTCAGACACAATCCACTGATATTCTGTAGATGCCACCACCTAATCAGACACCATCCCCAGATCAGCCATTTACGTTGTCTACCTCAAGAGAGGAGTCATCAATTCCAAGAGCCGACTCTGAGAAAAAGTGGGTTTACCCTTCTGAACAGATGTTCTGGAATGCCATGTTACGGAAAGGGTGAGTGAACATTATTTAGAAGATAATTTGCTTGCCACAATAATCTCAGAATTAAATGTTAAAGAGTTTTTGTTTAGCCTTCAAAATGTTCAGTAATTTTTTAGTGATTTAGACAGTTTATGATAGAATTTTCATTTACCAGAATATAAGTTCAAGACCAGTATTTAAGGTTAGGATTTTCTAGAAAAATAGGACTAATAGGGCATGGGGTTGAGGGGTGATCAGGAAGACATTTGTTATAAGAAAGTGGTTCCCATTATTATTAAAGCCAACAGCAAGTCTCAAGATCTGCAACCAGCAAGTGGCCAGTGATTTGAGTAGCCAGACTGAGGTCCCGAGAACCAGAGACCTCAGTCCTGGCCTGAAAAATTGAGAAGCTTAAAATCCAGAAAACCTGATGTTTAAGTTCAGGTTGAAAATTAGGTGAAGCCTAATGTTATAGCTCCAGCAAACATGTAGGAATTCTGTTTGCTTATGGAAAGGACAGCATCTGTTTTGTTAATACTTAGACCTGTAATTGGTTGGATGAGATTTACCTGTATCTCACAGCATTTGTATTTTTAGAAATATAAAAATGAAACACTTACCATAAAATGCGTAGGAAAAATTTGCAAATCATTTATCAGTGCTAGTAAATGAATAATGCCATGTTAAAAAAATAGATGGTTGTGTAAGGATGGCTTTTGGGGATTTCATGAAATGAGATTAACATGAACCTTCAATTTTTAATTTTAGTGTATGCAAGCTTTTATAACAATGTGCCGGAGATGCCGGGAGCCAAACCCATGAAGTTACCTGCTGTTCTAGGAAAGCCTAGTCAGACAAGGTTAAGAAAGGACGTTCACACGTCTCAGGCCCCAGGAACTTAAAGAACGTCTGGTATTTCCTGAGAGCCAGTTACTACAGTGGGATGGTCTTAGGCAATGAGGATATAATAGTGTGATAGCCTAAAGCAGTGTCTTGCCTAAACTTCCTGTTTTGCCATGTCTTTATAACCTGCTGCCTGAAATTAAAGTTGAAGTGCTTCTTCTTTGTGTCTCTTGTCCCTTCATTCCTCCGCTCCCTCCCCCTAGGTCTTCATTGAATTCCCCACACAACCTGGCAAAAGTGTATATTTTATGTATGCATTGAGTAACTTTGATTTTAATCAATAACATTTGTCAAGTTTTACTACATGTTCTTTCTTAGGTGGAAGTGGAAGGATGATGATATTAGTCAGAAAGATATGTACAATATCATTAGAATTCACAATCAGAATAATGAGCAAGCTTGGAAGGAGATTTTGAAATGGGAAGCCCTTCACGCTCAGTAAGTATATGTAAACTCTTTTAAAAACTGACCAAGCATCATCTTTACTTCATATTAGCCTTCCTATAGTGTTATCATTTAAATAATCTTGTATTACTCATTTGTGTAGCAGTGATCATCCTTGTAGGAGAGACCACATGTTCTAACTCATTGAGCTCATAGTGCAGATTGCAGAGAATATTGAAGAAAGATTGCTTAGGTCATGGTCATAAATAGCTGTTGCCTAGCTATGGACTAGAGTTTTCTGGAGGCTTAGTCATATACCTATCTGGTAAGGGGTGCCTGCTCACAGCCTCTGAATGTGACTATTTAAGCTGCCTCATTTATCACATTGGGTGGGTTCCAGAAGCTGAATTCTCAAAAGCACCAGACGGAATCTCAATCTCCTTTTTTTACCTAGCTAGTTGACTCAAGTATTCCAAGCATGATCAGATTTAAGCGAGGCATTCAGACCTCATCTCTCAGTGGGAGAAGTATGGTAGGCCACTCACTGAAGGCAGAAGTAAAACTAAATTGTTTTATGATCCATGGGAGATAGGAAAGAACTTTTTATTCCTTCAGCAGTATTTGGAATGAATCCCTGTGAGGTTTGATCCGTCTTCACATGAGCCCCTTGAACTTGTGATCCTCCTTACCTTCACCTTCCAAGTGCTAAAACTACGTATGTACATCACAGTACTTGATTTATGTGGTACTAAGCATTGAACCCAGAGCTTTATGCATGGTAGGCATGTACCCTACCAACTGAGCTGTATTCCCCAGTTCTCAGATACGGTGTTTTTCCAAGTACTTGTCAAATGAGAGAAAATTTTTTTTAATAGACTATTCTTATTTGGGCATTTTCAGTGAGTGTCCTTGTGGCCCGTCATTGGTCCGATTTGGAGGCAAAGCAAGAGAGTATTCACCAAGAGCAAGAATTCGTTCCTGGATGGGGTAAGTGTCAGTGTACAATTGCTGTTAACATTCCTTAAGCCATGGTCAGCATTCTTATCACGAAAAACAGAGTGAAAAAATCAATTCCATCTTCCAAACCTCCAGTATCCAGACTGTGTTTTTTTTTATCTCCTTGAGTTTACTCACAGATGAGCAGAATGATAAGGATTGGCTTGCTAGCCTCGTGCTTCACTCTCCAAGGATTGAATTGTCCTCTTTTCCTTGTCTTTAGAACTGTCCTTTTTACTCCTTTTGTGGTCTTTACCTTACCTTATCCCTTCCTTGTCTTACAGTGTAATAGGGCAGTTTAGTACATTTGATTTCTCCAGCTTCCTCCCTAGCCTGGCCTGGGTCGCTTTATCATGAACCTATCCTTTACAGACAGACATAGACTTATCATAGTTCTTAATTACCATATTATCTAAGTACCATGAACCGATATTCTAAGTCTCATCTCCTCTGCTATGTATTTGCATATAAGAGCAGGCATATGAGTATGTCCTATTTTTCATTCTATCTTTCTGCTTATACCAAGACAGAATATAGACCTGTGTTTTAGCAGTGTTTTCATTACAGGTATGAATTGCCCTTTGACCGCCATGACTGGATCATCAATCGTTGTGGCACAGAAGTTAGGTATGTGATTGATTACTATGATGGCGGTGAGGTCAACAAGGACTACCAGTTCACTATCCTGGATGTTCGTCCTGCCTTTGATTCATTTTCAGCAGTATGGGACAGGATGAAGGTTGCTTGGTGGCGCTGGACTTCGTAACCACTATTTTGTTATGAAAAAAGTGAAACTTTTTTCCTGAGAAAGCTGTTAAATTATTTTCCCCAAACTAAATGCACTCATAATGTCACTGAGGGTACTTTTCAAGTGAGTGGTCATACTTGATCTTGTATTTAGTAAAGATGTCATGCTCCGTTAAATTTTGAGTCATGTTTTCTATTGCAGATAATAGGTCAGTTTAATATTTTTTTCCCTGTTTGGTATAAGTGGGAAGCAGTCCCTTAGTTTTCATATTAACTGCAGTATTTCATGTTATTTTCTGTAGACTTCTTCTGAAAAAGAGGTTTTAAAAAAGCATAAACTATTGTTTTTATGCTTACTGTTTCCTCAGGAGTATTTGAGATAAAAAAACCTGAAAGTGTGTGATGCTTTTACCTGCCAAATAATTTAACTATATTCATTTTAAATAAGCACTTAGTCTTGTTTTAAAAGTAACTAATATCTCTAAAATCCCTGTGTTCTAAGTAGCAATTCTGAACAAAATATACAAGTATATACTGAATGTACTCTGCAAGACTGACATGTTTAAATGTAATTTCAGATTTGACCTTGATAGAAATTTCAACTTGATACATACAAATTTCAAAATACTTGGTTTTTTATTTCTGTTCAAGTATGTAACAATTAATGTAAAGCTGATCACACCATCAAAGTTGACAAATTATCTTAAATTATCTCAGCCCATTTCATCTTCCCACTAGGAGCTTGCCATCAGTAGTGTAATGTAAACCTTGAGAGCCTGGCTTCAGTCACAGTGCCAGCAGTGTTCCTTTGACAAATAAGATTATATTTGGCTAAGTGTTAGAATTCACAAGAAGTGCATTTTTCTCAGATGTGGAATGTTTACATCAATTCACCATTGTTTTGATGTTTGTTTTAAGCAAGTGCTAAGTTTGCTGTTGAAAACTGGTTATTTTGCTGGGCAGTAGTAGCACAAGTCTTTAACCCCAACACACTCCATGGACCTCTGAGTTTGAGGCCAGTCTGGTCTACAGATTGAGTTCCATGACAGCCAGGAAAATCCTCTCTAAAACCCAAAAGGAAAAGAAAAGAAAACAAGATGTATAGCTATACTGGTTGTATAGCAACATGTTAGAAATAACTTTTTTCTTAAGTGCTGATAATATGAAAAATATTTAATTCATCCTAAATACTGTAGTATTAAGTTAGTGGACAGAGTTGGTGTTTTTGAGTTATTTGATGTAGGTTTCTTTGTTGTATGATGTTTTAAAAATCCAACATGTGAAAATATTTGTATTTTTAAAATAAAGCTAACAGTTAAAAGGTTCTGTAACTTGTTAGAGTGATTTTGTACTTACTTAACTTTTGAGACACTATCTTCACTAAATGCAGCAGCTGTCTCATCTGTTAATCACATAATTTTAGACTGCATAAGAATGTCATCACTGTTGGCCTTTTTCAGGTCACAACTGGATTAGGACTGGAAACTAAAAAACTGTATGGAAGGATTCACTGTTGCAGTCACAGGGTATTGTGAAAGTCAACTGTCATGTAAACTCAATTACAAGATCAACAGTTTTATTCACCCTTTCATTACTTCTAGAAAAGATAGCTGCTGAGTACTCAGAGTTGCTTTGTGGCTAGATTATACTTAAGTCTGCCTAGGGAATAAAACTTCACTGCTCTGATGGTTTTTATATAACTTGAAATTCATTTTGAATCATCTCTAACATTTTATTAAGTCTTTTATCTGTGGAAATGGCATCATTCAGAATCAGAGTATTGGCAGAAAAGATATCTGCAAACTGGGTTACATATTAGCATTTAGTATTCCTATGAATTAATTAGCTGCCATTTGTGCGTTGTTGCTATTCACTCTGCATCACACCCAAGACAGAAGATGGTAAATGATCATCCCCTACCTCCAGAAACACACTCTTTCAGAGCCCAGTCCATAAACAAAATCATTCTACTGTACAATTTGTATTTTAAAAACTCTCTAAGGTAATGATGGGGTATGGGGATACATATAAGTACATTTCAATAATATTTAGCTACTGTGATGATTAGTCAGGTTGACAGAATTCAAAATGACATGGGAAATAGAACTCAGGGTATGCCTGTGGGGGACTATCTTGATTACATTAATTGAGGTGGGAATATTCAGCCACCATGGGCTGCACCATTGGTATCCTGTACCACATAAAATGAAGAAAGTGAGCTGAACACTGGAAACCATGTATTCACCTCTCTGTTTCTGGATTGTGGGCATAAGGTGACCCACATCAGGCTCTTGCTGCTTTGACTTCCTCACCATAATGAATTTCCTTGAATTGTGACCCCAGGCCCTTTCTCAAGTTGCTTTATCAGGCTGTTTTATCATAGCAACAGGAAAGGAAACCAACAGTTGCCAATTTGTTTGGTCCCTGATGTGTTTGTCCTCTAGCGGAGTTACTGCTCCCTATTGAAAGTGAGGTGTTCTGTATTTATTTCCTTTCTTGTCCTTGTCATGACTGTCAAACCATGCTCAGTCATTGGTATTGCTAAAGTTTTGAGGGTCTTTGTGATTAAAAAGGCATACCCTGAAGACTGGTGGCTTGTTCAAGTGTTCTCTTAACTTGCTTAGTGACATTTTTGTTTTGGACTTCCATTTTCATGGTTATAAAATGAGAAAAATGAGCAGACAGAATTGTTTTGAAAGTTCTGTGAGATGATCTCTACATGTTTTTGGTGCAGAATCCTGGAAAGCTTAACAACCATCCACACAATTGACAGTGACCATCACAGAGATTCTGAAGCAAGGCTAGAAGTCAAAGTGTTGAGACACTCCACAAGAAGAATCTGGAAAGATCAGGAGGTTCTTCTGATTTGTGTCAATTTTAAGTATTACCAGGTACTTTAAGTATTACAATAGATGCCAAGCAACCTCATGTTATATAAAAAAGGCTAAAGGGAATATCTTTTCAAGAATACATAGACATAAATTAATATTCAGTTAATATGCAAGTCCTACTGGACTAATGTAATTAAGTGCCTGGCTTTCCTAATCTAAAATGTTAACAATGTAGGACCCAGAAACCAGCTTCATAAATAGAAATTAGATAAGACTTGTTAGAGAGCATCAAGAATGTTGTCATGAAGCTGGCAACAACTAGGGAGATAATTGGAAAAAATTCAAGTTCTTTTACAGCTTTCCAGGGGTTTCTTAAAAATTCTTGCTACAAAAGTGGACTGGAATTAAAGATGGTGTATCCTGTGTGTTGGTCATGTAAGCAATAAGTGATTGCTGGCACACATCACCCAAATCCAGGCACTTAAGTATGTTATGTAGTAGGACTTGCATATTAACTAAATATTAATTTATGTCTGTATTTTTGAAAAGATATTCTCTTTAGCCTTTTTTAGATAACATAAAAGCCAGTGCCCTTTGCTCCTTGCAGAAAGACTAGTGAATAGCTTTATGGACTTTCAGTTAAAATCTAAACTGTAATCATTTTACAATTTTATTTTAGCTGTTTGTTTTTAAAAAGGAGGGTATGGAATTGTTTAAGGAAAGTGGTGTGTGAGGGCATTTTTGAAGATTTGCTGCCTCTCTCATCATCTCTTCTGTGTTTGCTTTACCAAAGGCACTTAAAAGTTCGACAGATCAGACTTTCCTTGGAAGTCTTGGTAAAATGCAGATGACTGGGTTCCCACAGAGGGTCCTTCATCTTATAGGCCGGGAACAGCTGGGACTTTATGTTTCAACAAACTCCCAGAAGATACTGATACTCTTGGTCCAGTCACCATGTGGACTTTATTTTTCCTTGACACCTTTTGGGCATCCACCCACTACAAACTTTGCAATAGTGTTTACAATTGCTGCAAATTTCTATGGTTGTGGTCAAGTAGGAGATGTAAAAGCAAAGGTTAAATGGAAATACAAATTTCTCATTTTACTTATTCTTCATTTCTTCCCCAAAGCCTCTCTTTTCTTCATTCTGAATGGTGCTTCATTTTTCCAAGTTCTGTTTTAATAACAAAAACTTTTCCCATGACTCCTATAGGTGGGCAGGATTATGGTGGTTGAAGGTAGTGTCCCAGACTGACTTAGAAAGTCCATGTTGTACTTTGTGTGCTGCTTCTATGTGGATTGGTGGTGGCCACTCCCTTGAGTAGATGAGGTGTTCGCTCTAAGTTATCTCTGATATATGACCTTTGCTCACCATCTTAGTTTGTCAGGTGGCCCATAAGTAAGAGTCACAGATGGAATAGCTTAAACAACAGAAATTTAGTCTCGTGGTTCTGGAGGCCAAAAGTCCAACACCAAGGGTCATGTTCCCTCTAGCAAAAGATTTTATCCATATCCTGCTTTTAGCTTCTGGGTATTCCTTGGCTTGTAGAAGGATAACACCTGTCTTCATTTGTTGTTTCTCTCCCTCTCCTCCCCTCCCCATTTCACTCTGTCCCCTTCTCCTTTTTCTTGCCTCTTCTCTCCTTTCTCTTGTACTCACTTGCGTGCTCATACTCCCTCCCTCTCAAGCACTCATCTCTCATGCTCCCCTGTTCCCTTATACACCCCCCTCTAGTGCTTGATTGCTCACTTGTGCTCTCTCCCTCCCACCCACTCACTCTCTTATGCCTCCCCATCCCCGTGTACTCTTTTTTTTTTTATTAGCAGTTCTATTAGAGTCAAGCATCTTCCAAATGCCTCCATCCTAACTTGATCATCCTCAAATGACCTGTTTCCAAAGAAGTTTCCATATGTAGAAGCTAGGGGGTTAGTAGAATACCATCTTGGAGAAGGACAACACAATTCAGACTATAATACAGTGACAAAATTTATCCAGGATCAGCTAGACTTGGCATCTAAGCACTGCCACTTCTGAATTACCCCAGTGTGTTAGTTTGAATACTTGGTTCAGCCATGACATTGTGACCTAGTACTGGTCCCTGACAAGCTTCATCCTTCTGTCCAGCTAGGTATGTCCCGGTCACCACAGTTTCTGTATCTCTACAGACAGGATAGCTGGCATAGTGTATCAGGGATGGAATTCTTTTGGTGGGTAGGCTCAGTGGCTTACCTACCCTTGGGTATTCGTGATTTGAGGTCAAGAAGGCACTAGAAATAGACTTGCCATGTTTCTACAAGAAAAAAAAACCTTACCATTCCTAATTTCATTACCATCGTTATAACAGAACACATTAGTCTTTTCTAGTGTGGAAACAGCATCTTTGCCCCAACCCCTAATGGAAACATCTGAGTGGTCTGACTTTCATTTCATTGCTACGTCTATGAGTTCCCTCCCCAGTTGTATAGAAGCTAACACCATAGGATCTGGTTGCAGAAAGGAAGGGCTGTGGACTTAGACTATAGCTCAGTTGGGAAGGTCCTTGCTTAACCTGGATGACACCTTAGGTTCAGTGCCTAGCACTGTATAAACTTAGCATAGTGCCACAAGCCTGTAATCTCAGCACATGGGAAGTGAGAACAGATTGGCTATATATCAAGGTCCAGATTAGCCTGGGATATACTAGACCCAGTGGTAGAGGCAAAGATAAAGAGAGTATACTTCAACAAAGACCAATTGACAAACTGACAGACATGCTCAAATTAGTCCCATTTGGTTGGTAGCAAGGGAACTGATGTGGCAAGGTAAGAAGCTGTTGATTGTAACTAGGTGGCACTTAAGGTTGATTCTTATTTATCCTATAATTGTTCATACTCTTATTCTGTTCTAGATCTCTGAGGCTTCTGTTCTAGTTCCTGAGGTTTTACTCATCAGAGACTTTGGCTCCACAAGACTCTTTCAAGTTATTTTAGGCCAAGTCCTGGCAATTTGTACCTATGCTCTAAAATAAAGCTGGAGTTGTTTTTTATGAATAGGGGGATTTCTGGTTTTGGCTCAGTTTCAACACTGTACTTTGGTCTCTGAACTAGGTGACTATCTTAATCTGGTCAGGGTGCTATAACTAAGCACCGTGGGTAGGGGATATTATACCTTAAACAATTCAAACAACTTCTACCAATTCTGGATGCTGTCAGTCAGAGATCAAGGTAGGCTAGTAAGGGCCTTCTGTTTCATAGGTGACAGTTCTTATGATTCTCAAGTGTAGAATTAGCAAAGGAATGTGGGGGTCTTCTCTATTATCATATTCTAACCACCTCTCAAAAGTTCTATAACAAACCCCTGAAAAGATAGCTCCCTAGTGTGATAGTAGCATGAATGTGGAAATAACCAGCCATGTTCTGATTGGAGTGAAGGGTATGAGATAGAACTCTCATCTGATACTATTAAAATGGCCAAAAACCTGAGGCTAGATATGTTATAGGTTCTAGGGGCAAACCCAATACTATAATTCTGCTAAATGGTCATAGTATTAAAATGATTCCTAGTGATTTATACCTCTGGATCAAAGCCTTTCAGTTCCACTCTGAGAAGCTTTGCCTTGCAGTAGGTGGCAATTAACACAGAGATCTTCAAGTGGTCGATGTGCTCAGAATAAGAGAACATAGATTAATCAGCCCTAAAAGAGATATACATATTCCCATCTCCCCAGGGATCAGGAATCTGTCCAAAAGGGAAACAAAGATTGTAAGAGCCAAGGGTGGAGAATGAAATCAAGGAAATTTTTTTCCCCAAACACAACAGGAAAGTTATATGTATGAACCCACAGTAATTTTTTGTTCGTTTCGTTTTTGGTTTTTTTGTTTTGTTTTGTTTTTGTTTTTCAAGACAGGGTTTTTCTGTATAGCTCTGGCTGTCCTGGAACTCACTTTGTAGACCAGGCTGGCCTCGAACTCAGAAATCCGCCTGGCTCTGCCTCCCAAGTTCTGGGATTAAAAGTGTGTGCCATCACTGGCTAGCTGAACTCACAATAGTTATGACAGCATACACAAGACCTGTGTAAGCTCCAGCCAGCAAAGATTTCCAGCATAGTGTGTGGAAGGTGGCCATGGATCACACCACTAGCTGGGCGGCCTATACTCTTTCGATGGCAGAGAGAGAGAGGGAGAGAGAGAGAGAGAG
>NW_021604589.1:7237911-7270866 GCF_004785775.1 Grammomys surdaster | reverse complement strand
GGAGGGAGGGAGGGAAGGAGGGAGGGAGGGAGGGAGGAGAGAGGAGAGAGCGAGAGACAGGGAGCGGGGAGGGGGGAGGGAGAGAGGGAGGGAGAGAGAGAGGGAGAATTGTATGAAATTCTCGAAGAATCAATAAAACTACTGTTTAAAGTCCCATAACATTAGGGTTATACATTTTGAAACAATAAACACCATAGGCTGTAGCAGCAAAACAAAACATTAAAGTGAATAAACGGGGACTCCAAAGTAAGTCTGCTAAAATACATATGGCAAAGCTTAGGAATGGCAAGGAGGAAGACTGTGGAAGGGTGTAAGTGGGATTGGTTTTGTATATCAAGAATTATGTGTGCACTCTGAGATTGAACAGAGTACGTTTTTTAGCTTGCCTTTCAAATGGGAAAGTGTCTTGAGGAAGAGTCAAGTAACTGATCTCCCACTCTCTTCTGTACTAGCTTGTGAAACAGTCTCAGGTCAAGACCCTTTTGCCTCCCTGGCCCTTGGAGGGTTTACAGATATACCAAGTGGCCACTGTTCTTCTCTTTGTCCAACAGAGAAGATGACCACTTGCAGAGTCCAGTGACAAATGACAATGGAGGTGGAGCTTGTTGAAGAGACCATTTCAAGATAACACTACCACAGTCCAAATGAGCTAAGTAACTGAGAAACTGCAAAGTCCCGGAGTGCACCATGATTGCAAACATAGCATCCCTTGTTTTTGACAAGTATCTCTAGCTATTTGTTTCACTTCCAGGAGCACTCTTTACTGCGGAGCTGTTTGACTTTGCAATGCAAGCAACATTTTATCATAGTCATGCTTCTCTAACTTTTCACTCCAGAAAAGAGGTGGATATATGGATGAATTCACCAATTTATTCATTTTCCCCCAACAATTTATTGTTTGTGTACCTCTGGGTTTGTGTGACTTACCAGCATCTACTGCCTTTACAACAGTACTGTTCACAAAAGTGGCTGTTGTCTTGATTTAGATATCCTAAGAGGTGTATCTAGACTTCTTTTACCTCGTTGAAACCCAGGAGCCCAAGACAGGAATTCATGATCACAAGGCCCTAGTAAATATAAATTGGCTACAGATCTTTAGACATAACCATCAACCAATCATTTTGTCTACTGAATTGACCACAGGGCTGTCATACTTTTTTGAATTAAAAGAAAATCTGAAAACAATGCTAGCTTATCAGCAAGCCATTATATCTGTTACATTATATCTGTTATCTCTACTCTTGGGGAGATGTCAACAAATGTCTATTCCTTCCTTAGAAGTTCCCAGTGATAAAATACAATTCCATTGAAGACCAGAATTCTTGGTGAACCAAAGTAGTTTTGGGGCTTACAGGTCATGGATGAAGGACTACTTCTGTTGTATACTTGGCACCCCCAAAACAGCTGCACCATCAGAAAGACTCATTTATTGATAATGTCCCCATAGCTGTGTAGACAGAGTTACCCACTTAGCTATCTCACTAGATCTTAAGGTATTTCAGGAGCAGAAGTGGCATCATAGGCTGCTCTCTTTGACTGTGTCATACAACACACAGATGGGGTGATGAGTCTTTGTATGGCAGCAGTACTAAGAAGACAGTGTCTATGCTTGGCAATCCTTTTTACAACCTTTTTGTTTAGAAACTGTATACTTGTGTCTGCATTTACAAGGAGGCGATGGTCTTGCATGGGTTCCTATTGTGAGTAGCAAGTGACTTGATTAAAAGTAACATGCCTATATTCAGAATTCATTTATCAAATGAATCCCAAATTGATGTTTTGTCTCTCTACCCAGTATAAAAGGTATAAAACTCACAAAGCCCCCAATCTAACATAAAAAAGCCTCCAACTAAAGCTACAGATAATACAGTAACATGTAGTGATGCTTATCAAGGTATCTGAATCCTTCACAAAGAACCAGAAGGAGCTTCTATTGGGATGTTTGTATAAAGAGAATTTTTAAGCTAATTATTTTCAGAAAATAACATTGTGTCCTGTATGTAGAAGAGGGAGTTTCCTCTACATAACCAGAGTATGGATGCCTACACTGCAGAGGCAAGAGGCTGAATAATGAACGAAACTGAACTATGGAGGGTGCTGTTGCCATGGAGTAGATTTTTGTTTGTAGACTGGAAGAGAAGGTAAGTCCTTACTGGCAGTGTCTGCCTTTGTCAAAACTATATAAAGAGTAGTTGGTGGTAGTGGCGAGGTAAGAGGAAAGGCAGAGATGCCAGGCTGGTACAGTTATCCAAGAGAGAGGCGATAAGAATCAGAGTAAGACAATGAAGAAGGATGCATGTGCACCAGAAGGCAAATAAGCCCAGGGTATGATGCATAGTGGGTATTTTGATGGTCAATTTGACTAGGTGAAAGATTTATACAATCTAAAGAGAAACAGGAGTGTTATTAACTGGATTTAGAATCACCCAGGAGATGGTTGGTAACACCTCTGGGTATGTCTCTGAGGGCATTACCAGAATAGATTCACTGAGCAGGAAAGACCTACCTTGAACGTGAGTGCCACCAGTTCATGAAATGGGAGAGCCAGGCAGAAGAAAGAGGGAGAGGAGGAAGCTAGTGTGGTGTGGCGCCAGCATTCCCGTTTCTGCTGCCAAGGTGTGAGGAGTCCTGTCCACATAACCTTCAGACTGCTCTCTACCATGCCTTCCCTGCATAGTGGAGTGTTGCCACAGAAATCATAGACTCAAATAGGTCTTTTCTCTCTTAAATTTTGTATGTGAAGTTTTTTATCACAGTGATGAGAAACATACCCAATACACCAGGGGAGGCCTCAGAAACACAGAGAGAACTTCCCAAACTAAAGATATGCGGGGATATAAAGTGAAATCAGGATTCAGCATATCAGTAGAGACACAGAGCTTGCCCTTTAGGACTGTTGAGGCACTGTGGGACATTCAGTGAGAGTTTCAAGCAGGGCATTGGAAGCCAAGTGTGATATTAAGGCTAGAGATTAAACTTGCAATATTTTGCAAATATATGTCAGATAAAGACTTTCTATTCAATAATAAGCATATCTCATACAGTACTTTAGAGGATGAACCATTGTTTTGTGTAAGTATATCCCAGATGTTAGATGAGACATAGTGAGACTAACATGTGATCTGTTGTTAAGCCCTCAAATTGAATAGACACTGTATCTTATTTGGTATTTGTACTTGAGAAGTACTAAGGTCAAATGTCCTATATCCTCAACCCAACTGGCTCCATTCAGATAGGAAATAGCAAGGACTTGTGCTTGGTTAGTGCTAAATGTGACATAGTTGCAGCAAACTAGGGTAACTTGGTCACTGTAGACTAAAGGGATATTAGCTGGCATGAACTGGCTGAAGGGTTGATTGACTCTTCTACCCCTATGGTGGATTGAGGACTGGTGGTAGGTGGGTATCCTGAATGCCAGTTCAAAATATCCAGGCTGCCATCCTTGATTAGAACTTTTCTTTGGCTTGTAGGTGGTTCTTGGTTGTTTCGTTTTGCTTCTTTTGTCTTGAAGAACATTTGCTGCTGTTTTATAATTCTGTCTGGTCAAGGCATCCTGTTTTCATCTCTGTGTGACTCTTCTGCAGACAACTCCTTTCTTCTTAGTTCAGTAAAATCTACCTCCTGCTGTTTGCTTATCAGACCAAGAGACAGCATGGGCCTCCACTTTGTTCCAGTGTCTCTTTATATTCAATCTCAGTACTGTTTCTCTGCCAAGCAGATGTGTATTAAAATGTGCATAAGAAAAGAAGCAAGCTGAATTTATTTATAAATGTCCTCAATTTGCACAACCCCCATTGGCATATGATGGTTGTCTTTTGTCTATCAAAACCCACAACAATCATATGTTAATAGCTACTTAGAGTGAGCAAGACAAATGTGTGTTCGGCTGTTTGTATCATCACCATTCTGGCCCTTTAGCCAGAGATCCAAAACCAAAGTGATTAAGTATGCACAGACATGGAGACATCTTATCCTGAGGATCACTTTCCTCCTGAGGATTGAGTGACAGAACATCCTAGTAAAAGTGTTTTGTCCAATTTGACATTGTTTTTTCTTGTTAGGCATCATATCACATATTACACAGTATTAAAAGTGGCCTCACTTTCTACATAGGTTTGGGGTCTCCTGTGTTTTAAGATAGTTGAAAAATATGTCCCATTTGTTTTTATGATCTTTGTAATGGTGTATATGTTGGGGGGGCATCTACAGGTCACAGCACATATAACAAGCTCAAAGAACAACCTTGGGTATCAGTCCTTGCTGTCCACGTTGTTGGAGGTATCTCTCTTGTTCACCCCTACATTGGCCAGATTAGCTGGCCCATGTACTTTCAGGCATTCTTGTGTTTGCACGTTCCATCTTCCTATAGGGTCACTGGGTATAAACATCTCTGCTACTATGTCCAGCTTTTATGTAGGGTCTGGTACATTACCCACTGAACCATCTTTGGAGGGCTAATGCATGTTTTAAAGCAGCACATTTGCAATGTGATAAAGACAGAGAAGAAACAAACTGTTCCCAAAGTAAAATATGTGGGCACAGAGCTTAAACGGACAAAGAAATTAGAGGGAGAGGGCATGGATATCAAGCTGTTTTCTCTACTGTCAAATTTAGATCTAGTAACATGGATATACCTTCCATTCATATATATATATATATATATGTATATATATATATATATACACACATATATATATATATAATATATACACACACACACACATATATATATATACACACACACATACACACATACACACACACGTATGTGTGTGTGTGTGTGTAATTTGGTTCATTTGATTTAAAAGATTTAAATCACACAATAAATATGGTGAGAAGGAGGTCCAGAATATCAGGAGTTTCAGAAGAGGAGAAAGAATTTGTTAAATTCAAGGAACTGGGATAAAGGTGAGTGGCATAGAAAAGCCACTTAAGTGCTACAACCAAATAGCATTCACTGTGGGTCTTGTATATACCTGTGGTCTGAGTGGGTCCATAAGGCAGCACTGAGGGCTTCAGACAAATCGTCTGTGTTCTCAGTCAATATCAGAAGTGTGGAGCCTAGTGACAGACCAAAGATCACTCAACTAGTTCCCAAATACAAGCCACTACAGTCCTTATCGAGAGCCAATCAGGCATGCGAGGCCTATGGAGCAAACCTAACTTTCACCATTGACTGTGTTGAGTGACACCTGCCCAAGAGGCATGAACCCTGAGTTTCTGTCAGGTGTAAAATTACGTTCTAAGTGACAAGAAAACCAGCCTTTCCTTGCAACAGATCATTGTAGATTTCTACATATTTCAGTCTCAATGATTTGATGTCCCCAAGCCCCAAGCTACCAGCTGCTTTAAAATCTAGCTCTCTAACTGTATATGTGTATTTATGGAATTGCCAACAGGTAATATATTTGAACTTGTGAATAGTTAATTTTCTATGTGAAATGGGATGTGAGTTCCTTGATTAGATTTAAGGGCCGACAACAAATCTTTGCTTAACATTTTATTCATCATGGCACAAGATAGAATTTTAAGAAACACCACTGAAAAATTTCATTGCCAACATGAAAGTTTAAGGGCTGACAACAAATCTTTGCCTAACATTTTATTCATCATGGCACAAGATAGAATTTTAGGAAACACCACTGAAAAATTTCATTGCCAACATGAAAATTTAAGGGCTGACAACAAATCTTTGCCTAACATTTTATTCATCATGGCACAAGATAGAATTTTAAGAAACACCACTGAAAAATTTCATTGCCAACATGAAAATTTAAGGGATGACAACAAATCTTTGCCTAACATTTTATTCATCATGGCACAAGATAGAATTTTAAGAAACACCACTGAAAAATTTCATTGCCAACATGAAAATTAAGAGTAGCACGTTATATATATATATAAAACCCTCTTTGTATATAATACACTGACCTTTCTGATTTGAAAAACAAAACAATGGAAAATACTGAAGCAAACTGCCACTTGCTGGTCAAAAGTGGGTTTGCAGTTGTAACACTTGAAATTGTTGAAGTACTGTATACTGTAGTAACACATACATTACAATACACATAATATTACTGAAGATACTGAAGACACATTTCCTCAGCTTTTGGTACAATGTAAGCGCAAAGGTGTAGCTTTTTTGCTTCCCCCCAATAGGATTTACTTTACAAGGGATTGTTTGTAATTGAGCTAATATTGATAACAGGGCAGATGGAGGAAAATGATGTATATTTTGAGTGTGTATTTGGATTTTAAAACTTTTTATAATTGGATTTCAGTTGGTAGTTTTGAAAAATACATAAAAGTAATCCATTATAAATATATATTATATGTGGCCTATATAAAATTAAATTTCACCTAAAATGGGATGAAAACTCTCTTAAGTACTCTTTGGCACCACCTCTCTCTGATTTGATTCACTGAGTCCTTTCTAAACAGACTCTAAAAATATATTTCATAGTGTATCAAATTTAATATTTCCTTAAAACATACTCTCTATGAAAAAGCATTCAGTAACTAACTTTTGTGTCTCAATACTGTATAAAAATATGGCTTCTCATTTTCTCTTTTGTTTGGTTAGTATTTCCTTAGGCATTGAAGGGAGGGCTGTCCCCAGTTAAAAAGTGATGGCAAAAAGCACAGATACCCGCTTGTGCATATTCCAGAACGTATAGAGTCTGGTTGCTTAATATATCTCATAGTGTAATATAAGTGCAGTGATTTTTTAATTGTTCTGTCTTCTCTGTGAATATATCATATTGATACACATAATTTGTTACAGAATATACAATAGTCAAAATTGAAGACACATAAATACAATTAAGCTGTAACGAAGCAAGAGTTTGATCTTACATAGAGCCAATGTGGGTTGTTTTGAGATTGGGAATTATGTTTGTTTGTTTGTTTGTTTGTTTGTTTGTTTTTCCTAACGCTGGCTATGCAATAAAATCTTACCATATATGGCAAGGGTAGAAGTGAGTCTATAAAGTGGACTTTCTCTTGTGTTGTTTTTTCAAAGTGTGGAAAAACAAAAAGAAAAAACGAGTAAGTGTCCAATTGTCCTTAGGCAAGTTTTCTGGGTCTGGGCCGGAAGATGTTTTTTGGAAAGGTGGGCTCCAGCTGCTGGCGGGCTTATACTAGGGTTTCCGGGAGGGCATCGGGGTTATCAGTCGACAGAAGCTCCCAGATCTGCCACCGCTCTCGCTGCCAGTCGAGCCAGCTGGCTTCCCCTAAGTTCTGCTTGTCCTGTTCACTGGCTGAGAGGGAGTAGGCGCTGCTCAGTTTTTTTGGCCTGGTCTGATGCTCCCCTGAGGCCTGCTGGCCTCCTTCTTCCACAGCTGTTTCTGAACCTTCTTCATGCCTCTGGAGCCTCCACAGGGGAGGCTCCAGTGGCTGCTGGGCCGAGGTTGTGGCAGGCTTCCCTGACCCCGGGTAAGGAGGAGGGGGGCGCCTGTCATCTCTACCAGTCTCTTGAGGTCTCTGGTACACAGGTTGGGCCTGGCTTTGCAGCCAGGCCACATCCTCCTTGCTCTCGGCCAGGTCTTCTGTGCTGTTTAGGGACAAAAATGGCTCAGACCTGGCTGCAGGCCGCCTGGCCCCCTTGCTGCCGTCCTGCATGTAGGGAGTGCTGCAGACACGTGACACCGGAAGGTGGACACTGCACTGCTCCATGGTGGCCGCCGTCTGAGTCCTCCGAATTACCTGAGTGCCACTGTCCAGCCCAGTCGGGCTCCCTTGACACCGAGGCCAATTCAGGGATAGGTTCCCTTGAGAAAGGGAACAGGGCCTCGGTCGGAGGGAGCTGCTTTCAAAAATGTCACCATAGGAACCTGGAACCAGAAAGGCAAGATCTGGGGTTAGGTTGAGCACCTGCCTTGGGGATTAGCTGCTGCTTCTTTTCTTTTTCACTACTTCCTTCTATAGCTGAAAATGTACAGCATGCTCTCAGCTATTAACTACCTGAAAAGAAAATCTTCCTAGCAAGAGTCATGGCAGGTTCTTTCTGATAGCAGAACCATTTATGTGGCCACTCCACACACATACAGACTTAGCTTAGCTGCCAAGCTACATAAACTGCAATGACAACCTAGGCTTTAGGAAAAGAGTAGCAGTGAACTACTATCCAAGCTTAGCATATTGAGGGAGAAAGTCCAAAAAGCTAGTGTCTCTTTCTTCTCTTTTCAATATTTTCTGAATAATGGTTGACAAGCAGTTTACCTTAAGAATAGCAAGGAAGAGATAGGGAAAATACGTTTTTAAAGTAAAAGCAATGAAGTTTAAAAATGGCACTTCACCTGTCATTCCTGGGTCTTTGGATCCACTTTTTAATGTTGAATGCCAAGTTCCCCAGATATTGAAAGGCTCCTCTGACATATCTAGGAAAGATAGAATAAAGGGGTCCACAACAGAGAAAGTTAAGAATGAAACCAATAAATTTTATTACAATTCTTTGTCATAAAATATCCTATTCAAGGTTTACTAGATGCAAAACAATACTATTTGGATCTGTTTTTCAAGAAAGTTATTGTGTTGGGGATAGACCAAAAGTGCTCTTTCTATAACATGTTTCTGAGAAACAGAAATAGTATACAGCAAGCATTTGTCATGATCCCCAGAACACAGAACTTCTAAGGATGATCTTTGCATATACCCTTGGTTTTAGAGGTTAAGTGACTCTCCTGGAGGTCCCGCACAGGTCTGATAGTATCAACAGGGTCAGAGGGAGGCAAAAGAAAAGATACTGCTATGTTGGTAGCTTCAGACATAAAAGAAAAAGCCACAAAACTAGGCTTGCAGAAGTTAGGAAGGGACTGGAAATGGATTGTTCCCCAGATCCTCCAGAACAGAAGGCAGCTCTGTGCACCCATGTGATTTCCAACTTCCCAAAACATAAGAGGGCAAACCTGTGTGTGGCTTCATTGTGAGTGATAACAGTAGTAGGAAACTCACACAAGGGAACAGTTGGTAGTGGCCACATGGACTCCAGCTACAGGAACACAGATATACAAAGACAATAGTGCTGGATTCTGAACTTCCCTTGGGGACACTGCCCTACTCTCACCAGCTGATTTGTTCCCGTGTATGTTTCTTTCTTCTCCTTTCTCCTAACAAGTAGAGAGCCACTGCCTTAGAGGGCATTAGAAGATCGTAAGACAGATTAAGCCATTCAAAGTAAGAAGAGACCAGAAGTGCCTACAAGATTACAGAGCACAAATTAGTCAGGGCTTATCCGTGGTAAGTGTTGCAAAAATGACTGCTTGTAGATTCACTAATGAACCAATCCCATTTTTAGTTATCCTATCAGGAGTCCATGGGCCTCTGCGGAACTCAGTTATTCCTTAAACATCCTGCTAGCTAGAAGTGGCAGAACATCATTGTGACACCCAGGCTAGTATTTTTTGTTCCTGGATGCTGATATTGTCTGGTTTTAGTACACTGCATTGTTATATGGTTAATTCAGCACCTTTTCTTTATGAAGGTGACAGAAATAATTGAGTGACATCTGAGACTAGCAAATAGGCAATGCAAATCCACTAGCAGGGACACAGAGGCTTCTCTGGATACTGCAAAGTTCATTTGGGAAAATGAGTGGCTCTTTGGGGCATGTGCTCACTTCACAGGTATTTGAGACTCAGAATTTGAAGGGACCTTCTAAGTCAGTGCCTTGGGGTTACCATCCCTTTCTCCCATCTTTTGTATTTAGCAGATACTTAGTAAATGTTCTTTGAATTACAGAAACAACAAACAAGGGTTTGATGAAGAAGGTCTAATATGGCCCACCCATGTTACGTCCACAGGCAGGTGATTAAATAATTGGGCTGTCACAGTCAGGCTTCAGTTACCTTTTCCAAGCCTTGGTCCAGGAGAACTTTCTCTTGACTTCGACTTTGGCGATGGCAAGTGGCCCACCAATGTATACTGCTCTGGCACTTTATAAAGCTTCTCCAAGCCCCCCCGGGCCCTGTCCTCTTGCATAGCCAGCAGGGAGCGCTCAGACAGTACTGGGGAGTTGTTGTCATAAGGGGAGATGTCTCCACTGGAGGCTTTGTTGGAATCTGTAGATGAATGCCTCCCTCCCATGGAAAAGGAAACTTCTGACTGAAGCATGTCAGGGCTCCTGGCATAAGATAATACAGGTGTGTAAGTATGATCAGGTTCAGACATTACACAATTGCCAATGGAATATTTCGAAGACATGGACATGGAGGCTGAAATAAAAAGACCTTTTGAGCAATGATCCAACAAACACATCCCCATCAATAATGTGAAAGTGCTTTCCATAAATAATCACAAGGTGGCAGGAAAACACAAGAGATGTAACAAGCCATGGCAGCTGGTGAAGGATAGGACGGGAGAGAAAATAAAGTTCTGCTGTAGTTGCCAATGTTCAACCAGCAGAGAGCAGTGAATCCTCACAAATGTTACAAAACAAAGGTCAGCTAGAAGGGTGGAGATGAAGCCACACACATGAAGCCTGTGTTCCACAATGCTGCCCGCTGGCAGAGAGGAATAAAACCTAAGAGCTTTAACAAAAACAGGACACAAATACAGATGATCCCTGTCACCACCTTGCATCTCTCAAGTGCCTCATGGACTGATGCCTAATTACATTTAATAGTTAAAGCCTGGGGGATCACTATTAAGCAAGGAAAAGAAAAAGATGACTCTCTCTCTTTTTTTTTTTGTTTTTTTTTTTTTTTGTTTTTTTCGAGACAGGGTCTCTCTGTGTAGTCCTGGCTGTCCTGGAACTCACTCTGTAGACCAGGCTGGCCTCGAACTCAGAAATCCGCTTGCCTCTGCCTCCCAAGTGCTGGGATTAAAGGTGTGCACTACCACTTCCCGGCTTTTTTTTTTTTTTCTTTTTTTTTTTTAACCTTCCTCAGTCTCCTGAATTAAAAATTATTCAGACAGGTAGAATTCCGGGTTAAAGGAAGTGCAGGGACAAAAATGGTGCAGAGGCTGAAGGAAAGGCCATCCAGAGATAGCCCCACTGTGTGATCCATTCCATCTGCAAACACTAAACCCCGACACTATTGCAGATGCCAAGAGGTGCAGACAGAAGCCTGGTATGGCTGTCTTCTGAGAGGCTCTACGAGCACCTAACTGAGACAGATACAGATACTCACAGCCAACCATCAGGCTGAGCATGGGGTCCCCAATGGAAAAGTTAGGGGAAGGGCTGAAGGAGCTGAAGGGGATTGCAGCCCCATAGAAAGAACAACAATATCAACTAACCTGACCCCTCTGAGTTCCCAGGGACTAAACCATCAACCAAAGAGTACACATGGAGGGATCCATGGCTCCAGCTGCATATGCAGCAGAGGATGGCCTTATCTGGCATCTAAGGGAGGAGAGGCACTTGGTCCTGTGAAGGCTAGATGCTCCAGAGAAGGGATGCTAGAGGGGTGAGGTAGGAGTAGGTGTGTGGGTGGGGGAGCACCCTCTTAGAGGCAAAGGGGAGGAAGATGGGGTGGGAGATATGTGGAGGGAAGACCAGGAAGGGGGATAACATTTGAAATGTAAACAAATAAAATGATTAATAAATAAAGATAAAAGTCTCAGAAAAAATAATAATGCTGAGTTACAGTTCATTGTGGCTTTAGGGAAAACTTTTCATTTCCCACTGCACACTTAACAAATAAATGTATACTTCCTGTGATGAAGACAGTGATGCTGCTGGTAGAAATGTCTGTTTATGTATGAAGTGGTGGCTAAAGCAGTAAATAAAATTGCTGTCATAAAGAACCGAGTGTATGTACGTACACAGAACATGATTTTGCAAGGCATTAATACTTCTGCACTTTAATCTATAGCATTATCTCACATACTATTAGCATCCGCACTTATGAGTTGTCATAGCAACACAAACAACAGAGAAAATGTAAATGGAACAGGAAAATGAGAATACCAGGAATGTCGGGACTGGGCAAAAAGTCTTACCTGAAACCATCTTTATTTTCTACCTTCCTCAAAACAGTGGCCCTGACATCTTAAAGGGAAATGATCAAAGGTTGATTAAGCGTTTCACAATGTGCTTCTGCCTCCCCACACCCCTACCTTATTTGCTTCTCTTTACTGGTCTTTGGTTTCCATTTGTTGCAGTTTTCAAAACAAATCCTTTGTGGTCTCAAAGAAGGTAAACATACACAGAGCAATCCTCTCTGGGCCAAATGGCTTTTGGCATGCAAAATGAAGGAAGTGGATTCATCGGGCCCTAGTTTTATCTCAGGTTTCCAGCAAGGGTTAGTACCCAGGGGAAAAACATCCTGGCATTTGTGAATGCCATGCCTGTCAGAGGCAGCCTGGACTCTGGTTCTTTTGCTGAGGATATTTCCTATCCACATAAAATAACTAAGATCTTTGCTTATCTCCTCTTTGAACTGGTATCACACAATCTTATAGGCAGGAGCCGAAGGACAGCCATGGGGGTGATTTTCCAGACTTGTAGGCTGCCAGTGAATTTGAAGGAAAATAAAATCAAGAATAAGCTAACAGCTTCTGCTGGAAAGTGGGGAGGAAACTAACCACCATATCTAATTAAAGGGAAAAAAACTTCATCTTAATTCTATGTAGGGAAACACAAATTCATACAAATGGGTAATTGCCTATTGTCGTGGGATGTGGCTCTTCTTGGTAAAGGTTTATTATGAACACTAAAAGAAGTGACTGTATTAAATTGGTTCAATTCAGAACCAGAAAGGGCACAGACCAGATTATTGGGCTGATTTTAGTAATTTCCCTTTCTTAGGTGACATTTTCTTTTCAGTCATTAATGAAAATGTCTTGTTCTATTCCATAAGACTATGTCATGGTTGTATATCTAGTGTTGGGAAACCATAGCCTTATTGTATGGGAGATTCTAAGTCATTACCCAATTCATGAGCCCACCTGAAACAATGTGTAGTTCAGGTTTGCCTCCTTTCACTGGTGGAAAGGTGGTCCAGAGGTGGTTCACAGACACCACAATAATTTGAGCTTATATGTTGCACATTTCTTCTTACCAGAAATGTAGAATACAGACATCCAGGGCAATGGACTAAATGTACATTCGGCCAGGAGTTATGACCATAAATGAGAGACCTCAGGGAGGAAAATTTTCTCTCAAGACTTCATATTGGGAGCATTTAAGCTTTCTATTACAGGAGTAGATTTTTATATTTACCCAGTGTTAATGACGAGCTCTGTAATAAATTATGCACGTATCTCTGCTATGAGGGCTAGAAGGCGCAAAGGTCATGGAGCCCTGTGTGAGTTGTTGCATGGATGTTTATGGGGTGTCTTATATTTTGCACCCCAAACTCAGCTTACCATTCTTCTCATTGTTTTCCTTCTCCCTCCCTCTCAGATTACTTCCTATGACACTATTCCACTACACATACTTTTTCAAATGCTTCAGACACTTCTAATGGAGCTGGCATACAGAGGGAATTATACTTACATCAGTTGTTGGGAAAATGCAGAACAAGCAATGTCATGTTTAGTAGTTTGGTGAAAAAGGAAACAAAACGAGGGCAATCAAGAATAATTGAAACATGAACTCCCATTCCTCTGCTAGTGTTTCTTCCATTTTCATTGCTCACATTTGATCTCCCAGGTCAAAAGGAGAGAGGGGCCTTGTCCCTTTCCTCTTTCCTCCACACTGACTTTGCCAAAGTTCATTTAGCAGCTGTGAAATGAGAATGTACTCTCCCTAATAGCACTGCATCTCCATCATTTGGAAATGTGCATTTGCAAGCTCCACTCTGGACTTTGAACTGGCTGAATCTGTCATGGAGCCAGCTGCAAACTAAGCACGTGAGACATCATGCTAAACAACATGAGAGATTTCAGTGTGGCAAGAAGAGGTTGCTACAACAAACAGGAGATCCATTTGAGTGCCAGGCTGTTGCCTAGGAAGCCATCATTGCCTTTTGAAATGGAAGCCTTTGGGTAGGGTCAGCAGATTGTATTTATAGAAGATTCAGATACATGAAGGCATTTAAGGGTCTCTTATAATCAAACCTTCATTTCCATCCCAATCCACATATGTGACAGTGGGCTAAAGATCTGCTAAGAACCAAGAGAGTACCAATCAAGATCAAGTGTAGTGTTATCTCAAATAGAACTGAATATATAATTCTGACCTTGGTATGGATGTGTCTTAACTAGAGAAAGCAGGATAGTATACCCATCCTAGCCAACATTTAAGCCTCCTCTAGTCTCCATGTGCAGGACTCAAAAATGAAATGAAGTCGGGTTGTGGGGCAGTAGGAATTAGGGAAAGTGATTGAAGATAAATTTTGGATATAGAGGGACATAGATTGTTTTACATTTAAGGTCTCCAGGTAGCTAATATCATAGCTAGGAACACAGAGATGGTACCATCTAATGACATATGATGCTTTCCCTTTTTGATTTCCCCCATTGCCTATATTCCAGCTATGGAAATGGGTACAATTTGGGCACACATGGGAAGCAGCTTGAAAAATATGTGGCATGCTGCTTTGGACTGTTATAAGTAGGACTTGCACTAAGCTAGTCTGGAATTGTTTTACTCCTGAGCTAAGATTAGAAATAATCAAGAAAAACAGGTAGTTGATTGAAATACCTTATTTGTCTAGTAGTCCAGGTAGTAAGGTTTAGACTCCCTGCAAAATTTATTAAGCACATATACTTGGTGTGGTAAATTAAAACTAAAAATACTATACTTTTATCTTATAGTTAATAGCCACTTAAAATATTTAAAACATCTTGTTCATTTTGTTTTCTCAGCAGAGATGAGAGAAGTGTAACCAAATTTGCTTATGAACCCATGTCAAAAGAATTCCCAGCTGGAGAAAGATAGCCTCCTCTTCAGAATCTCTGAAATAAGCCTCACATGTGTTTTTTCTGATTTGCATATAGGACCCCCACCTTTCAGAAGTGAGCATTAAGATATTTGAGTACTTGCTTATAGAAATGACTGGCTTTGATGAGGGTAGCAGTTGCTGAGGCGTTGTCTCTAAAGCTTGATGTGGTCTTTCTGTTTTTTTGGATCTTAACAGAATGTTGGCTGGTTAAGTTGCTAAGTCCTGTAGTTTTGAGTCCAACTTTGTCTAGTTCCTTCACTTTGATCAAGGGTAGGATTATTGAGTAGATGGGCTGTCAGACAGCATGGGGTTGTCTCTAAGCAGGGAGGATAACTTGTTAGATTCTTAAACCCCAGGACCATCCCCAACATGCATGGCCACTCCTAGCTAACCAAACATGAGATGAGCATGGAGAGTGAATCAACATTCTCACCCATAGCTGCTCTCTCCAGGTCAGGGTGTAAAGTCGCTGGCAGGGTACTGTGAGCAAGCCTGCACTGCGGCCGGAAAAACAGAACTGGTTCTGTGAATAAATGAAGAACTCCAATTCAACTCTTAGTGCTACTGGCCCAAACCAATGCTGAGCAATCTAGCTGAGAAAGACAAAGATCTCAAAGGTGTGTTATCTTTGTTCTTGGCTCAATCACTCAATTGATAAACATCCATCTTCAGGAATGCAAAGTTTGTAGTCATCTTGTGCACCATTAATTGCACTAGAAAATAATCCATTGTCATAGCAGCCCTGGAATTATGGGGATTCTCACATTAGTCATGCACAGGGCTGCAAAGGTTCCATTAGTTAGACTCCTGAGGGATAAAACACCTCTACAAAGAGATGCTGATGAGAATCTCACCTCTGCTCCAGATGGTAAAACCAGTACAAGATGTAGGGAGAAATTACAACCTATTTCATAACAGCCCACAGAGTGATAAAAGATGTCTTTAATTGTGAGCATTGATAGATTAGAATTAATGATCCAAATGGTACTACTTTGATAAGTTGAACAAAAAACCACTTAAACTACAAGAAACCCATCACCCTTTCATAGTACAGAAAGTTGATTTCTGGTAGGGGTGGAGTTCTATCTATAAAGAAATATATATATATGTAGTTCCTAACTTTTGGGGGGACAAATGGAGGTCTTCATCCATAATCCTGATGCACTGGTCACATGTGTTCTTATTTTTTTCTTTTATAATTTTAATAAAACTTTTGTGAAGGTCACTAGCAGACTTAATTACATTGAAATTTAAGGATAGATATTATGGGTCTGGTTCATTTGTATCTACTTTCTCCCAAAATACAATTAAATTCGTTTCCAAATGTAGGTAGGAACAAATGTTCTGTCTAGTTTCTATTATATTTCTGTTATATTTCTGGGGCAACTATGAGACTTGATAGAAAAAAAGGAAATTTTTCTTTACTGTGTTTTTTGTTTGTTTATTGTTTTGAGACAAGGTCTAATGCAATCGATGGTGGCCTCAAACTTAACTATGTAGGCAGGGCTGACCCTCTTGCTCCCAACTCCGTAATGGTGAGATTACATGCCTGGCTCCTTAGGTCATCTGAAGCCCACATTTGAAAATTACAAGAACTATTATTAAAATTAGTTTGCATGCCATAGATAATCCAGAGCTCCACTGGGTTCCATCTCCCCAGTTATAGATTTATGGATCATGTTCACACTGGATAATGTTCAGTTATATCAAGCATTTCTTGTGCAGAATTCCAGGGGTCTGAAACACCTTAGTGAAAAGAGAAAACTGTGTGCTTTGACATTAATTATTTTTATGTAAGGGTCATTTCTCTCCCTAGAACATTACAGAAGCAAAAAAATTACTAAATAATTGGAAAAATAGATGGATTGGAACCTTTAATGCTGATTTAAGCTTCAATGCATCATTTATACACAACAATGTTATCATCATCTAATTTCAGGTTAACTTAACTAAAAATCATTTCAAGTTGTCACTTGGTCAACACAAACTGTCACATTTAGTAACTGAGTGAAAAGAGACAGAGGGGAGGGTGTGAAAACATGATTGATGCCTCCATTTAGGACAGACCCACACATTTTACCATCAGCTTGGTATTTTGGGTGGCCGAGTAAGGTATTGATATTTAGAAAATGCTTCTCCTTTGCTTTTCATCATCTAGTGGGAATCAAATTTGATTTCAGAAAATATTGTATTACAATGGTGTGTTCCTGACTGAGTTATTTCCTTAAATTTTGTGCCTAGATACCTGTTTCTTTTGCCTCACCCTAGTCCTGACTCTGCTATAACTCTTTTGTTTAGCTTTAGAGGTCTTCTTTCAACCTGCATGGTCCTCTTAGATTAACATTCCATCATCCTCCCCTATATTCTAACATATATTCCTGAATCAAAGAGAGGGGAGTCTGTTTTAGGGACTTCTGAAGAAAAGAGCACATAATTCTAGCAAGTACACCAGACAAGCTGTTAAAAAGTGGGAAGCCTAGCAACTTTGGTACTGAAAATCTCTTCTAATCCCTTTGGCATACCACTTTGGCTGAAGCTAAACACTAAAGTGTGTGAGCACATGAAAAGACAATAAAATCTCTTTGCTCTCACCCAATTCAGATGTTGTACATAAAAGGGAAAACCCCAAAAAACCCAAAGCACCAAGTTCCCAAATATCACAAAATATTTGTGCTTTCAAGACAGAAATACTACTACTTCTACTACTATTACGACGACGACTACTACTACTACTACTACTAATAATAATAATAAACTATCTTATTATGTGCTTTACACTCTTTTTAAAATTCATTTTATTTCCCCCTCCTAATTAAATCTTGGGGCATTTCCACTTGACCATACAGGAATCTCAAGCTTTACTTATATATATGGACTGGTGAATGGGGGCTTCAGGGGAAAGTCAAAAGTCTCCAGTGAATGTGGAGCTATGCTTTTAGAACTGATGAGAACTCTTTCTCATCAGCCATACATTGTGGTCATCTGTTATCTCATAGATCTCACAATGCCTCTTATACAAGCACGAGGCTGTAAACAAACCATATGGTAAAGTTCAGTGTAACCCAATAATAACTTTAATCTCCAGTTAACAGATGAGAAAACGGAGTCAGGGAGTCATCAGTGAACATACCTTATAGCACAAAACTAATAGCAATAGAGTTGAATTTAGAAGTAAGGAGATCTCAATCGCAACTTGAAGCTTGCAAGCAGTGTCATAAATTACACAGACATACCTGATTGGTGGTTAACTGACATGAGTACCACTGTAGATACCATCTGTCAGTTTGGGGGTACTGTAATTTATACTCACTATAAATCCATAATTATAGTGATATTTTGTCTCTGAATTCCTTTATCACTACTTTCTGATTTTAATGTCACCCCACCTACCTCAGTCTACTATTTTAGGACACACCTGCCTATGTTCATTATTGAATCTCTAGAAAGATGGCAACTTTGCTGTTTTGATGAAGTCCAGTACTAGCGATCTGAACACCCAGACCCAGTCATATCTTTACTGAGGTTCCAAGCGTACTGCATGTTCTTCCTTTCCCCAGAAGCCACTGTGAGCCTACAAATCACACCTTTTTCTTATCTACAAACCCCAAGTGGATATATAAGCCAGAATATTTGTGCTGCTCCTTTATCAACCCAAGAACACATGTTGAAGGTCAAAACTCACAGCACCCAAGTCTCCTTGGGACTTTAAATATAGAGAATCCAAGTTGTAGTTCTCAGTTAGCTCTTTGGAGTTTGGTCTATTTATTAGACTCATGTGGGGAGCTTTGAAAATCCCAATATCTGGAGTGCAATCCAGAACAAATTAGTAAGCACCATGGTTATGAGACTCACAGCTGTTCTTCACAATCTCAAGGTGTTTGGAATGAGCAGGTAAGTCTGACACTATGTCTAAGTACTTGTCATTTGGAATTCTGTTACATACTGAATAATATACCTTTCCCATCAGGTCTGAATGTACATAAAGTCAAGAAAATTCCTTGGTACTTTAAGCTTTCTATACTCCAAATGTAAATCATGGCCAGTAGCAACAGTATCACAGGGAAGCTTGTTGGAAATGCAGAATCTCAATCTTCTCCAATCCAACTGGCTCAGAAGCACCTTCCCAAGGTTTGAAGTGCTCCATATATACCAGAAGTTTGGGAAACATGTGTTTATGGCCCAAAGTGATCACCAACTGCTCAAGCCTCAGAAGACCACTAAAGTCAACAATTTGCACAGATATCTATATTTTACTTCATGGCATTAGTAGTGGCCTTCCGGACTGTTCTTTGCCTGTGCTTAGAGGAAAACAAACGAAAAGAAAAACAAAAAAATAATCTTCCTTTTTTTCTCCTCCCTAAAGAGTCACTCATACAAGGATTAGGAACAAAAGAGGGCAGAACAATACACAACTCAGTGTGAGCTTAATATGTGCACTTGGTCCTTCCTAAGAGAGAGAAGGAAAGATTCTGTTCTTACCTTGGCATTTATATACCAAAAGCATTCGTGAAAACCATATTGCATTCATGTCAATGGTTCTTTTGAAATCAAATGTTCCTATCTAAATATCACCACACAAAAGAAGAAATTTGGTCAGTCAAGAGTTTTTTTTTTTTTTTTTACAGGTTAATGTTTTTTAGATCTCCTACCATATAGCAACAAAATGTTATAAATGAAGATTAACTAGGGAGTTACAAATAGAAACAGCGCTGTTTTGTTTTCTTGCCCACAGTAGAGAAACAAGTGAGATTATCAAACTGCTGGTAGCATATGGTTTGTCAGGAAGAAATGTGAATCTACACCTTAATGGGAGTTAGAAATCTGGGGAAAAAATTAAGTGCAGTTTCGATTCTCTGATATGAAAACAAGACCCTGAAATGTAGGACCAATTGTTCTCTTTATAGATTTATATTTACTTGTGCTTCACAGAACTTGAATCCAAGCAGAACATCATACTTGAGCCAGAAATTTCCTTGATATTGATTGGCACAGAAATTGATTTTCTTACAGTCCATTTGAAAGGGTGATCTGATTATAAGCCCTTCCCTATCCTATACTGCTGGAATGGGGGGAAGCTGAATTTAGCTGGGCTATTAATGTATTGGCCTGAGAAGAAGGAGACTAAACAATGTAAAATTCCTTTTCATTAAATCTCCCTAAATAGTATCATTTTATTATCACCTGAAATAATTTGAAATGAAAAGTAATCAAATTTGACAATTAGTCTTGAGAAAAAGCTGAAAATGTCTCATTTATAAGTTATATTCAAATAACCCCTAGCTTTGAAAGAAAACTATGACTGAAAAAGAAAATAAATAGTATAAATTAGGCTAAGGCATGTCATTGGTTTTAGGATTAAGACCACTTTTGAAGTCAATAGATCATGGGCAAATGTGTCCTAGACTTATGGATTAAAAGCATAGCACAGTGATACTCTCAAGAGAGAACAGAATCAGCTCTTCCTGTCCTAACATTAAGGCTGGATGTTTGTATGGTGATGGTGCTCCTGGCTGGTGTACTAGTATCTGGGCTTTTCCAGATGTTTAGCATCTCCAAACATTCTGCCTCTGTAGCAGCTGCTGAGATTAAACCTAAAATCCGAATAAGAAACCCATTTATGTGCTCCTATCAAGGCACCATGGTGGCATACCATAACTTACAGCATGCCTTGCATTTTCCTTATGGATAGTGTGCATTTTCATGGAGACAGTACAAGCTATACATAATGACAGAGCTAGAAAAGTACACACTTCTCATTGCTAATGGGCACTTAGGTCTCAGCAAAGGTTGCTCTTGTGGTTTGGAAATGGATGGCTCCCACCTGTAAAGTTTCACAAGAAGGACCCCCCCCCCCCGGCCCCATAAAGCCTACGGAGCATTAAGCATTCATCAATGCTCTTAACAGACATGCCCAGGTTTTTGACATTGTATTGTTACAAAGACAAAATTTTATAACGTTTTCATAAGTTTGTGATTTCATATTGGGCTGAATTCTTAGCTATTCTGAGGCACAGACAGCCTGAGGACACAAGTTGGACAGGCCTGCTAGAATCATTTATTCACATTATCTTCCTTTGAGCTTCTTGCCAGTGATTCAGCACTTTTCCCCCCCACTGTGAACACAATCAGAAGTTTCCAGAGGCGCTAGAGAAAGTTGACAGCAAACAAAAATATATCTGGGAAAGTGACTTGGATTTGGTTAGTCGATAAGACTAAAATAATTTCTGCTTAGGTAAATTGATCAGAATTTTTAAAAAAGATTGTCAAAATCCTACTTGTGTCTCTCTGCACGAAAATATGGCTACCTTTCAAATACTTTAGATATGGAATGAAAAACGAAAATCCTCAATGTGGCCCTAGAAGCTGGAAAACGTGCATACTCACGAGGATTGGGAAGCCTTTCTTCTGAGCAAGTAGTCCACAACATCCGGATCTGTCTCCAGAAGGCTGATCAGCACTTCGTTCTGGAGATCTGGGGGAACCTGGAAGAGCCAAAAGTTGAGGCATAAGCAAAAACCTGCCAAAGCTGCAAAGCATGGCCTCAGTAACTTTATGTCAGCACACACCAAGGCTTCGAGTCCCTAAGAAAGCTCACTGACTTACTGGTTTAAACCAAAGCCTATCCCAACCCACACAACATGTCAAATTCTCAGGACATCATACTCCATCCAAAATATCATCTGCCTGGAAATCCTGTCTAGTCATTTGGATGCTTGTGCTGCACAGACTAGATTTTCCTGGCTTTGAGTAGGCAAACCATCATGGGTAAGAGGAATGGTGCTCATGATTTATAGCTAAGTGAGGACACTTTTGAGAGTTTGTGTGTTGAATTATGCTGAGAGAGTGGGAATAAATTATGATTGTCTTGAGATGTTCTGGAACATACAGTCAGCTGATTAAGTTTTCATGTCCTTGAGCCAAAGTCCTTAAATTCTAGGTCTACCATTTTAGTTGTAGCACTTTTATCATTGTACATTAACAAGGACCTGTTGGCCTCAGTTTACCCATCTGTAAAATGGGAATAGCAGTAATACCCTAAACAGTTGCTAATGTAAATAAATGATTCATTTTGTATTGACAGTTTGCAACAATACATGGTCAATGATAAACACTCCAAAAAACAAAGCCAATGCTGGCATCCTCTCTACACAGGCTATGATGATTCAACGTCTGCCCTTCCTCATTTTTGTTTCCAACCCCTCCTGAATATTTCTCTCATCATTATTTCGTGGGAACCAACAGGAACATTATACATGAATACCATCACACTTTTCCCAGCCTAATCCACAATGCATTCAAAGACAGTCTTAAATCAGTCAGGTGGAAATGTTCTATCGGCCAAGATTGAACCCAGCTCTGACTTGCAGTTTTTTTCACTCCACAGGCCCTGCTAGCTCAAGCAGAAGCAACTCAGACTACTGGGAGAAAATACATTTCTCACATGCAAACGCTGAGAGAAGAGCTTTCTAAACCACAGGGACAAGTCTTCTGAGACTAAGTGGTTGGTGGAAGAATTTTCCTTCTTCCTCTTGCACTACTCAATTGTTCTTGAGTTTAGAGAAGCTGGAAACAATCTTATTAACAAAAACAGAGATGAGAAAGGAAGAGAATGCCTTCCTTCTCTCATAAATCTGGTCCCTCCTACTTCATCCTGAATCCTCTTGAATGAAATTGCCAAATTCTAGCCACATAGCTCAAAATCTCCAAGGTAAATCCAAGCCTATGTCTTGTCCACTCCCAGTCATAGCCAGGAGGTCAGCTTGACTTCCTGTGTTTGTTACTTCTTCCCTCCCCTTCCATTCCAACGACAGTGTCTAAAGTTCAAGCCTTCATTACCCCTTTGTAGTATTCATCTGTTAGCCATTAGCACCCTCCATTCCCCTCTTCCTAGAAAAGTTATATCCTGGTCCTCTCCGGAGAACCAGCTACTCTCCAACCCTTGCTCAAGGGTGAAGTGTACCTTAATTTAAGTTGATCAATCACTCCATTCCCAGGGCAGCACATCTGCCTCGTATATAGGCATGTGGCTCTACTAGAGGGAATACAAAACCGTAAGACAAGAGACAGAGCCTCCAGCCTCATATAGCCTGAGTATTGTGCTGACATTTCAACAAATAATGGCTGAGACAAGGGCTAGATCTCAATAGCCTTTGTATTATGCATGAAGCTATGCCCAATGTCAATTCAACGTTCGACTCTCCAGTGATCTGAACCCTCAAATTCTATAAACTAGTTTGTGTTTCTAGAGGAAAAGGAACATATATACAGTTGATGGGCCTTTCATGTGGTAGCTTGCTAACTTGAACCCAATTTCCTTAAAATATGCATCCAAGTTCTCCACATGGCTAGAAGATATTCACTCAAAACTTTTTATCCCTACAGCTGAAACTACATTTTGCTGAAACTACATCTGGCTTGTTCTCCTAAGTAGGTAAGTTTTCCATCTTCACCTCTAGCACTGGTTCAGATATCCTCTGGTTCAGAACCACTATGATTCTCTCTGACACTCTCCTATGTCCATTCTTTTCACTCATTGCATGGATATTTGGTCAATGCTTACAGAGTAAACACCAGGAAAGGGATTTTAAGGATTCAGCTAGAAACCAAACAGACAAGAATCACTGTCTTTATGGATCTGGCAACAAACCTAGGGAAATGGGCATTGAACAAATACAGAAGGGGAGCATAACATGAGTCCAGCAGAGAACAGCAAACAATGGTGACAAGAAATGCTGAAAGAGATGTAGTATTAAATGAGATGATCATGTCATGGGCAAATGACATTTTAGGGGGAAAAAGTAAAGTTGGAGAATATTATACAAGGCAGAAGGAAGAAATTAATGTCAAAAGTCTTGAGTCTGGAACAGCGAGCCTCTAGCAAGACTGCAAGAGTGAGGAAGAAGTGGGTGGTAGGGGGGAAGCAGGTAGCCAGGGCCAGATGTTGCAGAATCCTTTTGATCATGATTCAGACGTCTGCTTTTGTTCAAAGTGAGTGGGGAGCTACTAGAGTTCTTGTTCTGATGACTAATGCAGTTGTTATCAGTCTGGCTTCTCAGTGGAAAGTATATTTAATGGAAAGCCAGGGTTGAAGCAAGAAAAATGAACAGGGACAACTGATGAATTCCAACCAGTGATACTGGTGCTAAACCAGGACGGCAAAATGATGAGAAATATTAAAATTTTAAACATGATGGAGACAATGATGACAATTTAAGTTAATTTATTGGGAGGAAAGGATGATAATGAGAGATAGACAGAAAAGATGGTTTCAAGTTGTATGGCGTGGGTAACAAGATGGAGAAGGTATTGATTGAATTTGAGATGCTAAGGGAGGAGAAGGTTGGGTGAAGTTCAGGAGTTTGGCTTTGATATGATAATGTTGTTAGGTCTGTGAGATATCCAAGTGGAAGTATCTAGTAGAGAGCCAGAAATGAGGACTTGGAATTCAGTTTATTGGTCCTGTCTGAGCATAGAAATATGAAAGACATTTACAGATGGCATTTAAAGCTCTATGATGAAAACAATGATCTGAGAATTAAAAGGGAATGAAAGGAAAAAGTGTGGATATTTGAAAAGAATGATTAGATTGCATTCTTTTACTATATTAGATAAATTAAGCAATTAAAACCCCATCATTTTAAGTGCATGTTCCACTTAGTATGATCAAATAGACATATATAATTATATCCATTGAAAAAGTAATACATAAGAGTGAAATGAGAAATGTTTGTATTTATTGATTTTTTTTATACTCATGTATTTGATGTGTATGAGTGTGCACGTGGAAGGCAGAGGACAATTGGTGGGAGCTGGTTGTCTCCTTCCACAATGTGGGTAATCATATTTGTGTTAGAAACACCTTTACTCACTGAGCCATCCTGTTTGGACCAAGAGAGAGAATTTTTGAAAAAAAAAAAGAATAGCATCTGGGCATTGTGGCATGTATTTGTAAGGCTGGTGGAGAAGGCCTAAAGTGTGAGGCCATATGTGGGCTACATATTAAAACCCCAAGTCAAGGGAGCAGGGGGTGGAGCTGTTTACTGGAGGAGAGCTTCCTTTGCATGGGTAAGATTCTAAGTTTGATTCCCAGCACTGGAAAAAAGATGAGCGAAGCAAAAACAATATAAGATAAACATGTATATCTTGAACTGATTTTTATAAAAAGAAATCTTAGGAGCAAATTAGGAAAATGCTGTCATAGTCATACAGTTAAGTCCATTTAAAATTTGTTATGCTTAGATATGTAATACATAGTTTTGTTCTGAGCACCAATCTGTTCCCACTGAAAAATAAACAAGAGTGCATGCATGTCCTTTGGAGTGATACAAGTACTGCATTCCCGAGTCCCTGAGACTATATGGTTTGTTTAATGACAAATTATCAAGGTGGAAAATCAGAATAACCTGAACTATCATAATAAGTTACAGGAAGTGTCATTATTTAAAAGATACTGTGCAGTACATTTGGTTGAACTATCCTGCATTTTTGAGCCGTTACTCATTCAACTAGGCTTGACTGCCAAGAGATTATAATTGTTGAGCGTTATTTTATGTAGTAGATGTGACTTTTCCTTGATAACAAATGCATATAAAATGGGACGGGGCTATAAATCTATATATAGTTTCTTTCTGAAAGTCCCAAGTTAGTCTTTTGGCTTGGAGAAAGGATTTACATATACATACAATGATATAGTTAAGGACGTGGCTCTGTAACTTACAGAGCTGACAGTATTTTCTTATGTAGTCTGCAAAACTAACTTGAGTACATAGAATCTATTAACTGCATTATTTCCTTTAAATCCCATTCATTTTTGTTACAGAGTGATTTAAAGAACCTTCTAGAACTCATAAGAAAGGAACGTTTTTTTTTTCTTGAGATGAATGATGGAAAAAAATGGAGCCAGTGGGGGGAAAAGGTAAAGAGATGGAATTGATGTCCCGAATGGATTTTCAAATGTTCATATCATAAGCTACAACTGGCATTCTTTCCAGTGACTTCTCATTTTCTATATTTGTACCTTTCATTTACTATCACTGAAAAAATATATTTACACTACAGGCTCAATTTAATTGGATAAACATTAATTTGCCACTAATTTAGGGAGTTCATAGGGAAGCAAAACCCCAGTAAATAAACTAGCAGGTAACAGCAACTTCAAAGAACACTGTGATACCTAGCCTCCTCACTCTTGGAAAGGTATGCACAAGTGTTTCCTAGCAGTCTTTTAATTGGGCTTTTGTTTATTTATTAAGTCCCTTAATTAATAGTAAATGAATGTTCATACAAGCCAGTCACTTCTGCCCACTCTCACAGGGATGGAGTTGCTGTCTAAGAACTATCTGACTCCACATCCCTTGAGGTCTGGTTCTGGTTGTGCTACTCATAATTAAGGGCAAACTGGGACATGTCAAGTGTCTTCCTGTGCTTGCCCTACTGGTCCCATTTTTCTTTAGAACAAGTAATCACCAAGGTTAACACATCTGAAAATGCCATATTTATTGAAAGGAGGGCTAGTAGTGAAAAGGCTTCATGAGAAATACATATACATATATATATATATATATATATATATATATATATATATATATGCTAAAGACATATGAAAGGATAAATGTGAATGTCATGAAGGATAATATCACAGCCCTACAAACTGCAGTGAACTTGAAGCAGGTCCTTGTATTCTCTCAACTTAGGTAGGATCTTCATGGCTATGATAAAACACTATAACCAAATTGGAAGGAAGAGTGTTATTCTGGCATACAACTCTCAGATCACAGCATCACTGAGGAAAGTTAGAGCAGGAATTCACAGATGGCACTTAGAGGCAGGAACTGAAGCAGAAGCCATGGAGGAGTGCTGCTCACTGTCTTCCTAGTCAGATTGCATTTAAAACTCATGCCTACCTGCCCAGAAGTACCGTTTTTCCAGTTGGACTAAGCCCTCCCACATCAATTATTAATTTTAAAAAATGCCCCACAGGCCATCCCATAGGCCAAACTGATGGGGATGTTTTCTCAAAGAGGTTTCTTCTTCCCAAAAGACCATAGTGTGTGTCAAGTGGACAAAAAATTGACCACATCAGATCTCATGACTTCTTACTGGGACATCCTGAGAAGGCAGGTCTCTTGAAGGCAGGGATAGTCTCAGATGTAGACTTGGACTGTGGTAGGCTCTGCTAGTTACTCTTGTTTAACAGTAGGGGAAGATCTTATGTGTAATCCTGATTAACTTCCTCAAGGCACCAAGTTTTCCTTTATATTGGAAAGGGATACATGAGAAAACATTTTCTTCATCAAACAACTCTATATGTTGAAATGAAAACAAAAAACAAACAAAAACCCAACTAGTTCAAAATGATCCTTCACTTAATTCATTGTTTGTCAGCAAAATCTCAATTGGATTTTAGTCAAAGATTTGGTAATTTTGGCCATTTTCTAGGGGGACCATTTATGGCTGTGTTTATCTGGAGACTCAACTCCTTAGATTTTACTGTGTTCTTTCAAAGCATAATGTTATTCCAAAAATCAAAAGAACTTTGTACTCCCTTGCTTCAGAGAAAAAAAATGTAAACACTGCACATATGAAGGAATAAAACTGTCACAATTAAAATCTACCCTATCAAATTAAAAATGAAACTTTGAATGATTGCCTAGAGTCTAACTGCTGTGAGGTAGTTTATTCCATAAACCACCAAGAGGGAAAAAGTTTTCTCCATAACAAACCATTAGGTACTCCCTGAACAGCAGTTCCCAGGACCCAGCCCTACCATATACGCCACAGCAATCCAGCCCTTTGCACTTGACCAAGAAGAATGCTTTGGCATTTCAAATTTTTAACACTCCCCAGCAAAAGTAAATGCCACTGGGAGTCATGATTGGTACATTTTAGCTAACAAGCTGAAAGGAATCACTTTGGCTGTTAACGATTGCAAAAGCTCAAATAAGGTCAAAATCAATGTGAAACCTTTTGTGTGACTCCACTGTGACAAGTGGTTCATTATTTTAGGAGGATCTGGGTGTAGGTGGAGGTTCAGGAGGAATTCAATTTGGTAAATATTTCTTTGCTTTTTTTTTTTGTAAACAGGTTCTCTGGCTCTATGTACCTCAGGCCTGGAACTCACTATATTGCCCAAGGTTTCCTCAAACTCATAGGAATCCTCCTGTCTCAGTCTCCTGAATATTGGCATTAAAGGTATAATCCATAATAACCTGACTTCAATGAATATTTCTAGAAGGTTTTCTTTGGGGCGGGGTAATTGAAGAACCTTAGTGAACAAACAGTGAAAGACCCAAAGAGTTTGTTCAAAGATGATGCAAGTAAAAAAAAAAAAACATAATAAAGGAAGAAAAATTAGCTCCGTGGCAAGAGGTGAAAGGTGATAGAAACAGCTCAGGAATAATGGTCTGTTATCTATACCTGGATATGATGTCAATAGAAAACGTGTTGTGTCTTTGCAGACAAGGACAGGTGAGCAAAGCACCAGCAGGAACTCAGACTGGCTACTGGACATACCTGCTAGCTTAAACATGAAGTGGGAAGATACTCTGACTAGCTTGGAGGTTTGGAAATTGTTAAAGATCTCCTTGCTCCACTCTTTTTTTTTTTTGTCAACAATAAGCCTCCTTATCTAAGATTCTGAATCAAAGTTCCTCTGTTACGTCTTCCCTGTGGCAAGGCATCATGCTTTGGAAATAAACTACATAGTCATGGCATTGCTTAGGCACACAAACTTGCCTTACTCCTTATGGAATGCTGGTAATATCTCGAGAAACCAATGTTGTGCATAGCTCAACCTGGGACATAGAACTGGTCGGTATTTTTAATCTCTTGGTATGGAAACAGAAAGCATTTACAATGAGAGGAATGCATTGCTTGGGGTGGTTTCTTGTTTGATAACTTGGAAGACAGCCTTTGAATGACACACAAAGAGATTCGAGAGAAATTCAATCCACATTGGGGAATGCAAAGAACACAGAGCACAATTTATCTCTCAGCTGAGCTTGTGGAAACCTCACCACAGCTTCTGACCTTTTTTAAATTAAATTTTTTTCATAAAATATATTTAAAAATATGGATCACTTCATATATTTGCATGTCTTCTGACCTTTGCTGCCAGTCGTGCGAATATAAAATTTCCCAAGTGCCCTTATTGCCTCTCCAGCTTGGGCTGACAAGCAATGCAATGAGAATATACTTCTTTTCCACATCACCACCACACCCAGGACATCTCCAGTGCATCTTCTCTTCCTTTCCCTTTCCTAAAACAGTCTCTGTTCCATGTAACATCAGCCCTTAGCCCAAGCCTACAGCTTTCTCCACTCTACTCTGAAACTCTCATTAATTCCAAGAGTAAGGAGTTATTTTCACTGGGATTCCCTACCATCTCTCACAGAAGCATCAGCTTGCAGACCAGGTAGCATGTCAATGATTTCCTCAGTTAATGCTTTTTACTTTGGGATACCAACGAGCTTTTCTGCAAACAAATGATTCCCATCTTCTATTTCTGGTATTTTCAGAAAGTACCATTTTATGTTAACCAATTTTTAAATAGCTGTTGACAGACATGGAGAGTCATGATTTAGAAGTATAGGAATTGTGGGGGTAGGGCACTGGACCAAAACAGTAATAAAAATACATTTTCTTTTCCTGGCAGTAGAGTCACAGTATTCAAGACATAATTACTGAATGCTATCTTCTGCCAAGTACTTTCTAGATGCTGTGGGTGTCAGTGTATAGAACAACCTGAAATCTCTCTTTTCATCGGGTGTAATAGTGCATGCCTGAATTCTTAGCACAGGAAAGGATGAGGCAGAAGAAATGTAAGCTTAGGGCTAGCCTGGAGTACACAGGGATACTATGTATTAATAAGCAAACAAAATACATGCCATTATAAAATTTGTATTCTATTCGGTTTCAATGTTCACCATAAATAAGTAAGTTAATTATGGAATGACTTAAAAAGCTGTCAATGTGGCCAGGTGGTGGTGGTGCACCTTTAGTACCAGCACTAGGGAGGCAGAGGCAGGAGGATCTCTGTGAATTCAAGGCCAGCCTGGTCTACAGAGGGAGTTCCCAGACAGCTAAGACTGCACAGAGAAACATTGTCTCAAAACAACAAAAACAACAACAAAAGTTATAAATGCTATGGAAAGAAAAATAAAAGAAGCACAGGGAAAGGAATAGGAGTATATATATACGCTAGCAGGTGACAGTAGTACTTGCAATGGCCAGTTGGCTTTTTTCCAAGGGAGCACCTGAATGCGTATGATAAGCAGAAATCATATTACTTAAGTGTCATAATAGCAGTAGTTGGAATTTTGAGCCTAGTATATGTCAGTCTTGTGCTACATGCCTTTTCTAAATGACATGTGCCACATGTCATTTCTAAATTTCAAAACAGTCATGTAAAGTAAGCCTTTTAATCTCATTTTTTTTTTACAGAAGATGAAGGCTTAAAGAAATTAAATATGAGGTCAGAGGTTGAGACATACATACCAACACAGACACACATGTAGCAGGATATTTCCCCCGCTACATTTTACAATAAACTCTGTAATTTGGGAGGACTTAATGTGAGAGGAAGAGGAGAAAGAAGAGGAACTAAAAGAGGAGAGAGATGTAGGAGCCATGAAGAACTACGAGTGGATCCAGAACAATCCTGGGTAACGATTAATTTTAAGGTTAGATACTGAAAAACAACTCAAATTGTGTGGGCAAATTGTTAATTGAACATTTTTGAATATATAAAGCCATTGGATAATAAATAATTAAGCTTTAGAGTCTCATTTCTACCGGGTACCGAATGGATGGCAAGATGGTCTAGGCTCAGCCAACTTTGTGGAGACAGAGTGGTAGATTGGCTGATCTAGCCACCACGATGGCATCTCGTGGGTGCCAGGGCTGGTGTTTCTGGCGGGCTGCTTCCAGCTGTAGAGCACTTGGCTTCAGGCCACAGAACATGGAGACCTGAGCTAAACAGAGCCACTGCTGCTTAGATAGTCAGCCCACACAAGTGCCGTTTTAAATATTAACCTCAACACACGCACACACACACACACACACACACACACACACACACACGAATAGCTCAGAGCAATCTGAATTTTGATAATTAACCCCAAAGGTCTTTCCACTCAATCTGTATCTCCCAATATGTGGTTCCCTAGGCATGATAGGAATCTAGTTAATATCTCCTGAAGGGATTCATTAGAAAGTGCTGATTCCTGGGCCCTGTGATATCCAATTCTATCTTCTGGAAAGTAGCCTAGGAATCTGAATGTCTAACAAGGTTCCTTGCATACTTTGCTGTACAGTGAAGTTTGAGCACTACTATTATAATCTTTGCCTTAGTCTTTGTGAGGGGGCATGCTGAGATAGTCTTAAACAGTAACCTGGGCTGACATGGAATTCACTCTATAACGCAGATGGGTTCCTAGCACTCTGAAAATGTTTTTGCCTCAGTCTCCTGGGCAGTAGTATTATAAATATAAGCTACTATATCACACTTTGCCTGTGACCTTCAAGACTGTCAGCAAGATCTATTCCCAAAGACTTACAAACAAGTGGCTATTTTGTCTCCAAAACACACACACACACACATACACACACACACACACACACACACACACCACCACCACCACCACCACCACCACCACCAACAACAACAACAACAACAACAACAACCAAACAGAACCCCCCACGTCCTTATGGTTTGAGGGGACAGAATACAAGACCCAGTACATACAGGGTAAGAACTCTATCACTTAGATATTGCCCCAGGTGCTAGTCAATTCTTAAATCACAATATCCTCTGAATTTAGGTGTTTCTTTAATACTGTGATCCAAAGCCATGTTCTTTCTTGCCTTTTACTATTTCCCATTAACTAAGATTCTGGTCACATAGGAAACATTCTCAGCATTAGAAAATGAAGGACATTCAGAACAACATTTAGATCATTGGTAGATTTCTTGGGGTTTCTAGACCCATTCCACCAGTTCTATGGAATGACTGCTTGCAGGGTGCTTTGTGCTTTTAAGAAAAAGCTCACAGCTCTCTCTGCTAATAAACCTTCATTTCTAATGTCAATGATAGCAGTTTATCCCTTTTCTAACTCATAAACATTGCCAGGGACTATGAAGCGTCAGCTAACAGGTTCTGTCTGTGTAGCTTCATCACTATTTGAAGTAGCGATTATTCTAAAAGAATTTAAAAAATGAAAATACCAAACAAAATTGTACACATATGCAGTTGGATATTCATCCACTCATATGTATGAACTTCCATAATCCTTGATATAACTCAAAGGATTCTGAAAGACAATGCATGGCAAGAGAATTTAAAAATTGTGATGAAATTAATTTTCTTTTTAGGTTTTTAAGAAATATAAAAGGAGAAGTCAGTTCTAGAGCACTGACCCACTCAGATGTTAGACTAGAAAAGGATCATGGCTAGCATTCATTTAACACTAGTTCATTATAACTAAAGAAAAAGAAATCAAACATGAGGTCATGTAACTAATATAGCAGAGACAGGACTGCAGGCAAGTTTCCTGGTTCCACTTTATTTTTTACAGACACTGATTTGGGATCTGTGTCCTTCTCTCCTTCCATTTCTTCCACTGTTTTTTTTTTAAAGTATAGTTCTGACAGTCCATCTAAGAAGATCAGACATGATTATACCAATGGTTAACTTATATTAAGAAAAAGTATACTTAATTCTTGCATGCCCAAACTTTTCCCACATATAGGAGTAAGGACTTGTGAGAAGGCAATCATACATCACACAGCTATTGTCAAGTCATTCATGAATTTAATAAGTGTTTATCCTATTTCTACCATGCCATTGGCACAGCAGTAATAACTACATGGACCAGAAAATATTACATCTTAGTGAAGATAAACACAGCAAAGGAGAAAACTTATCGATGTTCTCTATTAGTAGTGGGGACTTCTAAGGAGAAAAAGAATAGAGGGTGAATATGAATTCAGGGTGGTCTCTCTGTCTGTCTGTCTGCCTCTGCTTGTCTGTCTCTGTCTCTCTGTCTCTCAAGCTGTCTGTCTGTCTCTGTCTCTCTGTCTCTGCCTCTGTCTCTCTCTCTCTCTCTCTCTCTCTCTCTCTCTCTCT
>NW_021604589.1:7183031-7237901 GCF_004785775.1 Grammomys surdaster | reverse complement strand
TCTCTCTCTCTCTCTCTCTCTCTCTCTCTCTCTCTCTGTGTGTGTGTGTGTGTGTGTGTGTGTTTGTGTGTTAGCAGGAGGCAGAGGAGTCATACCAGGAATAGTGGAGGAAGGGTAGAGGCATTGGATTTTAGACAAGCTCATCAAGATGGATTTCTTTAAGAAACAGTAACCATAACTTGCACACATAAAATATTTGTTAATGACCAAGAGAATCTCAACACTCATCTCTGCAGAAAATGATAAAAATAACATCAGGTTTGGGAAGCATCACCAGAGACAGAATCCTGATGTTTTGCTGCTGTCCTGATCTTCCAGGTGGCAGGAAGTAGAAAAAAGAGGGATGACATAATTACAATGACCTCCGCCTTTCAAGGAAATCAGGAAGCATTTGGTTAGTGTTTGAAATAAAAAAAAAATTCCTGATGGTTTGTAGTTTCATATAAAGGAAAACTTTGCTTAGAATACAGAATTTAGACACTAGAATTAAGATTGATGAGAGATATTATTTTGTTTTTAAAAAAAGTTCAGAGAACATGAAGTAATGCCAAGACAACTTGGCAAAATGAAATGTGACTTAAAACTTGATGAAAATATTGAAAAGTTCAGACATTTGATTCATCCAAATATGTAATTAATTATGAGGATTTGGACTGAAGTGTGAAAGTTATATAGTTGATGACTAATTCAACATTTTTGAGAGCTTTCCATGTGCAACACAGGGACAATGCTTCAGAGACACAATGGGGAGCAAGATGCCACTATTATTCACTGTGGTAAATGCCTTTCCTCTTCCAACTGGGCTTCCATCCAGAGTACAACTCCCAACTTCCCTTGCAGTTCAGTATAATCTATGGGTAAGTTCTGGCCAATAGAATTGAGTGCATATGATGGACACTCCTTTTAGGTATACTTTAAAAGTCTAGATAGAACAGAATCTTGTAGTAAAAGAATTTTGGAGTTCCTAAGTCACCTTCTATGAGGCAGTTTACCAAATGTGTGATAAAATGTTATGGTAATTATGTCACTAGTGCTAAAATACTGAGATTTAAGCCACCTCATGTTATCAAACAAATATAATTATTAATTAACAATTGAACAGATATTTAGAGTCTATATAATTCTTTCTCACAGCAAGTGATTCTGGCCATAACTTTAAGAATTAGATTTTTTTTCCATTTCACATGAGTTTAATTAGTGCTTATGGAATACTGAATAACTTGGTCTCAATCATACAGGTAAGACAAATAGGGAAGCTATTCCAAATCACTGACATTTAAATATCCAGAATAAATGGGTATAGGACAAACATGGCAATAAAGCAACTGTTAAGCATATGATAAGTATTAATAAATCCTTCAGGAAATTCAAAAGAGGTAGCTAACATTCTAAGTTGAAGGAGCCACAAAAGGTCCTAGTGCAATGATACTCAACCTTCCTAATGCCTTTAATATAGCTCTTTGTGTTGTGGTGATCTTTAAGCATAAAATTATCCTGCTGCTACTTCATAACTGTAATTTTGCTGCTTTTATAAATTGTAATGTAAATATCTGTGTTTTCCAGTGTTCTTAGATGAACCCCCAAGGGGGTTGCAACCTCCAGGTTGAGAATCCCTTTTCTAGTGGAATTAAGCAAGATTTATTGCACTTGCAAATTATAAGAGAAATGACAAATTAAAAATGGAGAACTTTCCTGTAAAAATTGATATGCAATCTGAGTAGAGAACAGAAATAGGAAAAAAAATTGACTTTTGTTCTGATGTTTCAAGGAATGTTTGAGCAAGCAATGCAGTTTTATTATGCAAAATAGGGACTGGTAATTCAATACAAATCCAAAAAATTTTTACTGAGTGTCTAGCAGATGAAGGTCCTTCCAAAAGTGTACAGAGGATACAGAGGAAATATCAAGGACACAGTCCTTGCTGTAAATGCACTTGTAATCTACTAGAGGAAATGACCATACATGACTGCAACACAATGCTGAGCCAGATAAACATAAATAAGAATTGTACTGGGCTTCAGGAGATATGTGGCATGGGAAGTGACATGGGAAGGGCACGGGAAAGAAAGATGCCATTTCATACAGGAGGTGCAATGTCAAGATTGACCTTGGAGAAATTGTGTCACTATGTTTGGATATAGACAGATGAATTCACAGAGATAACAGAACTCCAAAAAGCAGTGCTTTATTAATATTTTGAGCAAGAACTACTGTTTTGTCAATGACTAAATCTTTACATGTGATTCTTATTTAAGGGGCAACAAAATGAATTTCCTACTTCCTATATGATGGCTAGGACATGGAAACAAACTTTTGTAGTGACACCATAGTAATAGAAATTACTATTTGAGCAAAACTGTCTAACATAAAATGGTTTACTCATATCCAGCACAACAAAACAGGAAGTGACAAACCTGAGTTTCATTTATATCACCACAAGCAACTAATAATCACATCACTGAGATGTATCACCATTGAAGGACCACGTACCATGAACAGGGCTTCATAATTTTCAATCATCTTCTGTACCACAGCTATGATGGCTGTGCTCTCTTCAGCTCTGGCTGAGCTCTGGACAGAATATTCTTTGTCTGATGACTTCTGCTTGTGGAGCAGGTTGGGTCCAAATATGGTAGCTAAGTTCAGAGATGTCATTTTGTTCCCAGTGACCTATGGGTGAAGAAAACACAAAGATTATTGAATTTTAATGCTGCTCTTTAAAATTCTAGTGGAGGGGTTTCAATAATCTATGATATATTTTCATTAGTAGTTTTTTCTTGCATGGAAAATATCACCTTTGTCAGAATCAAAAAGGGCATGGTAATATTCCATTTGATTCCTATTTTGGATTGAGGATAAAATTTCAGTGATCACATTGCTAGCACATTGAGTAAACTGTTGCAATTCTTAAGTGTTTATTGTAAAACTCTTCCTATTCAACATTACAAATCCATTTTTCCTTAAAAAATATTGATGTTCAGCAACCATCTATCAATGTGTCTCTTTATCTGGATCTTTATCAATACATACCATCTTCGCTGGTCCATCTACTCAGCGTATTCCTACACTAGGCTTGACATTTTTCATTGGTCAAAATTATTTTGAACATTTATAGCAACCATTATAGCACAGCCCTTATTTTAGAGGGCTTATATTATAGGAAGAAAATATACTGGTCATTCTTAGGTAGTGAGTACAAAGAATAAATCTATCAACTGCAGAGACTGCAGGACATTCACAAACACACACGTACACACACATGCACACACACATACTGGAAAAAAAGGAAACAGTTGTTTCTGGTGAAAAGAAGGCTCTCTTGAGTAAGGAGCATTTGCACAGTGTAGCACACAAAAGTACATTGGACATATTTTGGACTTCAGAGCAAGGGGATTTTGTATGGAGAAGGAAGAACTTGCCTGTTGGAAAGAGCATTCCATGGCCCTAGAAACAGCACTGGGGAGAGATCACATGGGACATTGTACCACAGTCCAGGTTTCAGAAGCTGGCTTCTGAACCACAATGGAAGCAGGGGTAAAGTATAGTTTCCAAGATTATCGTTGTAGAGAATAAGGGACCGCACTGGAGATGAGGATTCCGTGTTTAAATCACAGTAACAGAAAACAGATTGAGAACAGGCAAGGAATATGGAGGGATCCATTAGGGGCAGCTGATAAAACAGACCAAGAATGGGTCAGATATTTGGAAAATAAGAGAAGCAGGTGCTGGGAAGGTATGTGAGATTAGTTTCAGGTGTGTGATCTCCTGTGACAGATGTTCATCATGGCATTCTATTCATTCCCCTTTGGATTAGATTTGAGTGTGGTTCTGGTGGTCTAAATCAGAGCATTTGCAGGGTTGCATCTAGAACAGTCAGTGTAGATGCTTCTTCAAACACTCTCAAAAGCAGAGACAAAGAAGAAAGACACAAGGTGAGCAGGATGTGACACTGTCAAGGAAGCCCAGGATGAAGGCAACAAACTACTCTTTAGGGGCAAAAATGTTTTTTAAAAACTCATGTTCCAGGAGCCTGATACAGTTGTTCCCCGAGAGGCTCTGTCAGGGCCTGACCAATACAGATATGTATGCTTGCAGCCTACCATTGGACTGAGCACAGGGACCCCAATGGAAGAGTTAGGGGAAGGACTGAAGAAGCTGAAGGGGCCTTATCTGGTATCAGTGGGAGGTGAGGCCCTTGGTTCTGTGAAGGCTTGATACCCCTGTGTAGGCATGCCCACGCTAGGGCGGTGAGACAGAAGTGGGTGGGTGGGTGGGGGAGTACCCTCATAGAAGCAGAGTAAGGGAGGATTGGATGGGGGTTTTCAGAGGGGAAACTGGGAAAGGGGATAACATTTGAAATGTAAATAAATAAAATATCCAATTAAAAAAAAACTCATGTTCCATATGTTGATAAGTAGAAAGCCCGGGCAAGCATGTAGTCTTCATCCCACCAGTCTCCAGACCCAGTTGTTCAAATGCTTTTGTAAGTACCTATTTGAACAGACACCCATGGTATAGCTGTTGGGGATTTTTTTTCCCTGAAAGCTAGAGTCTCACTTCGTAGCCTATTTTGTAACTTGCTTGTTGTCTCTTACAAACATGTTGCATCTATCTCTCAATTTGAAATAAATTTCATTCTTCTCTTTTTAAGTAAGCAGCCCATTGCATAAACTGATAATGATTTCTTTTAAGCACAGCCAAATGATATGCCTTGGTGTCATTTTCGGTCTTCTGTTACTATAAATAAGGTACAGAAATACCTACAAAAAGACATCTTATGTGCTTGGCTGAGCACTGTCTTGAGAGTCATTTCTCTAAGATAAATCATTACAATCAGGAATAGGAGCATTTTTAAAAGCTTGATAATCCTTTTACTTGCCTTTTTTTCACATGGGAAGGAAAGTCTGGCTAAATATCTCTAATCAAGTGTTTATCTATCATGACAGTAGTAAAATTTAGTGACAGACTGTTCTTTGCTTCAGGTACTGTCCTATGCATGGTAGATTATTAAGCATAAGTGGCCTTAGAACATTAAATTCTAGTAGGTTCCCTTTACTTTTAGTTGTGCCAACCACAGGTCATTCCACATGGAGCTTTGTAGGGCAAAATTTCCCCCAGTACTATTGGTCTCTGTGAATTTTCATTTCTCTTGTTAACATCAGCTGAGAATGCTGATTACTGTCAGGATAAAGATGCACCCCCAACCACAGGAAGATCCACACCATCTTTGAGACAGTATGCATTTGCCCAGCATAGGATTCAGGAATCCTCATGGAATAGCCAAGGAGAAGCCCCTAAGTCTGCACTGAACTGGTGAAGTACTCACCACAGAACTCGGATTGCTTTATTTTTAGAAGGCAAGGCCATTTTCAGGTAAACAAGTCACCACCAAGGAAAAGTATTCCCTGTGGTAAACTTCACAAAATCAAAGAGACAATACCTTTTCTCTGGGACCTTTCGATATTTGGTCTTTGTTTTATTTCATTGACATGAAGCCTCATAAGTTTTTATTCTAGTTTTCAAACCTCTTCCTGGAAATTCATGGTTAAGGAGTAAATAAAATATGTGTCATTTCCCAGTTCCTCCTTTCAGAACTTGGAGGCATCAGGAAAACTTCCCCATTCCCCATAGAGTTTCTCTCTCTCTCTCTCTCTCTCTCTCTCTCTCTCTCTCTCTCTCTCTCTCTCTCTCAACATGAAGAAACAGAAGATTTTGTTTTCAGTTAAAAGAATGTTTAGTACAAGGACAATCCAGAGCTCTGTTTCCGCTCTTTCCTTCTCTGGTTGCTATTCTGGGAATGCAATACTATCCATCTGTAAAACTGCACATGGATTCCAGCTGCAGCCCCAGCTGCTGTGGTTTGTTCTCCTCATTTTATGTTTTGTTTTGCTGTTTATGAAGCTGTGATGGAGACTTGCTTCTGGTTATCTCCCACCTTTGCTCCCCATATTTTAATATATACTCATATGGACATTCCTTACTTAATTACTTAAAATATATAAGGTTTCTCTAAGGTATTAGGAGTACTCAAACCCAGGTCATTATTGCATGATTTAGTTAGCTAGCCAATTCCAGGAAATCTTCTATCTTCACTAAGTAATCATCCCAGATTATTTCTAAGCACCTTATAAATAGCTCACATGTATTAAAAGTCTAGTATGTCCAGACATCGTATCTAGGGGCTTTCCACAGACATTCTCAGTTCTTTCTCTAGATAAGTTATGAGTACAGCAGCTGTGCTGTGGTCATTATTTTATAGATAGTGGGCAGTAAATCCAAGAGCCAGGAGCAGGTGGAACCATAGGGAATGAAACCATATGTCTGTGCTAGTGCCAGCCTTTTTTACATCATGTGAGTGTACTTCATCCTATTCAACTTCTATGACAGACTCTATGACACCATGGGCAGAAGGGAAATGAGGTTTAAGGCAAGACTAGAAGATGGGAGGCAAAATCTTGTTGAAGTTCCAAAGCTAACTTTTTTGTGTTCTAGAAGCAACTATCTCCTCAAAGATCAAGAACTATAGCTCCACATCGGTTCTTTGTTGCTTCTCATATAGTTCTTCTACAAACTTAATGCCAGCGGTGGACACTTTCACCAAATAAATGCCTAGTCACACCACATTTTTTCTCCAATACCAGCAGTCTTACACATTGACAAACCACCATCAGGGGGCTTATTCTTATTTTATTCTTACTATAACCTCTTTTTTTTTAAGGTGGGAAATGAAATGTTTCTTAAACCTGCAAAATTCTTGTTTCCCCTAAGTGGCAAAGAAAATACCAAGCCTAACAGAATGGAATAAAGAAAACTAACACAAGAGAACAAATTAAATAAAATATTGCCATTTCCCCCAAAATACCCTCAGTGGGTAGACCAACAACTTTCCTCAATATACTTACATACATTTTAGTATATATCTTCATGATCTTACCAACTAAGAGTACATTGAATTTTAAGCATATCTTAGAAAGGACGTGATGTTTTCACTTTGCAGATGAGGAAGTGTTGGCCTTCCTGAGCCTTGCTTCTGCTTCCCCCGCCCCTTCCTCTTTCACAAAGACAGGGCTCTGGCAAAGCTTTGTGAGCCTTCAGACTAATTTTACTATTCGGAGTCAGTTTTCTTCCATGTTGCAATCTGTAAAACTGTGATGGTCTAACAAATGGCTAACACAAACTAACAAATAAGTAGAAGAGCTAGACAAATGCTCTGTTCTTTGACCCCAATTTACAGTGTGGTATATTGCCCTCCTATCTGCTTCTGCCTATTCTGTATTCTTTACCTGTTCATTCAACTACAAAAGTCTAAGCAAGAAACCTCTCTTTTGTTCCTCTACCCCTACCCTTACTTTTATTCCTATGCCATGCTTACATGGCCCATCTTCTCAATTCCCCATGAGCTACTTAAAAGGTGGCTTTTACTCAGCCTTCTCCATGGAGCCATTTGCAGGTCTTCAAGTTCATGACTATCCCTTTTCTCAATGTCTGAAGAGATTTGGTACTATATTTCTTTATTTTGTTTATCTTCTGTCTTATCTCCCCCTACCTTCTAGACTCCTGGATTCTCTATTGCCTTTGATATAGAAGCTTCCTAACACTCATCCCTCCTCTCCTATCTCTCTCTGTCTCTCTCTTTCCTCTCTCCCTTTCCCCTCTGTGTGTGTGACTTTAATCTACTGCACAACATATTATCTGTTTCACAATGGTCCCAAAGTTCATATCTCAACAGGATGGAGAATCTTCCCACAGAAACATCCAATACTCTGTGAACATGGTCTAATTTCCTTCCAATCCCTCAGTACTAATCTGTTACTTAAGTCCAACACAGCTGCTTCTTTACACGTACTTCTAACCTGTCCAAAGAAGTGATGTTGTCCTTCCATTTTCCCTGCTTTCTTAACTCAGCAACTTAGTCTGGCTATACTTAAAGACAGCAAAACATTCACTAGTTGCAAAATCCACCTGATCATCAGCCACTATGACTTTGTATAAATGGCTGAAGGAGATCCTTCTGCAAGAGCTATTTTCTGTTACTTACTGGGGTACTGTCCTAAAAACTCTGCAAATCTACAGTGACTACAGGGTATATGGAACATCTCCAGAGTTGTAAACTATACAAATATGCCACCTATATTACCATAAGAGGAAGCTCCCTGGAGGACATGGGCTAAGTTACCTAACCACTGTCTCTCAGTTTCCACCCCTCAAAAGTGGGCACAATGATATTTATCTTGCCTAATAGAAGGATTACGTACTATGGCACAAAACCAACACATGATAGAGGTAGTCTAAAATAGTAACTAGGATCCTAGCAGGTTAAAATTAATCTGTATTTTCATTTATATTTTAATCTACATTAATCTATATTTCAATCTATATTGTCTTCTTTGTGGCATGAGTAATGGAGTCTTGTTGAGGTTTGAATGGAAAACTGTGTGCCTGAAAATTATTTTTAAAAGGTAATATAGTAGCAAGTTGGACTGGACTTTCTGCTTTCCTCCATGCCTTCTCAATCACCCAAGACCCAGCTCTTTCCTTCTCACATAGTACTTAAGGAACACCAGAGAGGCAATTGGCATACCTTCCAATCAGGATTCTGTTTCCACTCAGCTATTAGACTCCATGGCTTCCATTATCTCTCTAGTCCATAAAAGCTGACACCCAGACGGATAATGTAACTATGTAACAATTATGAGAATTATAGTATACCCAAGGAAGAGCTGTGTATGCTGAAATAAGGTGTCAGGACCATATGATGAAACCTGAAGCCAGTGAGGGTTTCACTAATTATAACTTCTACAGAGAAAAGTGGCTACCTCTGGAAAGTTTAAATTCTGTTCTCAAACTCCTGGTGGGAAGGGGGAGAAGGAAGGAAGGATTGCTTTTCTGAATTATGGTGAAAAAAATTCACATGTCCATTCCCTGTGGGAACAAAATCCGACAAGCATGGAACTGAGTTCATCAGATGCCTGAGCTCTGCTCAATAAGGATTTAAACAACAGCACATATGGTTAAGATTGGAATGCCCCTGGCTTCCTTTTGTTGATTTACAGTGCATGTTAACCTATAAATGGGTTTGAGGCCTCAAGGGAAAACCAAAGTCAGAGAGAAGTGTGACTGTGTGAAAACAAAGAAGGAACCAGGCTCTCCTATGCGGGTGAGGATTTCATAGGGTTTCAGCTAGCATGCATTGCGCCTTTTGACCAATGGTGAAACTATAAAACCCTTGAAAGTATAAGTGTAACCGAAGAGAACCACAATCCCCAAAATTTCATATGGGAAGAGGGACCATACTAGTCCTGAATAAGGACCAGTTCGCACTAGAATATGCCTAAATGGTCTATAGGACTTCTGCAAATGTGCCTTTAATATTTGACTTCATGTGGCACTGCCATAAAGGAGCTTCCAGTCCCCTCTACACCTGATTCTAAAAACAGAATAGAAGGCCCATCTCATTCAGCAAATGCCTGTTTTGGAGGCATGGTTGAAGTAGTGAAAAGTCCTCCCTACAGTAATGCAGATGAAATAAGAGGGGATGCCATGCTTTTAATAGGTCAAAGAATGAAATTTTTCTCACTCCCACATCCTAATTTTACACATTTCCAACTCTTCTCTAGTTAACTGTTTATGTTCCCCTCACAAATGGAAAAGGGCAGTCTCATTTGGAGAGATCACTGAAACAGCAAGGAGGTCAGCAGTTCATGTGTTTTCAGGTACTGTCCCCTCCGAGAAGGCACTGGGCAGCACTATTACATAAATGTCAGACAACCTGTGATTGGATTTATAATGACCACAAAAGCAAATCTTTTGGCATGTCAATTATGTATAATCTACTTTAAATGGAGGTGGGACAACCCACTCTAAATGTAGGTGATATCCTTCCACAGGCTCGGGTCCCGACTGAATGAAATGCAGAAAGCAAGTTGGCTGTCAGCAGTCACCTGTACCCCTCTTTTTCACTATAGACACCCTGTGACTACCTGCTTCTTCTTCCTGTAACCATGTCTTCCATGTATGATGAGCAAACCCCTCCTTCTGTAAGTTTGCTTTTCTCAGGTATTTTGATGAAGTCAGGAGACAAGTAGCTAATGCAAGTGGTAGAGTGGCATGATTCCCAGTTGAAATTTATGGTTATATTGATGGTTTGCACCATAACAGTAACAGAACAATGGATAAACAATCGAAAGGAAGTCACTCTCTTTATGGTAGCATACCTCTTGTCCATCTTTGCTGACATTATCATCGGCATGTCCGGCCACAATGGAGAGGAACTGAAGGAGGCGGTGGAGGGTGTCGCAGTTGCAGGGAGGTAGAAGGTAAATGAGGAGTTGCAAGGTGCCCAATTGTTCCTCAGGCTCCAACACTACAGAAGGAAGAGAGAGGCACTCCAAGTAAGACCAAGAGGAGTTGACACTGTTTTGGACACCGAGGACAACTTTCTTCTCTGCTACATTAAGAAAGAGGTTACCTAGCCAGCCTTACTCTGTCTTCACACATTTTCCCCACTATTTTAGCAGCAGAGCTACAAAACCCTATGAAAGATATAGAGACAAGGTGGGCATCTAGGTAAATCATGAGAAAGATAATTCCATTTGCCTTATTTCCATCACCCAACTTTTCCCTATTCATTACTCAGTATAACTTAATGATTTTTAGTGCATACGGATGAATACCTACTAACAGTGGTTGAGAATTGGTGAATGTTCTGAAATCTTTTATAATCCTCTTATATAAGGAACAATATACAAGAAATAGACTTTTTGTTGGCCATACCCATGACATTTATGACAAAGATATTGTCTTCTTTCTCAGTCATAATCTCATCAGAATTGCTGTATTGCAAGAAGAGATGAAGAAGAAGAAATACATCTTTAGTATTTCCCTTCTCCACCTCATTCTGTTTACTTCTCTGGGTCTGTGTGTGTAGCCAGATAACAGCTACTTTGAAAGCAGGGGAAGTGACTGAATTGTGACATTTGCTTCCACTGAAATGCTCACTGCTTTCTTACTCTGGATTCTCTGGCTCCCTCCTTCCTCATACCAGAAGCCATGATTCATTTTTAGGCACTGACTCAAAGCAAGCTCCTTCCAGCACTTCAAAGCATCAACTTATAGCACTTTCTACTTTCTTGGGGTCATTTGAAAACATCTGAAATTCTTGACTTTTCCCATTTGTTTTAGTTCAGCTTTCTTCTTAGTAGTTCTCCCTAGGGTTTATCTCAGAAAATCCCTCAAATAGCCCATTCATTAGAGACCAATAAAGAGAAAACCAGTTATCGGAAAACACATGAACAAGATTTTCATGAGTGAGCTGGACACCCCAGTATTCCAGGATGCTTTCCCACAAATCTGGCTCTATTACGTACAGAGAGTGTTGATAAATGCAGTGTATAGCTCCCTTGTGAGAAGGGGGTCAGGCATGTCTCTGAGGAACTCCTTTAACAAGGCTGCCACATCGTGAACACTGTGCTCCTCTTCCAGACAGACATCAACCCCACGGTCAAATTCCTCACGCAACTGAAAAATCAATGGTTCAAGTGTCAGTTACAAAAGATTCATAGGGCTAATATAACAAGAAGCTTCATGTAACAATGATATCTTAGAACCATCTAATCTCAGTGTTTAGTGCTCACCAAAGACAAGTATTTTCATGGACAGTATCTGGCAATTAAGTCTTCACAGATCAAAAGAAGGTGAAAAAAAGAAGCCACACGCCACCTTGAGCTATAGACTCTATACATATTAGTTATGAATACATATCTATTTATCTCTATAGACATGTGAATGTGTTATAATAAAACCAGTTGTGAATTTGTTGTTAATGGTGTTTTCAGAGGAGTGGCTAATAATAATCAGGAAGTTGAATGTAAGGGCTGAGGGTTAGAAGAGAATTTAAGTCAAGTGTAAATGTGAGAGAACTATTACACAACACTTGGGCATATCACCAAACACATCCTATTGGAATTTGGATAGTTTACTAGAATACCAACAAAAAAATTCAAGATTATTTGACAAATCACAAAACTAACAATGTAGATGAGATCTGCATGATGAAGGCTTAAAAGATCATCTGTTGAAATGAAAGTTATCCCTAGTTTGTTAGTATAGACTTCTGAGCAATTACGAGAAAGATTCTTTGCCTCAATCATTCTACCAAGCCTCTTAAAATGAATAGCAGCAGAAAACATGGTAACAATGTGGCAGAAATAATAATATCATGCTCTGCTTTGCATCTCTGACAACTTGATGTCCCTTGTGCATTGCTCTCTGTTGTATAAATTCTTATGCATGGCTAGACAGTGCAATAAACTTCTGTAAGACATATTTTGTTTCTTCAATCATTCATTCATTCATCTATCCATCCATCTATCCATCTATTGAGGATTCATTACATTTTGCTGGATTCCAAGTGCTATTATAGGTCCTCAAAGTACACAAGTACACTTGCAAATAAAGAGATAAAGTCCTTATAGTTCCTTGATCCAGTAGACTAGTAGAGATACAAGGTAAGCAGATAATAGCACAAATGACAAGTTCTTACTTTAAACATATTCATATCCCTGTCTTGCCTCTGTGGGTACAGGAGATATAGAGGTCAAAGAATGATGGTGGGTGTTTTCCTTTATCACTGGAATTTTTATGCCCTTTAGACAAACTCATTCCCTGAATTGAACCTGGAGAGGTTGCTGTTTCATTGCAGTAAGCTAGGAGACCATTGAGCTCAAGGGATCCTCTGTTTGTGCTTGCCCTCTGAATCCTAGTGCTGAGGTTATGTGGCCATACCATGCTTTTTATGTGGGTGCTGGGGATCTGAACTCCAGCCCTCATGCTTACACACCAAGAGCCACTTCCCAAGCCCTAGCTCTTACTTTATGAAGAAAAAGTGCAGGGTATGGAGAAGTAACATAAAAACATAAAATAGTGACTTAAAGCGTATGCCATACTCAAATATAGTTCTAAGTTACCACTAATTGCATCACATTGAGTGAGTAGTCCTTAAGTAGATCCCGGTACAAAGATTTTCCACCTTTTTTATGGATCCAAAAAATGGTAATGAACAATTGCTGGCAACCATCATCTGTCTACCTGGTAAAAGTACTTATCACTGTCCTCAATTGCTCACTTATTTGAGACAACTTTCCATCAGCATTTACAAGACAGCCAGAATGAAGAGGATGCCCATAGCACTACTGCAATCAAGATAGTTGAGATACAACATGATACTGTCCTGAACACACATATGTGACACACACACACACACATGCACACGCACACACACATGTACCCTATTCCTCAGAGAGCAAGAGAGAGATAGAGAGACAGACAGACAGACAAAGAGAGACACAGAAAGAGAGACAGAGACAGGGAGAGACATAGACACAGAGAGAGATGGCAGAAAGGGTAGATGTGAGTGTATAAGGCATTTTCCTATCATATTTTGGTAAAATTGGCCACTACACAATTATTTTCTATTTACTATCACTTGCTGATTAGTTAGGCATGTTTTGAATCTCCTTCTTTTCCTGCTTCAGAGACGTTTTTATCAGATAGTTTCCTTTAGCTACGCATGGAATGGACATGTTCAGACATTTACTTTCACTTGTTTCATTCCAACTCCATCTTTCCAAGCTTCTGAGTGATGTTTCATCTCCTGGGTCTTAATTATATTATAGCCAGTCAGAGGGTAAGGAAAAGATAGTCAGAAGAGAATCTATATAAACTTGAACTTTCTACCTAGTAATTCCATTAAATACCAGCTGAAACAGACAACATTCAGTATTCACTTACTTGTCTTACTCTCTTTTTTGAGCTTCCAACTCGGAATATCCCCACTGTCTGGAGGCCTATAAATAAGCAAATAAAACCAAAAGTTTTTTTCTTTTTCTGCTTGAGATTCTAAATAAATTCTATGTAGAAACAGTGCAGAATATTTGTACAGAGCTGTGCATGTAGACCAGCAGTGACTACACAGTATTCAATGGCATCCAATTCATCTCGAAATACATAGATCAACCTTTAAACATCAGAGTTATTTTACACTAAATGTTTGAGATGATATATTGCCCTGTGTGATTATTGATGTTATAGGTCAGAGAGATCTTCTTTATACACAATAGTCCTATAATTCTAAATATATGACATGAGTCTAAGATGATAAAAAATGCGAACAAAGATACACTCACAGGGTGGTTCAGTGTAGGACTATTTATAAAAGAAAGCAAGCTTATGAATTTGGAGCTAATTTGAGTACAATATTCTGCATTCATTTTGAATGACATCTACAAAAAATTGTATATACATGAAATCTCTGACTTACAATCAAGGGAGAGGAGTGGCATTCTCTGTATATGCATATATGTATGTATGTATGTATGTATATATGTATGTATGTATGTATGATGTATGTATATCATCTATATATCATCTATCTATACCTATCTGTAGGTATTCTCTGCATATAGCTGCATGCACATGGTATACAAGGATAACCTCAGACCCACACAAAGATATAAAATAATCAAAATCTTTTAAAAAGTTTGATCTTCAAAGTAATTTAACAATCTCACTAGCACAGATTAGAAATTTCAACAATAGTCATTTAATGACATTGAATTTTCAGGCAACATCCACATCAGGTTCCCAAATTGTGAATCTTAATCTGTGTTTTCTTCTTCCTCTAATTTTCAATCTCCCTAAACTATTGATCTGGTAAAGAAATGGCATTGAGTTTCCTCTGGAGACATTCCCACTTGTCAAGATTTGGATATTTCGTGATGCCATTTGTATGGGTCCCTTCTTCCCTTAACTTCCCAATAACATGAGAGTTAAATAAAGCACAAAGTTTTTATGGCCAGCTGTGATTATCAGGGTTAAGAATATTATATAAGATATATTGTATTCTTCCTTCAGAAAACACAGATGTTTCTCCATTTTATTTCTTTCTTTTGGAGACAGGATCTTACTGTGTGAACCAGGATCATCTCTAGCTCACAAAGATCCACCTGTCCCCACCTCCTGAATGCTAGGATGAAAAGCATGTGGTACCATAGGTGGCTTCCATTTTCTTGAAGAACCTTTGTTATCACTACTGAGGAGTACTACCTACTTTTTTTTTTTTTTACTGTTAGTCCATTTTCTCTTCATAATCAGGTATGACAGTGGTGCTAGTTTAGAAGTGCTGGTGGCCATTTGAAACCACATGAATATAGTTGATCTAAGAGTAAAGCCAGTAAACAGAGAGGTCTTGAATCTTGAATTCAGACTTGCAGCTTATAAATAAGGATTACAGGGTATTGGATCAGGTAGGAGAACAGTCTTTTTAATCTATTTTCACCTGGATTTCTTTCATCTGTGGCTGAAAGAATTATGACTAGTACCATATATCATTAAATGGAAAGGATATAAAACGTTATAACCTTACTTCTTTCTAACCAGAAAGTAATAATAAAGTAAATGCTTGGTAGTTCTCCTCATAGGGCCTTTATGTATCTTAGGCATTCTGTATTTATCATTTACATTAGTATTAATTATTGTATGACTGCATGGTATCAATGATTCTTGATTTATCTCAAAAATAATAGTTTTATTTGCCTTTTGATACTATTTTATGTGCTTATTTTGTCTCTGTACATATGTTGTAACACATCTTCCGTGTCTGGAAAGACCAGAAGAGGGAGTCAGATCTTCGGAATCTGGAGTTAAGGATGGCTGTGAGCTACTTCGTGGGAACTGGCAACTGATTTCAGGTCCTCTGTTACAGCAGCATGTGCTCATAACTACTGAGCTATCTCTCCAACCCTAAGTACTAATACTTTTAGTTGTGTTTCCAAGGGGTTTTTACTTTTTAATTTTTTGTTTGAAAATACAGTAGCATAAACATCCCATTCATCAGTTCTTTTTCTTAAAAGTGTCACTCTGAAGTTCTAGATGATTTGAGAGAATTGTATTATGTGGCTGGCTATCACTTATTTACATGTGTACTATGGACACTTTTCTTGGGGATAAGGAATCTACCCCACCTCCTTATTACTGTTATTAATTTGCTTCCTGAGACCAACATCCAACCTAATTTATATTTTCTACTTCTTTACAAATCCTAGAAATGATATTCAATTCACAGTAGGATACAACATCATATTTTTTCCTCTGTAAAAAGACCTTAAGTACCTCCTTCAAAATGTATGGACTGATTTAATTAATTAGTACATACGTAATACTTAGAATAATCTGATATGTGCTATTATTTAAAGAAAAGTTATGAATTGACTCTATAACTCTTCTTCTATATGCAAAATAGAAAAAATAACCTGCCAATTTATAAATATTATCATCAGCTAAGTTTATATTTCTTATTCTTGATGGCTTCTGAGTACCTGAATTTCTACAAAATCAAGATATCAGAGGGGAAGTGTCACATAGGTAGGACTGTTCCTTTAGGTATATTTCTCCAAGCTATTCTAACATGTTTTGGCTTTTGAATTGGATTTTTTAAAGATGGAACAATTGTATTGGTGGATTTCAGAGAATCATAACCAGTCCAAGTACCAATACAATGACCACTTTTGGATAGATAATGCTTCTATCTGACATAACCTTAGAAGTGATTTTTCCTCACAGACACAGAACAGTTTAGCTATTCTATAACCAGGACTTGAGGCAGTCACTGAAAAAAAAAAAAGGTGGACACTGAAAAAGATACTGATATCACAAAGAACTGCAACTTTGTTGAGTCCTGTCTCAGGAACTGATGTGATCATCTCTCACCTCTTTTCATCAGAAAATGAAATAGAAACCAAACCAAGAAGTACCCAAATCTCAACTTAGAGATGTCATGAAATGAGAACAGGCATAATGAGCATTGGGTCCCACCCTAAACCCAGCCTGAATCCCAAAAGCATCCCTTAACTCCCACTTACGCTTTTGTCTGCCTTTTGAAACCTTCTGGAAAATTGAGATGCTTAAGGAATTTTAAATTAAGGATAGAGAAGACATTTGAAATGATATATAAGTGTAGAATGGGTGGGCACTTACATATAGATGGAGCTAACAAAATTTTTCAAGAATAATTTTGGATAGGGTAGGAAAATAGTCTTTGATAAATACTTAAAAGACCAAAGTGGCACGTGTCTTCTATTAGTCATTTCAAAATCAAGCTAATAAAGTGTTAAGGAAGAAATGCTTTTTAAGTTGGTATTTGTCTTATTTTGTTTTGAGACAGGGTCACATAGTAAGACAAAAACAACGTCCAAAATACTATATAAAATCCTTTACTTTTTGGAGTATTAAAGTTTGCTATTTTTGTTATTTGTTTGGAGTATTAAAGTCAATATCTATTTGAATTTGAATGTGTATCCTATTATTCTAGGTTCATCTGATAGAAATATTATGAGCACCTGAAATACAGACAGAACCTTGCAGCTTAAATCTTACTTTTAGGTCCAAAGTATATATGAAATATTCTGTCCTGAAAACAAAACCTACTATTTAAATATGTTTAAGTCATTTCTTTATCCAGTGATTTTTACACATACCGAATAGATTAAGCAATTTAAATACTTCTTTAATAGTTTTTCTACCAAACTTTGTTTTCATAATTAGGAAATAAATGACAATGTTCACACTTTGTTTTATACTTTTTCCCTTCTTTTCTTCCTTTTTTTTTCTTTCTTTATTGTAGGACTGAGAATTTAACCTAGGGCATTGTGCATTCTACGAAAGTGCTACACCATTGAGAAGCATCCTGAACTCTCCTTTTAGTTATCATTTTGAGATAGATTTTTACAACGTTTCCCAGGAAATCCTTGAATTCACTCTGTACCACAAGAAGACACAGGAAGATTTTGAACGTGAAAACTTCCTGCCCAGCTGCCTACTTTTCTGGGATTGAATGTCTATAGCAAGAGGCCCTGGAGAATCTTGTTCATTTTGCTCAACAAAATTATAACAAACACATTATCTTTAAAATAAATAAGCAATTAAGGATGTTTTCTCAGGTCCGTAGTGTGTGGTAAATCCATAGCAAATAAGGATATTATCTGTATGGCATTTTGGTGAGCCAAATATCTAAATTTCAAAAACAAATTAAAGAACTATTCATCATATTAAAGTCATCCTTTTAACAGGAATTGAGTTGTAAATGGATGGCTGGAGACATTAAGTGTAGATATGTACAAAACGCAAAACTTCATTTGCCAAAAAAAATGTTGTAAATAAACTCAAAGAACATCCACAGGACTTTGCTCTATTTTAAGGAGATCCTAGTCCAACACAAGTGATCCTTTCCTAAAACAATTGCTCAGAGCCCCTTGTGAGGACTCTTAGGATTGGAGAATTTCAAATAGCATCAGACCTCCTAGTCTTGTTGATCCTAGTAACTTCTTAAGTCAACACTTATATGGTGTACTTTATTCATCAAAGGAAGAGTTGTCTAGCACTTTCTCAAAGAAACACAGAATTGAATATAGGGATGATGCTTGGATCACTGATGGCTGATGACAAGTCTACTTACCATGTTTTTCCAGATGCTGACAGCAGCTGTCTACCAGCCTGGGGACCTGCCTGTAAATAGGATTCAGACTTAGCTTCTTATCTCTGGCCTTCTCTTTTTTATTCTGAGCCTCAGCAGGCAAGGAGAGCTGTAAAGCTTCTAGTAGTCGAGACTGGTTGTCATCCAAATCGGTGATGGAATCCACAGACATAGCGCCCTGTAAGTGATGCACAGACTTGTAGAAGGGACAGGCAACAGAACAAAAAAACCCAGCTGCTTGTAGAGGCCATTCAATAAAAATTCATGGAGGACCATATCTCTCAAAAGATAATACTGCTTGATGTAGTTATGTTTTTTATTACTGACATATTTGCTTATTGCTGACATACTAAGAAGAAAAACTAAATGCCCTTTAAAGAGCTAGGAAATCTCTACAACATAGGGTAAGTATTGTTAGCTATGATTTCAATACACAGACTTTTCCAAGTGGAAGACAAGAGATGGGAAACATATGATTAAAATATTTTGATTCAACCACTTCATGTTTTGAAACACAAAATGCATACTCAATGAATGAGGTAAAGTTATAGAAGTCTTGTGAATAAAAAAATTTCTCAACTATAGCTCTAGTAAGAACATTTTAAACACAAGAAGATTCAAACTGAATGTTGTGTTATATGCCTGTAACCCAAGCATATAGGAGAGTATGGCCATCCATCCTGGATGAAGTGTGTGGTAAGAAGTTAGCTATTAGAGTCCTGGTAGGGCCTGTACAGAAAAAGGGACACTAGGAAGTCCATTGCCTAGTTCCTAGGTTCTCAAAAATCTCTATTTTAGAGTTTTTGGTGCTACTGTTATTTGGATTTATAAACAGTCTAAGACAATTGCAGGCTTAGAAGAACAAATTCATCTGGAAAATTGAAATATTCCATAATTTTGTCAGCTTTTCCTCTTTAAATCATAGTCAATATCATAAAAAATAGCAGGGCCTCGGGTCTGCCTACTTTGGAACAGCTCTTAAATGTTAGTAGCTGTATATTTAACTAGGGCAGTCTTTAATGTCTGGAGGTGGCAAATATTTCCAGCCCAACACCTAAAAGAAAGGGAAAGACCTTTTTAGTGTCATAGGACATGCAGTAACTATGCTGATTACCACCCATGCGGCTTGGCAAACTCAGCTTTGTAGGTTTGCAGTTAACAGGCAAAGAGCCCAGAGTTTAGAAGGCAATGCACACTGCGTCACTGGCACCACATTGATTCAGCATGGATTTTTAACAAGACTGCATAGAATTGTACAGTTGCATTTAAGGGGGAGACAAATTCTATTGTGGCCCATAGGTTGCAGGGTATACTTGTCTGAGCAGGAAGTCTAGCAAGACATCAGGAGATAATAAAAGACCAGCATCAATGGCAGTAGTGTGGAATATTTGTGTACAAAGTTAACTAGGAGGGAAAGGGAGGTTAGCTGCCACATGGACACTACTGGTTATTCCCTATTGCAAGAGATATCTACAATGTGTCAACTTTTCATATTAGTAGAGATTCAAAGGGTAACCTTACTCATTTTCAGTTTTTTCAGAGTCGGAGGAGATCCTGGCCAACTCACCCTTCTCCTGACGCGAGGAGCTGGTTCCGGAGTGTTCGGGGATGTAGACTCATTTGGTGTTTCTGAGGTTGAGCTGAGAGATGAGTTACTGCTTGAGAGTTCTTTGTTTTGTTTTTTATTCCCAAATGGGAGGAGAGAAGATACAAAATCCGATGCATCCTTCTGTTCCTCCCTCTGCATGTCTTGCTTCAGTTTATATGCCCGATCATTAGCAATGACTTGGGATAAGGGCATTCCAAATGCCTGTGGGATGAATTCTACAAGGGAAAAAATTAAATATTTACATCCAGGAAAGGTCCAGACAGGAGAGCATGTTCATTTACAGTTCATCCAGAAAAGTAGACAAAGTCAAATTATCATTTTCCAAAAATTGATGCATACTCGGATGGCTTTGTATTGTTGAACAAAATGGATCAAGTTTTCATTTCAGTGAAAGAAGCTAGTAGGTACAAACACACACTTTAGAATAGGAGGTCTCTAATATTTCTTCAGGCACTCAAGTCTGTTTTAAAGAAAATAATTTTCCTAAGAATTTTGACATTTGAACAGAATATAAACAGTACTTCATACTCATGAGCACACATCTTTGCAAACTTACTCTTCAATTTATATGCTTTAGAAGTCTTTGAAGGCATAAGAAAGCCACAACAAATATTGATTGACACCTACTATTTGCTAGGTCAAGTTTCACAATTTGGGAGAGTGCTAAAAATGAGACCTCAAGTCCTTTCTCACAAGGGGTTCTGAGGTAGGGAGGAGACGTGCAGAATCAGACATGTAAATAATTATAAGATATTGACTTTGATGTAAATAAAAGAAAGATGAACAAACCCACGGTTGAAAATCAGTAGATATACTTTAAGATATGCTTAAGGCAGTGTAGGAAGTAATGACCTAAGGGGCAGAAAAGCAATTTAGGAACACTTTAAGAAGTTTGTACCCATCTGGGTTACAGCACTCCCTTTATGATCTAGACTCAGACTTCCTGATGATCACATGCAGACGTGAACTTGACCATAATATAGCTTGTGGGAGACCCAGGATATTTTGGAATTCCTTACTAGGGATCATTTGGGAAAGAGGCACAATACAGAACTCTTTGGCTTCATTTGGCAATATATACAGCTACTGTCTGTATCACTGTAATCAATCCATGTGTATTCATATATATTAAATACTCAGTGATAGACATTTTATTAGTAGCATTTTAGATTTATATGAGAAGTATTAATATTCAATTAAGTACATTATTCTTGTTAGCCTCAAAATTACATATCTTACAGCCTCAGCAAATTGGAGCTTAGGAGAGCCCTGTTTTTTTTTTTATAAGCCCTGTGATTGAAACTGAAATGATCAAGGGAAAATAACTCTAAGGTTATTTGTTCTTTTAGCAAAAAGCTAACATTAAACCAGGTGGAAAGAGCCTTTAAAAGGTTTTCCTGCTTGATCCATGGTAACATTTTAAGCTAGGCTAATAGCCAAGTCTCCATTAAGAACAGAAATGGTACTTTAAAGTCATATACCTCTGATCCCATCAAAAGGTGCAACTTGTTTTGAAGTAAAATATCCTAAGTTCATCTGCAGAATTTTCAGAGGAACTTGCTCTATCAGTGAACTATGGGGCATATGCCAGTCTAAAGTGCTATGCCTTTCGTTTTTGAGGTAAGAATATCACTGCATTCCTATCGCCAGCAAAACTAGAGGCAAAGATCAGTTCCAGATGATAGTCTGTGCACTTGGACGATTTCTTATAATAATCAGATATTCTTCACAAAGTTTGGACAGCCACATAGAAGATACAGGTATGACTTAGGGATAGAAACAACAAAGAGGACTTTGAAACAGATCATGTGACATGGGTCTGGTAATGTAGGCACATGCATGACAGAGACTTGCTCTACAATGGGGGTTCTTGGGTCCTCTCATAAACATTTTTTCATATAAGGAAACCCAATTAAAGCTATTTAGTGATTCCCAGTATCTCTGGGGAAAAAGACATTTTACTTTGGAGCCTACAGTTTGCCTATTTGTAGGTGTGTGCATATGCATGCAAGTGTTCACAGAGGCCAGAATAGAGTGTTCGATCCTATGGAACTGGATTTACATGGAGTTGTGAGCTACCATGTGGGATTTGAAAACTCTACTTGTGTCTTCTGAAAGAGCATCTCATGCTCTTAACCACTGAGTTATCTCTACAGCTCCTCTAATCTAGCGTTTTTAGTATCTGAAAGTATATCACTGTGTTTATAAATTGTAATAATTGAATACAAATTAAACAAGAAACAATTGAAGTTGTTTTCTCCTGATATTTACTCTTCCTTTGATCTCATTTGAAAGACATAGCCAGGAAAACTTGGGCATTTCTTTCTTTCTGATGTGGTAGGTTTCTGTTAGGGTTCAGCTTATTATTTCAATGCTAGAATTTTCATGTGGCCTCTTTAGTTCCTTGCTGCTTTCCCCAAGGACTCTCACAAAGCTTCACAAAGTAGACTAAGTTGCAAACTGTGGGATGTTGCCTTGAGATCTTTATAACATTCTAGGAAGGAGCTATGATTTTTTTTTTTTTTTGCTTCTTAAAAGTACAACTATTTTGAAATAAAAAAAAAAAACTCATTAAAACTCTATTTGGAAAAAATTGTTATTTTGTGCCAGTAAAGAATTGGGTACATAAGACTATCTGAGTTCAAATCTTTTTGTTTGTTTGTGTTTTGGTGAGTATGTCAGAGAAACCTGAAGATTCTTTGCAAAGACTTGATAATAGGATTTTTATAATGACAAAGATATTACCTAAGACTCACTGTGCTGTGGCTAGGAACAACTAGTATTATGTTGTAATCTGAGCCATGTGTTGCACCAGGATATTAGCTGTGCTTGTCTCTTCCTTCTCATGGAACACGAGGTCAAAAGGTGATGAGATTTCCATTTTACTCCCAACTGTTCCCTTCCTAGCCCCACCCTTCTACCTGTAGCAGAAGCTTACTAACACAAGCTTCTCTTTGTCCTTTACTCTTTGTTGTTTTCTACTATTGTTGACTTTGACTCACATTTAAACCCCCAATCTTCCATAAAACTTAGTGGCTTGCCAGGCCACATCAATAGCTCACATGACTGTTTTCATATTTCCTTGTCCTCTTCCCCTCTCCCAACCTTTGCCCTGTATACCACCTTTGTCACCCACTCCCTTAGTCCTATGCTGGACCTTGTTTTCCCCAGAATTTATACTTTATTTCTATCTTCAGCTCTCATTCATCCTCCACTGATCAATATTCCTTTACACCTGTATATCCCCAAGGCATGTCTCATTCCTAGTCTTTGGTTATTAGACATTGATTTCAATTATTAGGGGTGTCTGCTCTTCACGGGTAAATAAGATTTCTGAAAGTCATACATTAACACTTCTCTCCATTTCATATTTCATTTCTATTTCATTGTCTTGCCATACCATCTTCATGTTATCTTCTTTTGTTGCCTACTTCTCTCTGCCTGCACCATAATCATCAATCCATGGCATCATTGCCTTTGCTTCTGAATTTCTAAATAGCTTTCAAACTGCTCAGCCTCCTTTCCTTTGTGCTGTTGTTGCTTCCACTCCAATTTTGTGTCGTACAATGTAGCATGATAGTTTGATTTAAAACACCACGAAATTGCTTCTTCTTTAGCATATTTGATAATGTTACAATGCTGTTATCATGTAGATCAAAAGTTGTGCTGTAGTTCAGAAAGTTCTCTGAGCTAGCCTGAGCTGTTTCCTTCCTTTTACTGGAACTACATACATCCTAGTCATTTTTATCTCTAGTAATTGCTTATGTGTATGATTGTGTATGTGTATGTGTGTGTGTCGGGGGGAGCTGTAGCTAGCACATGGGTGTGGGTCTTGTTGGGCTGAGTCATGGATCCCATGTATCTGCCACCCTAAGCGGCTAGGGCCATGGCTGGGGGATGGGGGGCAGAAGCGTGGGAATTTGATTGAGTTCACTCCACCCAGGGACAGGCTATGGAAGCCACAGAGCTCCACTCCAAACATGGGGAGATCCCAGTCTGAGATCTCGTGTGGGCCGGAGCTCTTGAATTGGGAGTCCCCAGGCTGTGGCAGCTGGCCAGAGACAGGCTGGTCCCATCCCTTGGGCTCCCAGGCACAGCTGAGAAGCAGCAAAAGGACTGAGATGTGGGAGACTGGGGGGTGGGGGGGGCCGGGGGTGCAGCCAAAAGGGGAGATGGGGAGAAGCTCTGGTGGTGCCCCGCAGGGTGCAGGGTGGATGAGACTCTTGGTCATGGTGACTTGCTTAGCTGAGTCTTGGCTGGCTCAGCTAGCTTGCTTGAGTTGGTGGACTCCATGGCTGGAAAGTGGATGAAGCTGTACCCTGTCTACTCAGGGCAGGCCTGAGGTTAAGTAATTTTTGCAAGTAGGAGGAGGATCTTATCTGGGAAAAATGCTTAATTGAAGAATTGCTTAATTGACTATGTCCTCTGGCCTTTAGTTATCTCATTAATATGGCGATCTCTTGAGGCTCTGCGGCCTGTAGTCATGCCCCCTACCTGTGCTACATGACCAAAGGCCACAAACCTTTCTTTGGGAGGGGCTGTGGATGACTGAAGATAAGTGAAAGGAACCAGGGCCCAGGAGCAAGGCTGAACTCAAACTGTCCCATTAGAGTCACCAGGGTTTGAAGCAGACTCAACTGGGTACCCCACTGCCTCTCACAGCCCACCACTCCACATGTGTGTGTGTGTGCATGTGTGCGTTCGTGGGTGTGTGTGTCTGTCTATCTGTGACAGTGTACGGTTTAGGGTTTTGGATTTGCATATGTACATGAGGAGATCAGAAAAATTTGATTTCCCTCCTCAAGTCCTTACTCTCTTTCATATCAGACCAGATATCTAACTGGCTTGGAAATTTGCCAAGTTTTTCAGGCTAACTGGGTAGTAAGTTTCTAGGGAATCCATTATCTCCACCTCCCATCTCATCCTTTCTGATGTGTTCATAGCCCATAAGGATGGCTTTTATTGACAGTATTAAATCCATTTCCTTGGAGAATTTCTTTTTTTATTACTGGTTATTTTATGTGTTTACATTTCAAATGTTATCCTCCTTCCTGGTTTTACCTCTGTAAACCACCTATCCCATCCCCCTGCTTCCATGAGGGTGCTCCCACACACACCCACTCCCACCTCAGTGGCTTAGCATTCCCCCACGCTGGGGCATTTAGCCGTCACAGGATCCTTGGAGAATTTCTACATGTAATTAATTCTTACATTTTGTATTAATACTTAATATGAAGCAAAAATAGAAACTGCAGCAAGTAGTCTTTTATAAGTTTTACTTCACAGTTCATGTATAGTGACCTTGACAGTAAGTAACCATAAGATATTACAGAATTCAATTTTGGTAGAAGAAAAAAATTATACAATAAAACTGATCTTTTTATGATGATATTGTCAGTGTACCATGGTGCAATTATGCCATAGTAATACATAGCCCCCATGTGCCTTGATTAGGCAAGCTTAGAAACTGGATTAAAGTAGGGCTTTTATATAAAAATTATGTATTTAGTTATTTAGCTCTCCCTCAAAATCTCTCTCTTTTTTTGAGACTAGAAAGAAATAGTCTGAATTTCTGAAAGTTCCTTTGTTTGCCAAATAATTAAACTACAAGAGATTAGGGACTTGGAAATCTTCTGCATGAAATTATGTTTTGCAAACCAATGTCAACCTTAAATTAGTTTCCATATAGAAACCAAAAATTAGATGGACTTTTTTTTTAAGCTGCAGCATAGATGCAGGAATGTCTTATGATCTGTTCTATATTTTTATATCAAGCAATTAAATACCACGCAATACACGATTCATGCTGATAAAATCAATTAATATAGTAGCACATCAAATATTTGTGAATCACTTCTTTTTTTTAATTCGAAGAGCAGGTCATCTGTGAAGAGCTGCTCTTCTTTATTTTTAGATGGCCTAACCCGAGAGGTCATTCAGAGCTTCCTGTTTTCTTTCTTTCCCTCTTGAATTTCAATGATGATCATTTTTCACGTGTACATCTGTTATTAATCCAAACACTAATATTCAAAGGGAAGGAAATAACATGAACTGATTCCAAATATGCCACATCAGCACACAGACATTCTGAGTTTCTGTTTCCCAAGATAGCCAGGTAATGACTTCCAGGGTTGACATGGACAAGACTTTATGTTTTGAAGAGCTGTAATGGGGTAACTCTTCAGTTAATTCTAGAATACCTTGTTTTTAAACACCAAAGCTAACTGAAAGAACAAACTTCATCCAGTTAAACTTGGTACTCTTCTCCTTAGATGGATGGATGATGGACCCTTCCTTTGGAACCACCAAGAGATTCCTCCACTCAGCTTCTTATATGTCAATACAGAATACCACCAAACTTCTACTGAATCTACACACACACACACACACACACACACACACACACAGAGAGAGAGAGAGAGAGAGAGAGAGAGAGAGAGAGGGAGAGAGAGGAGAGAGAGAGAGAGAGAGAGAGAGAGAGAGAGAGAGAGAGAATGCAAACATCAATTTCTCCCTGCCAAAGAATCTCATCCTATATACCATAGTTTGAAAGGGTTCTAAAGAACCACCCAACATCTTTAGTGTATGTAAATATCAACATCAATATTATTATTCTAGAGTAAAGCAAAGTCAACAATAACCAATTGTTCAAATAGTTCTCTTCATTTTTCAATGTTTGATTTATCCACAGCAAACTGCAGTAGAATTAAATGGAAAATTACCAAATAAGAAAGTCATATGTTTTAAATGGTTTCTATCACAGTATATTGTAATAATTGGTTTATTAATGGTTATTTTTGTTAATCTTCTACATTGCCTAATTAATAAATTATCCTTTACCATAGGTGTGCATAGGGAAGTATTCTGCACATTGGTCTGCTATTAGCCACAATTTGTGTCAGTGATGGAATATCTTTGGAATATGCCCCCATAAATGGGGATGGTCCTATTGTTGCTAATTGCTAAAGCACTTATAAGTCATCTATATTGTTCCTTTAAAGCCTTGGTGACATTAAGGAAGATGGAGTGGAAAGAATGTAAGATCTAGAGGCTGGGAAATAATTTTGTGAGATGCTGTCTTCTGCATATAGCATGCTCATTTCACTCATGAACACATAGCATCCGTGTGTACATGCATAAGACTTGCACTAATAAAAGACAGGAATATAGGAAGGTGACTAGTTAGAAAGAAGGAGGGATCAGTTGGAGAGAATGAGAGAAGGTAAGGGCGATGAATATGATCATAATACAATATACTATAATATATACTTGTGGAATTATAAAAGATAAAATATATAATAAATATAGTGAATATTTATAAGACAATGGCTATGCAGCTAGCCAACCCTTTGATTTCATTATTCTAGTAGCAAAATCTGCTGAAGTAGTTCACATCCTGCTGAGTATTATGGCAAATATAATCACAGTTCTCATGTTAGAAGTTATACATTGGAACTTTGTAAAAAGAAAAAATAATCTTATGTCTGTGACATCCTTGCATATCAATGCACTCAGATTCAATGCTGCTAAGATCTGGTCATTAAGTGTTCTTTTCTTTGTATTTTGGGGGATTCTGGGGACAGAGCAAGTGGTCTTGTGCATACCGGACAAGCATTCTATTACTGAACTTTATCCCTATGCCTTGGGCCATAGGATATTTCGTCATTACAGACATGATTTTATCTTGTAGCTACAGGCTTGGATTACTAACATTTTTATCGAATTTTGTCCAAGTTGAGGTTCACATTTAGAAGCCTGAGCACAGTCTGGCTACAGGAAATGTTACTGGCACTTAGTATAGACCAAGGATGCTGCTAAACATCTCACACTGCATAGTATGACATATGCCACAATGTTTTTCAGGTCTACATTGTCCCTAGCACAAAGGAAGAGAGACTACACTCCAAGGGAAGCAAAACAGTGATTTCCATTATTTAGCATACTTTGTATCTAAATATTATGAACCAAATATCATAACCCTTAAAGCACAGTTTAAGCTATGTGTGTATAGATTGTTATCCATTTTAGAAATAAGGCTCATCAAATGCAATTTGTAATACATTTATTTAAAAAATACATTGCTTTCCACTATGGGCATAAATGCAATAACTATAGATGAGAACTTCAAAGTTAGAAATATGGCTTTCTTCATTCAACATTCATTCACTGTGGCATATAAAATGAACATATGTTTACACAATTATACCATTTAACAATCAGTTTGTATAAGACTATAAGAACAAGTCATAAAGTAATAGACTATAGTAATGGGGTCCAGGTGACCTTTACAACTAAAGAGTGCAAACTCATACTGACTATAAATGTGTCTGAAAGAATGGTTCAAGTGTCATTTCCCTAAATAGCTATGGAAATGGATACACATTGGTATGAAGAAAGACAGTAATTGCGGAAATCATATGGGACCCAAACCAAGTATCCTGTGATCTAACAAAATTGCTGAGGATGGCCTACCTTCAGTAAGCCACGAGATGGAGACTGTTACTTTTCTGTAGTCATGGTAGGTCAATTCAAACTCTTTCTCATTTAATTAGTCCTGCTTAATTGTCTGTATTTGCCAAACAGCTGGGTAGTATTAGACATGCTGTCCATGGCTACTCAACACAGGTCCTCTTTAGGCATAGCTGATTGGACAGATTAATTGAAACCACAACCTTGGCTGCAGTCACCAACTGCTCAAACAAGCTGAACCCAGCAGTTCAGCACAGGGATACTCAAACACAGAAAAGCAGACTCAAATGGCTCTCAGTGACATTTCATTATAGAAATGAAGTTGACATAATAGAGCCCAACCACGTAAATCTATGCAATTCAAAATCTCAACCCAATACAACCAGCATGCTCCCTGCGAAATGCTTTTGTTATTTGGTCTTTTACCTTTGTCTTTGTTCTTTTCCTTCCCTAGTGAATCCAGTTTCTTTCTCAAAGATTTCTTTCTTTTTTGTCCATCTGCGAATAGTAAAAGGACAAGAAGTTGTATAAAAAATATAAGTATTCAAGTGATTTTTCACATTACAATTATAGTTGACATCTTACTTCACTCATATAATTTAACACTGTAAACAGAGGAATAAACAAAAACCACCTGAAAAACCAACAACTTGTAGCCCATGTAACTAGCCTTGAAATACATTCTTACATGTTCTTTCGATCATGGGACGAGCTAGAAACAGCTCTCTTCCATATGTAATTCAGCTTTGACGTCCAGATGTGTTTGTTTTTACTATTACATAAGGCTTTTCCTGTTCTCCGGGTTTATGCAAGTCACTGTTCATCTTGAATAAAATCTCCATGACAGAATCAACTATACACACATATAGCATTGACATTTATAAGCTCCTACAGTGTAATTGGAAAAGGAAATTGATTTGGTGGTTGACAGAATTCAGGCCTTACTACTACCATCCTATTTACAATTTGCAGAATTTTGCATACGTCTCAATGCTCATACCTAAATAGTGAGAACTATGGTTTTGTTGAGAGAATTTAATGTAACAATGTGTAGAAAATGCTTACTGTGGAGCCTGGTGTATGTCCATAAATTCAGGTCTACTTTTTACCTGGAGCTTTCATGTTATTCTACAGTATTCCTATCCCATAATTTAATTTTTCATTCATTGATGAATGTTGATGTTGTTTCAAAAGTGTACTCTAAGTAGAGGAACAGTCCCTTTTAGCATATGATACTTTTAACAAATGTACTTAATAGTCTCCTTATCTCACCAAATAGTAAAGATACCACTCACATTGGTTGGCAGGTGTAATTAAATTCCTGAGATGTCATCATAAAATACTGGCATTTATTGTTGCCAGAGCATGTTTTGTGATTGTTCAGCTTACCCTACAGGAAGTGTGGATCAGAAATCCACACTGGGCTCAAATAACAAAGATGGAGTTCATACCCAAGGGTATTGTTTAAAAGTGAATTAAGAATTTGTCTTGCAGTACATACTAAAATATGTAGTAAAAAGTGATACCACCCAATAAAATTTACAAAACATGACTCTGATAGCAGGAAATAACAGAATAAGCGCTCTGAATGTAATGAGAATTCCTGAACTCCTCTTGGGGCTGCAGATGTTGCCAATTCCTCCTCCACCTCTGTGAGTTTTTAGAAGTGAAGGAACCCCACAAAATAGTTAACAGGCACATTTAATACCTTTCCCCTTCCAAAGTTTCCCACAGAAATAAAATAGTAGGATTTTTCACCTCTGGGGTCATGAGATTTGCGTAAGGGGAAAAGCATGCAAATCAGTTGTACTATAGCAAAGCACCACTGATTGCTTTTATCCTTGATGTGTTTATATCTTAAACATCTAGGAGTTGATCTAGCTAATAGGGACAATTGTGACTTAATATATGTACACAGATAATAAAACACACTAACTACATAAGATTCTAATCTGTTCTCCAAATAGAATTGTTGGTGGTTTAACTTTGTAATGCTTTCTTTCATGCTGGTTCATATCACCAAATGTGTTTGGTCCAGTAATAGAATTTCTTTCTAAACATCCTTTAATTCCTCACTTTACACAATTGGCTGAAGAGAGTAACTAAATTGTCCATCTATTAAAGCTTAAGAGATTTTTTTTTCTGTGGTGCTAGAGATGGAACCCAAGACCTCGCACATGTCAACCTAGTATTCTACCACTGAGCCCAGGATAAAACCCACATGTTTTTCTCCTTTTTATTTTATTATTTTTTAGGTTAGTACATAGACTAATGGATTTCACTATGACGTTCATATACATGTTTCATTATATTTTGTTTTCAACCATTCTCCTCTCCCACTGCTCTATCCCATGCACACAATCCTTCTGGCTGGTTGTCTTCTTTTCTCATTATGGATACCCATAAGAGAATATGTTCTTATGCATAGTCTTCAAAAATCAGCCTTCTTGGAAAGTGCAGAAATTTGACTTTGAATCTAAATCCCACTGACTTTTCATTCTTTGGCTTGGAGAGGTTTGTGCTTTAACTTTTGGATTTTTCCGTTCTTTAAATTGTAAGATGAATAAATTTTCTGTGTGTTGCATGTGGATGCAACAGAATGCAAATTTTAGTGTCACATCAACAATTACTTATGCTAGTCTTCATGAATATTTAGAGGTTAAGATTGTTGTGTTCTCCCCTCCCCAATATACTTCACTCTCTAACTTTGAATTACCTTGGGCATGTCAGGATGCATGTCTGGTCTCATATGCATATATGTTTTCTTCCTCTACCACCTAGCCAAAGGAGGAGAGTATTAACTTTGACACTAGAGAGTCTTGTATACAAGTTCTGAATTTACCACTTTGCACAGGCAAGTTACTTAATCTCTCCAAACCTCCTTATCTTTCTATCTATAAAATGGGAGACTTAATAAGCTTGATTGTAAGAAATGTTGTGTGGTTAAAATAAAGTTGTAGATATCATGTACTTAGATTAAAGGATATGTTCAGTAGGTACTGATTATTCATTGATCTATGTAAATCATTGACCATGTACATCAGAGATGAAATGCATGTATATGTACTGTATACATTCCTGATGTCCACCTACAGAAGAGGGTTATAATCCTTTGGGATTATATGTAGTTTTGAGCCACATATGCTAGTGTGGGAACTAAATCTGGGTCCTTTGCATGAGTAACAGGTTCTCTGAACTACTGATCCATCTCCAGGCTCAATTTGGATATTTAGTAACAGTGCTGAAAAACAACTAACAAAAGAGAAGAGGTACCATACACATAATGCTGAAATGAACTCAAAGAATTAGTAGGTGCCTGCTCTCCTTTGGTTCTACCACAGACATGGGCAAGAATATAGCCAAAGTAGGAACAAACCAGCCATATCCAGGCCACTATTGCTCAGGTGAAGAGCAATGCACAATGATTTATAACAGTTGAGACCTGATGTAAAGTCTTGTTTATTTCCCACACAGATCTGGAGTGTGAGCGTCTCAGGAAAGGCAGAAGAGCTGGAAGTGTGAAGTCTCTCACCTTTCTCACACTCATCTCAAGTCAGCAGAGGGCACTGGATCCTGTACTACTATGCCCATTGATAATATGTGACAGGCATTGGAGTGTGTAAACCCATTTGAGCCTGAAAGGGAGATTCTAGCTTGTTCAATCCTTTAAAAAATATCCTGAGAAAAATTTGGCAGAATGATTTTGGCACCACCTCCTCTGTTTCCCAGCCACAGCTGCACCACTACTTAGTAGTACCAGAAAAACAGGCTCTCAGAGAAAGCAAACCAAAGGAATTCATAGGGAATGTGGAGAACTTAGTGAAAAAAAGTGAGGACAAATTACATGGAGACTTGTGGGTGGTAGAATAGAAATTGGCCCTTTACACACTACACATATTCTATACCATGAGTTCTCAGTCTGGGCACTAGTAATATATGAATCTAGGTAATTCTTTATTATGGTCAATTTCCCTGTGTATTTTAGGCTACATAGCCTAAATTTGCCTTAATTTCTTAGGTGCCAGAGTATCCACTTACATTCTGTTGCCACTACCAATGATGTTTCTGGGGATTACCAATCCACAGGCAACAAAATTTCTGTGGTTGAGAACCACTGCTTTCTGTGTAACTCTATGTAGAGAACACAAAAATGGGCACAAGCTATGTGACTTAAATCTTCATGTTTTTCCCTCCAATTTATACCCAGTCTCCAATTGGGTTTTAGACAGAACAGTATCAAAATGTTTACAAGTTATTAAGATTTTAAATACTGGATTAGATTTCAGGAAGAAGAGCAATTTCCTTCGATTTTTTTAAAGGGATGAGCATCTGTCTATAGTTAATAATCCTTGAAACAAATGTTCAAGACTATAGATTTTAGGATTAGGATGAGTCCCTGGAGTAAACAACCTTCTGTTCCCCTCCATGGAAGATTTTCTTCCTTACTTGGGTGCTAAGATGACGTGAAACACATTGTTATGAGTGGTGGCATGAATGGATGCTACTCAGCTTCCAGGGAAGATAGCAATGTTATTTCTTTTTAAACAAGTCATGCTATCTACAGAACCTATTTGGACTGAAAACAATTTTTTTTCAGAAGAAAGGAAAGAATGTCCAACTCAACATAACACAGTGTCCTGGATTAGATCCTGAAACAAAGTCAGGATATTAGCAGGAAATTGATGCAAATATGAATTAAGTCTATCATTCTGTTGGTGCTAATACACCAAGGGTAGTATAATATATTACTCAGGGAAATATGGGCAGCCTTACAATAAAATGCTGTATCATTCCTGTAATTTTATAGTACATCTAAAATTATTCAAAAATTCAAAATGACCTTTAAAAGCCGCTTCTCCCTCATACCAACTATATTTGAATAAAGATTGAAAATTCATTTGTTAAGTGTAAGAAAACGGATGCCTGGGCTGCTTCTTAAGATGTTTCACAGAATCTGAAACTCAAATTTGTGGCACGAAGGGGAATGACTCACAAAGTCATAGTTTCTGACCTGGTTGAAACGATGGAAATAATCTACTATTGCCATCTCCCTCATCTGAAGAAAAACACATGTCCAAACTGACACAAAACATTCATTGTGCTTGCTATTTTGGTGGAGCATACTTGTTAAAGAGGGAGTAGCCAGCTAAGAGTCTCAGTCAGTTTTATTTTTACCACCCTGGTGATGGTTTCGTAGGTGGGTAATTAAATCATCTTAGAGTCGTGGTGGTATCTCTAAATTCTTTTCTACATAAATTATTCAAACCTCATATTTTTCACCTTTATCTGAGAACTCAAGTTTCTACACAACTTTATTTGTAAACATCTCACATCTATGCTGATAAGCTAAAATATTTCCTCAAATATAGATAACATAGAATTATGTGTACATGTATATGTATAACTACATATCAAGCAAGTTAAAAAATCTATGAATATATTATAAAAATGTGCAATACAAGCATGGTGTGGTGATGCATACCTTTAGTTCCAGAACTAGGGAGGCAGAGGCAAGTAGAGATATAGGAGTTTGAGGCTAGCCTGGTAAATATATTACGATCTGTCTCAAAATAATTTTTTACACTATTTTATTTCTTACTAAAGTGAAAATTCATTATTTCTTCTTCACAGGTTGTTAACCTCTAAATACTAAGGTAAGGGAAAGGCTAAATCCTGTATTTTATTCCTAGTTTGGAGCTGGACTATTGATAAAGATGTAATTATATTACTAATAGTCTCTGCCACAAGGGAACTATTCGTTGTATCCCTGCTCAATATCTGCTACTTTCCAATGATTAATGTTATCCATGCAAGTTAAATTTGCCTGGTAAGTTCACCCTGGAAAACAGATAGGGTCTAATAAGAACAAGGCAGCCAAAACCCCAATCAAAACCAGAAAAATGAGACAATGTAATGAATTCCAAACTGGCCCTTGTACTTTGAGTTGCCTACTCTGTATTTAATATCCATCCAAAGAAATGTTAGGAGAGCATCTCTAGCAGCAAAAGGAAGTATCTTCCTACGGATGGGAGATCCATGGGTCCACTGCAATTCTGTTGTACAAGAGATGGCATTGGGTAAAGTCTAGATATTTAGAAAAAGAACTAGCATAGATGTTTCTTTTCTATTCTAACACAAAGATTTATTTTATTTTATCCAGGCTTATTATATCATAGCACATGACTATTCTCCTTGGCTTGGGATTATTATTTATAACACTTATCTGTTTACATATCATCTTTTTTCTAGAAAGTGGATTCATCATCCATCTTTCCAGTTGCCCATCCATTCATCCGTCTGTCCACCCAACAGTGATTGATTAATCACACATTGTTGGGGAAAGTAAGTAAGCCTAGATGACCAGGTACTATCTGTTCCTCTGAGGGACTCATGAGTTCAGTGTTAGAGACACATCTGGAAAAAGCTGACTAAAACCAAATAAAGAAATGCCTTTGTGAACATTTTACTAGGTGTTAGTACAGATGAGCAAAGGATGACCTCATCTATCCTTTCAAAAGCTAATGTTTAGTTCAGTTTTCAGGGGATAAGGTTGCTCTTATCAGGACCCTTTGAATTATGTTGGTGTTTTCTTCAATAATTGATATGGTGACTACAGGGTTTAGGGAATCCTTTCTTCCTGACTCTCCCACCCTCTGAATGTTTTACTTTGGGTAAAACACTTTATTGCAGAGGTTCTCAAGATTCCTAGTGCTATGACACTTTAATTCACTTCCTCATGTTGTGGTGACAAACAAGCATAAAATTATATTCATTGCTATTTCTTGACTAAGTTTGCTACTGTTATATATTGTAGTGTGAGTATTTGATATGCAGGATATCAGACATGAAACCCCTGTGAAAGAGTTGTTCAATCCCCCCCCCAAAGGGATGTGACCCACAGGTTGGGAGCTGCTGCTTTATTGGATAAAAGTTCTATTGGTGAGCAAACATGACAGATTCCAGAGTGGAGTAATAGCTCCTTCAGTGGGAAGCAGCATTCCAGAGAGGGAAAATAAAAATTCTGGAAAAGAAAAACAGCCTACACTAAAAATATGAAAAAAAATTATTCAAGCCCAAAATAGCCCTATAATTTATTCAACATTGCCTGTCAATTAATTGTGCATGCTTATATGTGCACAGGTCTGTAATCATCAAGAAACATTTTGTATTATTGATTGTTGATTATTTCATCCAATTCATGAGACATTTATTTTTCCATCATCTTATCACCAGAAGTTCTTCTACTAATTATAATTTACACAGAATAAGTTGTGTAGAGATGTGGGCATTATGTTATTTCTCTTGGTGCAAATCCCATTGAATTAATCTGTATTTCGTCATTGTCATTCTTAAGGCACCATGTGGACTCATATTTCCAGAATCTGTTCTCAAAGTATCACCATTTCCCTGGAAAAGGAAATGTTTTATGGTATTCTTAAGCAATAGAGATGCCTCTTCTTAGAGTGCATGCTCCCCAAATTACTTGTGAAATGTACTAATCCCGATAGCTTACAGGCTGAAGTGGTGGTAAAGTTAACAAAACTGTGGTCACAGCATCAGAACATTCTGTTAGTTTCTCCCTGCTGTAATGAGACTCAGCTCTTAGAGGTCACCATCCTTGTACCTCAATTAAACTCTAAGAAAAGAAATCCTCTTGTTTTGTGTAAATTCTTTTGTCAGGGCAATTAGTTCTAAAATTTTTTCTTTGTGATATTCAAGAGAGACAAATAACTCCCACGGATTCTTGGGTCTCAAAGCAAGTGTTTTCCTATTTCAGAAAAATTGTTAAAGATATTTGATTTATTAAACATGTTTCCTTTGCAGTCAAAATGTAATCACTCCTGCTTCAACAAGTAGTCATGATCATCCTTGAAGAATCTTTTACTAGCTGGCATTTTTTCCCACATTTAAGTCCTACAAGTTAATAAAAGAGGATTTAAAAACAACAGCAGCAGCAGCAACAACAACCACAGCAACAAATATGTCAGGAGCACATATCCTAAGGGAGCAGTCTTGCTGCTATCCTTTCCAACTCTGAGAGCTAACATATTCTTCTAGGCTTTTAAATTTGCAGCCTTCATCCTCTGACCCTTACAGAGATGACGATACCTATTACTTTGTCTAAGTAGACAGTTTTCAGATAGAGAAGTTTTTAGACATCAAACCAGAAAAGGGGGCTTTCATCAAATCATTTCTTTTGACTTTATTTCTCTGCTGGATTAAAAAAAAGAAGTAGGTAGGAGAACATAAATTAGAAATACCACACTCATCTCAAAAACACCTTGCATTGTTAACTCAAGAGAATAATATCCAGGCATTGGGTTTGGAGAGGCAGCTTAGTTGCTGAAGTGTTTGGCTCGCATTCATGAAGCCCTGGGTTTGATATCTAGTAGGTATAAAACTGGAAGTGTTGACACATGCCCTGCAATACTAGTACTTGGGAATAAATGATCAGAAATTCAATGTCATCCTTGACTATGTAAAGAGAGAGGCAAGCCTGATCTACATGAGATTCTTTGTTTCAAAAAAAGAAAATGAAAGGAAAAAAGAAAAGGAAAGAAACAAACTCTAAAAGAAAAAAATATACCGAAATTATAGAGTTTCATCATTATTTGTTACAAAGCCTACAGTTCATACTAAAAAGATGTATTCTGACAGTTGTATCTCTGTGGAGTGTGATTTTTTTGACCTATAGAAGAGACTGATTCCATCTACTTTGCTTTTTCTTTATAATGAACAAGCCAATTAGATATCCATAAGACATGAACTTTAAATCATGGCAACTTGTAAAAATTTCTGTCAGCTGCTCACATAAAAATAGCTCTCTTACACACAATGACTGGAAAGATGACACAAGTGGATGAAAACTTAGAATCCTTTATTCCCTATCACCTGCATGCAGAGCTACATGATGCCATTGGCAAACCCAACTCTACCTTCTATCCACCGCCCACTCACTCTAATTAACCCTTGCCCCATTTTGTTACTTTATGCCTCCTGGGATGATTTTATTTTCACCCCAGCCTTGGCAAAGGACTCTATGCTAATCTCTGTGATTTATTCCTGGTTTCCAGTACCCACTTAGGCAATGGTAGGCATTCTAATTCTAGAGAATGAAAAGGGAGATAAATGTAGTAGGAGAGAGTAGTGGAAATGCTTCTCCTTCCTTACAAAACCACTTGCTGGAAAGTTAGTACTCTTTCCTGTCTCTTGATGCTCCTATAAGCTTAACAATGCCAAAGGTTGCTGTAGTCATTTCATGATGATGAAGAAAGTCACCAAACAGCTAGAGACTCCACTGATATAATAGCAAAGACAGATAGAAATCCAATGAAATCATGGAAGTAGCTTATCCCTGGACTCTTCATGAAGTAATTTTTCATTGAACTTTTGTGACTTGTAGCAAATGTATATTAATAGTGGATGATCTAAAACTGCTTTGTGTTTTTCTACTTTTAGGGCCACCAGACATGTTATACCAGGTATTCCTTAGAAACAATATCCATAGACATTTTGAATCTATGTGTTTAAGACTGGGTGGGTAGAAGGAGAGAGGTCAGATTGCTAAGAACTGTATATCCATAAATAAATAGGTCTTTGCAGATAAATGTTGCTAATTTGTTAGTCATCAAACTAGATAGTAATAATAAAATTATACTTAACCCTTACTGGAGATTATTTTATTATTAAAGTCATCCATTTAGTGTACTATTTATATATCTATAAATACATGGTTTACTGCTTTATAGCATACTGCTTATGTATCAATAACTATAAATGATGGCGTTATTTGTTTAAGAAATTAATAATATGTTATTTATCTTTTTGGTTTAGTTCTACCACAGAATTGCCTATTTTATTTTGAAAAAAATAGCTATTCACATATGTAAGCACTAAAACCTGAGGATTATAAACTTCTGACCATTCAAAGAAACCAATTATAAAAAAATTATTTGCAATTATCAAATTTACTTTAGGCAGAGGGTAGTCATAAAATATTTTAAAGATGTCAGAATATTTTAGAAACTGCAGTGATGAGAACTTAGTTCAATATTTCAAAGCCTTGCACAGTAGTGGCCAGTGGTGCTCCAACATACATGTATAAATGTGTGTCATTGTATGTAAAGACAAGCCCTTAGATGGAAAACTATACTACCTCAGAACATGAAATAGTATTTTGAACACTGAATCACAAAACATGTGACTTACAGAATTGGGCATCTGCTCTGTACTAGTACTGAATAGTACAGAATCACACACTTGAGAACTATATACTACACAAGTCTTTAGCATTTAGGGAAAGCAAACAAGAAGAAAGTTACAAAAGCAATTGCAATAAAGAATCTGTCATTATTGGCTCTCACCAGAATAGATGGATGAGGCTGCTACTTTCTAAAAGGGACTCCAAAGGCAACTTGGATAAATTTCATCTTTGACTATAATTTATATACTTTTAGTTTTGTTTGTTGAGTGACTCGAGATAACTGGAGGACATGGATAACTTTTGACATGGCTACACATACAAGTATATGAAAATGAACCTAAGACTAGAACAGTACCTTAAACATCTAGAGTCAATCTTTTGGGTGACCCTTTAGAGTATTCTATACTGTTTCATTGCTCCTTTTAGCAATATCAAAGTGTCTATGCTGTCTGCAGAATCTATGTAAAGCACACAGGAAAAGATATCTTTTACCCTCCCTATCTTAAACACACACACACACACGCACACACACACACACACACCCACACCTTCAAATACCAAATACACACAGATCCATAACTTCTGAGGACACATTTTCATATGTATACCTGGCATTACATGACATGTCTGATGGAGCTAGAAGTAGAAAAATGCATTGAAGAGCAGAGTTTGGATTACTCATTGTTAAGACACATTTGACTGAAAACTAGTACAATTTAATAAAAATGGCTGACATAAAAACTCTTCATCTTAATTTATCAGCAATATAGAAGAAGTACAGTAGTTATATGGCTACTTTATTCATGGGTTTCCATCTTTTCTCTCTGATATCTTCAGTGTGTTCCCTTGGGTGGTGCATCAAGCTTGTTCTTTCTAATGAGAGCAGGATAGGCATATAGAACTCCTTCCAAATGTGCCTCTCACTGAGGATACAGTTGTAGCCCTAGCATCATCTCCTTAAACATACAGAAAAAAAGCTCCTTTTCACTTACAAAGTCCCCTAGAGCCTCAGCAAAAAAATTTAAAAGTTATTCATACTGATTTTTTTGTTATTTTCCTCTTGGTTGTCTTTCAAGTATGTGTGATGGTGAAATTGTAGGGCATAGATCTACTATTGAACCAGGAGTATATAGTAAGTCATGGAAAAGTGTCTTAGAAAAAACCACAGAACTAAACAGAAGTGGATATTTGAGGATGCTATAGGAATTATTTAAGTTTAACTCTGACAAGAGAACACCACTTGGTTCACATGTTTCTCAGGCTGAGATATAAGGTATAATTTATTTCTCAGTATAGATTATAGATATATGTTAAAACCTGCTGATCCAAGAACATAGACTTAAACCACTGGTGCATTGTTATTACAGACTGTTAAGTAAACAGATATATTTTGTTGTATTTTATATGGTATAAAATACTTCAACAGTGATATAGGTAAGCAACAGGAAGCTTTGAGTTTCTTTCTCCAATAAAGGAGTAAGCTTTGTGGCTTATGAATACTCTGGTGGTTTCAGATGTGATAGAACAGTGAAGAAGTCCTGAATTGAAGACAGCAAAAAGAGGTTCATGGTTTATAATTAAGATGAGCTATAGAGTTGAGGGAAGATGCATGAACAAGTGATATAGCAATCATGACAATGATAATTATCATGTTGATGGAGATGGATAGCTTTTATGGAGAATGTATGAGATGTCAGTGGATGCTTTAACTTCATTATGGTTGTTACTACACTTAAACCTCACATTAACCCATGAGACCATCAATTAAACCTGGAAAATGAGTACAAGTTGAAGCTAGAGGAAATCATTAAGGTAACTTCAAATTCATTCCTGAAGATACTGGGGAAGATGTGAGAAAGGTGATCAATGATTTTTGCAAGGTTAGGGAAGAGCAAAGGGAAAGTTTAACTTTAAAGGAGTATACTCATGCATTCATTCGTTTCTGACAGACTTACTAGTGTATTGTGCCATATACCTGATATTTTAGTTCCACAGGCAAATGATACATAACCTTGTCCCATGGGAAGTCATGATCCTCTGTGGGAAGACTAAGGAAAGGGTGGTGGACACAAAGAAGGTGCCATTAGTTCCAGAACTTCTACACTAGAGTCCCTCTTTGAGGCCTTCCAAGCCTAGAAGTCATACATATTTACCATTGCTTGATTCCTATTGGCATTTCCAGCAGACTGTGGATTCTGCTCCATGTTTCAGCTTGACTATTATGTGTATCAAAAAATTCTACAAAGAGATCTAGCACATTACACCTGGACATTTCCAGTAAGGATAGCACAAAAGCAGGACAGCAACCCTTGGTATCCAAGTTACTACTTGACAATTGAAACTTGTCTCTTATGTCTTCCAGATAACTTAACTTTCTAAATCAACACTTAAGTCACAAACTCAAGGTGGCTGCTAGATTCTTAGGCAACCAAGAACACATATTTTTGTTGTTTCATTGAGTTGTTTATTTCTGTTTTATGATGGGATAATGTCAAGGGCCTGCTTTTTTAAGGAGGCCAAGTAATTGAGCAATTTTGAGGTGTCAGGTTACTCTTAAAAAAAAACAGGAAAGCTGTTTTATTAGACTACTGCCTGCAGTTTCTTAAATCGTTAGCTATTTAAAACAATTTTCAAAGCTCATAAACAAAATCGTTACTAATTCTCAAATCAGAAAATAACAAGAAGGAAAAGAAATTAAAAATATAAATGAAACAAATAAACCAATTTAAGAGAATTAATATTCAATTTCTTTGTATGGAATGATTTGGCTTTAAAAACTTAAATATAATAAAGCTAAGCCACCCTATATTAAGATCTTTCTGCATGTGCTTCCTGGTTCTGTGAGTAAAGTTCATGTTATTCATAGATTAGTTAGTCTGATTTAAGAGATCCTGCAAATGCAGCAGTCTAAATAGTCAGAAATTGTCTCTGTTGGGCAATCTCACTAGGTCTGACAGGAAAAAAAAAAGACCTGTTAATTACAATTACTCCTGCTAGTGTTCCCATGAGAGTAAAAATAACACAGCTTGTCATATAGTAGATTCTCATACATAGTTTGATTCATTTTAAACTGTTGTCTACTATTTACTTACATCTTTATTGTGCATCAGTACAATATGTTTCTAATTGCTTGAGTTTCATGACATACTTTAATAATTGAGCAAGAATAACCTCTGTTAGCTTGATCAGCCATTCCCTGACTATAGTCATACAATTAGTTGCTTAAATTATGTTCAGTTCAATTTTGTTAAAATATAAAATTTATATTGGTGCTCCTATTTGGAACTACATTCAGTTTATAGGTTATCAAGAGCATAGTTGGCACCTGGACGTTATTGATTTTTTACTTATGTGAAAGGCATGTGTGCCACTTCCTCCATTTTGATCCAGGAGTTTGCTCTGTAGCCTAAGCTGGCCTTGAACTCATAATTTTTCTCCCAATTGTTGGAATTACCAACCATAGCCAACACTTTAGCTTCCATTCAGATCCAACTTAAATCCTATTGTCTTTCATTTTAATGATTACCTTGTATACTATTTTTGGTTTGCTAACACTGCTGTAACAAATGATTCCAAACTTAGAAACCAACAGCTCTAACTTATTACTTTGCAATGCTGGAAATAATAGTTTTAAATGGATCCCAGTGGGCTAAAATCAGAAGAACTGTGTCTTTCTGGGGCATTTCACGAAAGAATCTATTCCATTGACTTTTTTTTTTTATCTCCTAGGGCCACATATATGCCTTTAATTATGACCCTTTTTTTTCCATCTTCAAAGCCAGCAAGCATTGTATCTCTCTGGCCATTCTTACATTTACAACCAGTCTTGTGATTAGTCTGGGTCCTTTCAGACAATGTAGGATAATTGCTCTATCTCAAAGATATTAATGTATCTCACTTGCAAGATTCTTTCTGTCTTGTGAGCTAATGTGTTAATCAAAGAATTAAGATATGGCTATCTTAAGAGTGTCATTCTGAAGACTACGGACACATAGGACACATATTAAATTAGTTATGGAACTCACCCATTTCATTAAACTCCATTCTAATATTAATTGAAGGAGACTTAGATTGATCAGGGCTAAGGAATTTAAAGTAAAAATGAAGTGTTTTTTTTTTCTAACAGTGCTTAACTGCCAGGAAGCTTATTTTACATTCTAAAGTCCCACCTACAATTTCCAGATGGACCTTCAACAGCCCTGAAATCCACCATCATTGCTGGACCATTAGATCCCTTCTTCCATTTCTCTTTCTCAGACATTTAAGACCTCCTCCTCATCTTTATTCCTAAATAAAGCTGCGTTGGTCATCATTGGAAGTGCAGCTACAATATGAACTGAAATTCCATATGATCTCGTCTAATCTTCTACCTCACCTGAATCCTTGCCCAAATAACAAATGTCTAGTCATTATAGCTCCAGCAAAGATACAATTCTTCACTGTCATTCATTCTAAGGAACTATCTCGGTGACTTCCCTGAACCCCCTGAACTTCAATGTTCCCCTCTCTCTGATGAATTTTGAAGCTGTGGAGTATGCCAGAGTACTTTTATCTGAATCCAGGAATCCCTAGTTTCCACAAATCAGCCTACACAATCATCCCCAAGTGACGGGAAATGGAAATGTTAGTTTGATTGTTTTAATTTCCAATGTTGTTCCTGTCTTATCAGGAATAGCATCATTTCTTTAGATTCTAGACCCTGGACGCTGCGTTTATTTCCCTCAGGGAAATTACTTTCACAATGAATTGGACACTGTTTAGACCTTCTACTTTGGGGTTTGCATGGGGACTAAGTGGACACATCCATCCTATAGCTGCTATCATAGCATTGAGGCACTTGCTACACATTCAAACAAGCTCAGTCCACATCTATAAATCACCAACCCCAAACTATGTTTTCAGAAATTCTAACCTTTTACACTTGTCCACAACTTCTCTCTTCTATAAATAATAAAACTTATTTGTAAACCGTTAATTCCTATTTTGATAGAAAGTATAGAAATATCCTACATGGCCTGGCAAAATTTTGTACCAGCTCACTATCATGAATCATTTCTTGAGGGGATTTGGACTCACATAATTATAGACAGAGCCTCTAGCCGACAAGTTTTATAGCAGTACTATTTGATAATGGTATTTACTTTAATGGCTTCTTTCAAAATCAGGAACAAAGAGACACATCAAATTAAATAGATTTAAAGTAATGGTATAATGAATAATCTCTTTCCTGATAGCTTATCTCATGTGCATTAAATTCAAAGCCCTTTCAAAGTTATCATGTCCTTCAGTATAAACTGCATTTGCTAAAATTTCTAGTTTTTTTAGGAATGCAAAGAATGTTTGTGCTCATGAGAAGGAGATAGGCCTATTGGTGGTGATTACATAGGACACTTGTGAGCTAAGTGGGCAGGAAGGACAAGCTTCTCTGCACTTTATCAAAAGAAGAACAGACAAGGGAAGAAATTCTGGCTGTAAATGAAGCAGTAGCATGACAATATCATCTCTAGGACAGTTTCTGTAAGTACAGAAGAACTTCTCATCAGTGCGGAGATTCGTCTATGTGTGAGATTCATATGAAATGGACTGACAGAGAATGGAGATGGTGACTACAACTGTCATGGCAATGAGGGATAAGAAAAAGCCAAACAAATATGGCTTCTGTTACTGGCATCCACATTCTGCCCATTGATAGCCACCCTCTCTATCTTGATTATGAACTCCATCACGTCCCCCAGCAGAGTATCAGAGGTTTTAGCTTAAAGAAAAAGAAATGCATGGCCTGGAGACTCACTATCCAATGGCAAACTCTGTACTCTAAATTTTGTGCTGCTGTAAAATTAAGAATCAACTTTTCTATTGCAAAGGTGAATTGCCTAAGTTCAAATGGCAGGTGTGAGAATGGAGGGATGATAAGATGGGTACCTAAATTCTAGACTTTAGATTCCTAAACTAGTATGTCCATGTTGAAACAAAACAAAATAAAACAAAACAAAACAAAACAAATACAAAAACAAAGCCCAGACCCATCGCCACTGTGAATGAAAGAATGTTGAGCATATGCTTATGTATAAGGTGAAATGGCTTAGCCTTGGCCCTTGAATATTTGGGACCTAATAATAACTACGGAGGAAGCTTATCATATGTATTATAGGTGACTTATCAATATTTCTAACTTGAACCCACTTGATGCCAGTAGAACCTTCTCCCAAAGGACGACAGCCAAATGGATGGCCAGAAATTGGCAGATGTTCTCTGGGAGATAGAAGGTTAGATCAACTCTTACTTGAGAACCATAAGTACCATCCCCTCCAGTTTTAATCACCTCCCAACAATTCATTCACTCATGTACTTTGTCAGTGGGTTAACTTATTGATAAAAGTCAGAGCCCCTGGGATCCAATGGCATTCCTAAAGCCTTACATCAGCAATATGGATAAAGCCTTCAACCCAGAAACCTCTGAGGAACTTTACGATAAAGTAAAATACACATGTATTCATGTACTTCTTATCTGATGAATAAATATTCATAAAGTCTACCATCAAGACACTTGCCTTCCCTCTTCTGATTTCATTTTTTGTTTTAAGTGGACTGGTCAGAACTCTTTATGAGCAAGTTTACTATAGTTTCCATAATAAATTGCGGTTTTCATTCTGCCTCAAGTTAGTTATCTGCGGCATGCAATTATAAAAACTGCCTTTGCAGATGACAGTAATCATTCAAAGCTAGATTTCTATGGATCAAATGAATTCAGGTGCCTCCTTCTCAGTTCTATGGGGATCAGGGACCTGTGTCAAAGCACCAGGCAAGCAGGTGTGCCTGGACTCAAGTGTTACAGTAGCAAAATACTACTCAGACTGGCTACAAAAGGAATTAATGGCCATAACACCCCAGATTCTCTTGTGTATGGGATCAAACTTGCAAGCTTAACAGATCTGAGACATTCTTCCTAGATATTTATTTTGAAATAAAGTTGAGACGGACCTAGCTTTTCTTCCAACATTTTAGTTGACCTCTCTGTAAGTTTTTTTCTTTGGTTGATGTGAAACCATGAAAATTTTCAAGATATGCCTGGCTTTCTTTCCCCCTTCCCACCAGTTAATCTTTTTTTCTTTTTTTTTTAATATTTAGCTGGCATATACATTGTCTTGTTTGGACATGTCTTTTAAAATGGACAGGGATGTCAGCTATCCACAAAGAAGCTGTAGTTTCCATTCTGTTAATGCTAGGCGTGAGAATAATGTGTAGCCTGTGGCTTTGGCAGAACAGGTGGCTGGCAGCCCCCTCCTGGCCACCTCCCCAGTAAGGCAGAACATGCAAATAGGGCCTTACCTTTGGGGATGGTGATCTGACAGCCCAGGTCACAGTCCTGCTGCAACTGATAAAAAGCCACTTCCTGCAGCCTTGCCCGCTCCAGCTCTGAGAGGCTCTGGATGGGGACTGACCTCAGGCGCACGCTACGACCAGACATGCTGTTCCAGGTGAAGTCACCCTGCAGGCCAAGGGAAAAACAAGAAGCTTTACACAGTTCACTTATTTGTCACAAACTTCCTTCTCTCTTAGACAGAAACAGAGGCAAAAACAGATTTCATATTTGCGTTCCACAGCTGGCTCTTTAGTCTTCAAACTAAATCATGTCTTAGTTTAGCATGTATTTTCTTAGTTGCAAAAATCATAACATAACCTGGCTTCTGGGTCAAAAGTTCTCATCTAATGATGCATGCATATGCCAAGGAAAACCATGTGGAAAGAGGTTTCAAGGAACCTACTTCCTCTTATAGACACACACACACACATATGAAATGTATTTTTGTGTGTATTTTCATAACAGGAAAAACTGTGCTACAACCATAAGAAACAAACATTTTTTTGAGAGAGAACTGTGTATTATTTTTCATGCTGTATGCTCTTCTATTCATCTGGCAACTCATTGAGCTGATCAGCATTTTTTACATTTCCAATATCATAATTGTAGCATTGAATAAATAATATTGCTAAATTATACTATATAACAATATAATTTTATTTAGTATCCAAGGGGATCTATTTCAGGAGTCCCTGCAGATATTAAAATATGTACATGTTCAAGACTTTTGTTTTAAAATGTTAGTATTGTCACATAGCCTACATATACCCTTGTATGCTTCGAATAATTTCTAGATTTTTTTACTGTCTAGTACAGTTTAAACACTTGTGTAAAACATTGTTATAATGCATCATTTAGAAAATAATGGCAAAGGAAAAAGATTTGTAAATGTTTAGTACAAATGTGCGATTTTCGTTTTAGAAAATGTTTGCTTCATGGTCAGTTCAGTCTGTGGATGTAGAACCCAACAGCACTGGACATTACTTCAACATTGAGCACATACTTTACTTATTATTTTAATATATACTTAAGTTACATTGTATTACTATGGCAATATAGTATCCACAATTATGATACTGTATATAAACAATTATGTACTTTACACAAACCCTTATCATGGAGAGGTTAAATAATTTCCACCATATCCTAAGGACCAAGCTATATGTATGATCTTAAACTCTATTGCAAAATAGTAAACATTCTACTTACAACCCTTTCATGAGCTATTCAATCAAATAATTAGAAACAGATGATCAGTGACAACCCATATTTCTAGAAACATTTGAATTTAAAGTACTCTACATCAGTAGAGTCTGGGCTCCTACCCTCACTGAAGACCAGGAGAAAGTGATAGACCATGGAAGAATATTTTCCACTCCTATGAAATTCATCATCCCTGGCTTCTGTAGAAGTTATTCTACAAATAATAGACAACAGAGACAATGCCATGGTTTTGAAGAGGCAACTTTCCCTCCACCATCAGGAGGGCTTTCTGTTGCTGGTAGTGTTCTTGACTCATATGAGTCAACATCCACTGGATAGTGAGTACTCATGTTCTCAGTATGCTCTGGGGATGTGGTGTGGGAAGAAGAGTGAGTTAAGAACTATACACAAAATGAGTAGGCTGCTGCCATACTTGGTCAACTGAAGTTTGTCTTTCTTCTTTAGTCTAATAGAGATGATTAAGGTTAAACAGTTACTATCTGGGATTCAGGCCTTGGATGTGGCTCTAATTCACAACTCAAGAGACTAGTATACTACATGTTCTGTTGTCTGTGATTTGCATTTTTCCACAGATGAGAAACACTAAATATGTTTGTAACTTTAAACTTTGTTTCATGTTTGTTTATTTGGGGGTATATGTGCAAGAACATGTGTGTCATAGTATACTTATGGAGGTCAGAGGACAATTTGTGACAATCGGTTTTTCTGTTGTATTCTAAAGTTCTTGGAATTGAACTCATATCCCTGACATAGTTTGCTCACTGATCCATCTTGCTAGCCTGTTTGTGTCTTTTAGATATGAAATTTGGATATATAAGGAAGCTGGATTTTTGTTACTGAAGTGTCAAAATAAAATTACATACTCCTTTAAAAAAGTATTTGCAAAGGTGTCCTATAAAGGACTCTTCTACCTTTTAGCTGGGGTTGGCAACCTCTTTTTACCAAGGGTCATAGAGTAAATATTTCATACTTTGTGGGCCATCATGATCCTGTCTCAATAACCTAACTGCCTCTGTGACATTCAAGTAGCCATAGATAATTTAAAAAAGAATGTGTTGTGGCATATTTCCATAAAACTTGATTTACAAAATTATATAGCAGACTGCATTTGGCTAGTCATCTACACACAGCCTTCCAATCTCAGAAGTATAGTTTATGAATGAAATTAACTGATTCCTACCATAATATATTGTTTTATTTACTTTATCCTATTGGTTAACTCAAACAATATTAAATAGTACATATTACATAGTAAGCACTGTAGTAGTCTTGAGTTTATTCAGATGACAGCACAGCCTTTGTCCTTAAGTCTTAACTTTCAAATAGGAAGAACATAGTTTAGAAACTACACAGATTGGGATCTTAGAAATAAGCATCAAATGCAATGGCTGCCAAGAAGACAGAATGCTACCATATGTCTGTAGATCAAGGAAGGCTTTATAGAGAAGGTAATGTTTTGATGGAGACTTGAAAATTGACTAAGAAGAATAAGGGTTTTCTCAGAACAAATGAGGAAACAGACTTATTCTATACATCTGGAAGGATAAAAATAGCACTTAGCAAAACCAAGCAGAAGTCTGGGCCAGACTCTTTAAAGCCTTCTGTGTAAGCAATGCAAAGTAGAGTCTTTTTTTTTCCAATAGATAAAGGCAAGTATATGAGGAACACTAGCTAAAAGAGGAATATAATCAGATCTTAAAAGGAAAGAGGAGTGCTAAGAAATGTTTTAAAACATTCAGAGAGAGAAGACATTGAAAATGAAGAGATAAGAAGTGCAGAAATGTTGGGCAGCAGGCCATGATGGTGCATATATGTGAGCTCAGTACTGGGGACTCAGAGCTTAGAGGATCTTGGGTTTGGGGATACTCTGAGCTATGTAGACTCTGTCTGAAAAGGCAAACACACACACACACATACACACGCACACACACAGACTGAGAGACAGAGACAGACACAGAGAGACAGAGACACAGGGACAGAGAGAGACAGAGGATGTAAACTAATCATTTTCACTCAAACTTGGAAGGATATTTTAATGAGCCAAACAAAATTGTTAGTACATGAGAACTGAAAATGAGCATGATTATATGTGATCCAGGAAAGACTTTATCTACAGTACCCATGTGTATATATCATATCTCATTCCAAAAGTCAATGGTAGCACACAATTACAAAAGTATTTCCAGAAAGAACCCCAAAGCCCACCAGCACAGCCTAGAGTGTGTTCTGGCGGCATCTCAATTATCAAATGTTTGTTCCAGGTCAGCATTTTTCCTTAGTGACTGTATATATTGTAAATGGGTGATTCATTCATTGTGAGGGTCTTTGAACCCATTTTTGACCCTTTCTTCTGAATCCAGTGTTTTGACTTATAAACATACCACACTTTTAAAATGGATATTTTATTTTTAAACTTTTATAAGTGTAGGTACAATCAAAAGTGACCTATTGTTGGGGTAGTATATGATAGTATGGATAAACAATAAGACAATACCAAACAGAGATCTGGGCATGGACTTAAATTTTCTAGTCATTTGTCAATGACTGGAGACATTTTGATCATCCCCACTGAAGAGGAAGAAGAAGAAGGAGGAGGAGGAGGAGGAGGAGGAGGAGGAGGAGGAGGAGGAGGGAAAGGAAGAGGAGGAAGAAGAGAAGGAGAAGGAGGAGAAGGAGAAGAATAAGTGTGTCTTAGAGAGAGAGCAAGATAAAGCAAGAAACAGAGAGAAAGGAAGAAAGAAAGGGAGAGAGAAAGAGAGAGAGAGAGAGAGAGAGAGAGAGAGAGCGCTAAAGGGAAGAGGATGGAGACACTATGAACTGTCTTAGAATACATGAAACATTTCCCCACTGTAAATCTCTGATTCCAAATGCTAATATTTCAGAGGATGAGCAACCCTGATAGTGTATACATTAGATCTGCTGTTAAGCTTTAATTACAGAGAATCCCCTTAAAATGATGGTGTCAGGATACCTTAACAATCATTTAAATATTTTATTTATTATCAGAAGCACAGGCTGTGTATTTTTTGACTATCATGTAGAATTCTTTGTTATTCAAATAAGCAAAATCATAGAAGCTATGTTTGAATCAGCTTCAAAAACACAAATGTCACAAAACAATTTATAAAAACCAAACAAAAGTCTCAATAAAATAGAATTTTGATTAACTGAAGAGAAACTCACCAACAGTAAAGAGATTTCTTTCTCATCAAAAGAGTACATATTAACATTTAGTTAAAAGAATTAAAAGATGAACCCAAAACCCAGTATCTATGTTTTATTCAGAAAGGTCATTCTTTTGAGCTAATCTGTGCATCTTTACAAACAGATTTGAGTTTACCACAAAATAAAATTGATTGAAACAATTTTGGTTGAGCATACAGAAAACTTTTCTTGTGTGTTTGGGGCTGGTCTCTAATTGGATTATCTCTTTAACCACACCCAACAATAAGCTGCCCGGACCTAGAGGGCCAGGAAAGGATTGATATAGGTCTTGTCAAACTATTTTCTGTGGACTCAGTATGTCAGAATAATGATGGGGAAATTATTGCTGTCAAACATGTATGTTCTTTAATTTAAGGTGGACTTCAAATTTTAAGGTACCATACTTCTGGTCCAATTATATGCGAACTTTTTGACAAGACTGTGAACAGTTTTGAGTGTCAGCTTGTTCAATAGTACATGCAGAAAGAGGAAGAATTAACTTTCAGGCATGTGTGGATCACACAAGACAATGCAAATGAATTTTTTGTGGAGGGCTTATTAGCTCCTGACAGGCTGTGAATAAGTGATAATTTAGGTTATAATTAATATTAATCATCACTCTAAATTTGCATCTCCTTCTGAAGCGTGGCACTTTCAGTGACACATAAAACTCTTAAAGAAACGTGTACTGAATTTTTGAATAAATAGTTTCACTATGTGTTGGAGTGGATTTAGTTTTTTCTAGGTGCCAGTTGAATCAGAGTTTCTTGAAGGCAAGAAGCACAAGGTAAGTAGCTTAGGGAATAAAGAATGGTCTGTAATTTAGATTATATGTCACAAGTAAATCTTTTCTCATTGTTTTCTAAGGTGGCCAGTGTCATATAATAATAATTAGTAAAGGCACGCTTCCCAGATAGTCAAATGCACTACGGAAGCACAGCATAAGTTGAAATATCAAGCCATACAATCAACATTTCTGCCTTGGTCTTTCTCACTCCAAAATAAACATGTGACAATCACAGGAAACTTCCTTCTTTGTGAGCTCCTGGGGAAAGCTGAGAGTGTCTATGTGGCTGTCACACTACTCACTGGCTGGACTCATCAAAGAGGCTGTTCTTTTCTGCACTCAACAGGAAACCATTTTTTCAATTCTCTCTTGACTCCTTACTCCTCAGCACACGTTACTTTAGGAGGATTCAATACCTCTTCTATGTCATATACTTTCAGAAATTCATTGACTCTGGACTTTTTTAATTTAGAAAAGAATTTCCATTTTATCTTGAGTATGAATTTCAGAAGATTAGAAATAGTTTCTAGGAACATTAGCCTATTTTGAACTTTCGTCTTCATGTATTACTGTTATTTAAAGAGTGTCCAAATCCAAACATGCAGAGGCCTATCTGAAGAGTGTCCAAAACAAAACATGCAAAGGCCTATCTTGTTTGTTCAACAAGCATTGGATGAGGGTATTCTATAGGCCAGAAACTCTTCAATGTACTTAAGACTCATTAGTGAACAAAAGAGAAAGCAGATAAACACATAGGATGGCTGAGTATCTCACGGGAAGTTACAAGAAGACAAGCACTGGCAAAGCATGTAGGACGGAACAGAGGAAGTGGGATTACTGTGGGAGCTTTTTGGACAGCCCTTATAGAAATGATTGAAAAACTAGGCAGAATTCAAGAGCCAAGGATCCCACTGGTTGACATGGGGTAGTTGCTAAAAGCAACAGTTTCCTGGATTTGGGCCCTGGTTCCACTATTTGTCAGCCACGTTGGTTTTTAGCAAGCTACTTACATGGCCTTCATTTGCATCATCTGTGAAATGGGAACGATGAGTATTTTGCTTATAATAACTTGATTAGCCAGAAATCAACAAGCTGCTGTCCATGAGCCAAACCTTGAAGTTTTATTGGAGCACAGTTACAATCACTCATGTGGATACTGCCTGTGGCTGTGTTCACGCTTCAGTGGTAGAGCTAAACAGCTTCCAACAATGATTGCTTGGCCCACAGAGCAGGACCATTTTAGTATCTGGCCCTTGCAGAAAGCATGTTCTGACCATTTCACCAGTTTAAAAGTACTAAGGCAAATTTATATTTACAATTAACCTTTTGGAGTAATTTTTTCTTATCTCTAAGATTGTGCTTCTTTAGAATATATCCCAAAGAGCCCATAAAGAAACTGTATAAGATGGCAATACAATAACTGAGATGCTGGAAATATATAAATGGTAGGGTGAAATACAAGTTGTTTTCTAGGGATCTTGATCTGATTAGATATTTTAGTGGGCAAAGGGATTTGTTTCCAAGCTTGAAGACCTGAGCTCAGTCATTCTGAATCCATATGGTATAAGGAAAGAACTAACTCTGACTGCTTATCCTCTGACCTCAGGCATACCATGCCATGTACAAGAACACAAATGTTCCCACATATATAAATAAAAATGTGAAAAACGTTAAAAGAAGTGGTTATATGAAAATGACTCATGTATACGTGAATTATTGATAAAACTAAAAGAAAAAAAAAGAGCATTGTCAAACCTGGAACTTAGCTAACACCATCTGGGAAAATCAATGTCATGTACATATGTTCTTTTGAGAAAGTTCTTGTTAATGGTTAGCACAGAGGGGGCATATCCACATATTCAATATCTTTAAGTGAAAACAATGTGAGGCAGAAAGGCCATTTTCACTTCTGAATCTCTCCAGTTGAGTCATGAGCTTTCCTAGTATACATAGATTCAATTATTAGTTTTAAGCTTTGCTCAAATTGTAGAGGCAAAATAGTCTACAAGGAGCCCAGGCTGTAGAAACTCGAAAAAAATTGCATGGATTAGAAATGTCTCAATGGCAGGGCTAATCTTCAATCATTCTGCTTGCCTTAAATCAGTTCACTAAACTTAGAAGAACTGACCCTTAGTAATGGATGAGGCCTTCAAAATTCTGCTCACATTTTAAATGACTCACCATCTACTAGTTAAAACCCTATGATCATTATTTATATTATCCAAGACATTGGCTGCAACTTCCTTTAGGACAATGGCACCATTATTATCTTTGTATTTGCAGATGGCGAAACTGAGGCACAAACCTTATGTAACTTGCCCAGATCATAAAATGAGTGAACTTTAGAGTCAGGATTAGAAGTTAGACTCTGGGCTCTAGATTTTAATCTCATAACCATTGCCATACATGCCTACCATCATCTCTCAGGAGATGCAAGCCCAGATCCCTCACCTTAAAATAAGTAAAGCAACAGCTATTAGTAAAGTCACCCTTACAGAAGCAAAGGCAGACCCTGAACATGAGAGTTATATTGCACTTCTTTTCACAACTAAGCCAGGTCAACAGCAGATTCTTTATAGTTAGGTAAACCAGAATGTGTTTCCAAACATAGTAGCTGAAGACCTTTCCTCTTGGTAAAGTAACCTGCTCAATTTAGCATTAGCCTTGTCTTCTGGATAAGTTGTTTTCCAAATCCTGTATCTGTCCCTGAAACCACAGGCAACATGTTGCAGCATATGCAAGACGTTGAGAGAGGAAGGTAAAACCTTTGACTCTGAGATCTCCAACCAACTGGTTCCTGAGTCTTGCAGCAATCAAACTAATGATGCTGTTCCCGTTAATTGCATAGCACGCCTTCCTGCTGTGGTTTGCACATTTCCCGCTGCTTCAGCATCATCAATCAGTCTGGAAATGAGCTGTGCTCATAAATCTCTATCTGCGCAAGCAGTTTTAGCAGCCACACACCCCACATGCTGATTGTCCACTTTTCTTCCCAAATCACAAGCTAGGTACGACAGAATTACATTTCTTATCATAATCACCCTCTGTAAAAGAAATAGGAGTATAGGTATATAGACACAGTGCTTACCCATGAATTCTATTCTCGGCGTCTTTGTTGTCTTCTCTAATCTAACTGAACTTGGCTTGGAGTAGGAAATTAACTCTGCTTTTTTAAAAAAATGTTTGGTAAAAAATGAATCTTGAAACAGAAAGTCTTATCAGGTATGAGAGAAATGTCCCAGCTGGCTCAGCTATGACTCCAGGATACTTTTTGCTGCAATCTTTTCGCCAGACCAATGAGAAGTTAGTTCCTGTCCCTTTTGAACACAGGCAAGCTGTGTCATTGAGTGAGTGAGTGTTCAAGAAAGAAATGAGGAAGGACGGAGGGAGGAAGGGAGGGAGTGAGGGAGGGGAGAGAGAAAGAGAGAGAGAGAGAGAGAGAGAGAGAGAGAGAGAGAGAGAGAGAGAGAGAGAGAGAGAGAGA